>NW_004444123.1:431940-489681 GCF_000243295.1 Trichechus manatus latirostris | reverse complement strand
GGCCTTCGTTGTGTGTACACCCTGATGGCCTTCGTTGTGTGTACCCTGTCAATCAATGGTTACAAAACTGCTAACATAAATAGTGTCCTTATTTTTCTTCAAAATACTCTGTAGGAAACCTCCTCTTTCATGACTCACGTATAGTCAGCCAAGTAAATCAAAATATCAGGTAAACTAAATGGAAGCAATATATTTAGAGTCTTGTTCTTACCAGTTTTTTTTTTTTTAAAAGTCATAAACATTTTATCTCTTTATTAGGGTGGGCACTTTTTAATAAGCTGTTATCCAGAATTAATATTTAACCAACAAAAGTTTGGAGGGTTGGTGGGAGACGGGTGACAAGCAGTTTCAAGACGAGATTCCCAAGCAGGCTTCCTGCAGTTTAACGAAAGATCTGCATAGGCCAATTCGCCAAACCATCTTTGCTTTGAGCTAAATGTATTTCCTTTGGTGGTGGTAGAAGAGAGAGGAGGCAAATGATGAAGCAGAAACTACATGCCATAACCTCCCCAGAAATACTGCAGCTTGTGGCCGTAACTGTATATGGGGCTCTATGTAGTCCCAGAATGAGAAAGAACTATGTGTCTACATTCTATTTCTGTCCTTACAAATATCTGATTTTTTTCCAGCTTTCTGAGAAAAATTTGATATTGTTGTTGTCTAAGCACATTTAAACTTCAGCGGAAATAACTGCCAAGTGATTCATGCCTATGTAGGTGAATATGACGATTGTATCTGGAGCCCCAGTGCGCCATTTTCATTTCGCTTTAAATAAAAAACAAAATGTATCTATGTCAGTCAGTGCCCTTCTGCTGTACTCAGAGGTATCAAACAGGCTACAATTATGATTGTGAAGTGATTGTGTCATATTGGAGGAAGGTTTATTGCTTCTGAGTCTGCAAGGCAGTAACACATATTCTGTTTCATATGACTCTTTATATCATTGTTTGGCTGTGACTAGAATAATCAAATGCCATCAAACGCTGTCAGATTCAATTTACAGTATTTTTCATTGAAGCGGGCTTTCTGCATTGTATTTCCTGTTTTCCTTGTCTATAGCTGCCATGGAATAGTCACTGTAATCATGAGCTTTATTTACAAAACCAACAGAGTGAAGCCACATCCTGCTCTACAACAGATACTTTATTTCCCTTTATTCAGAATAGGAATTTGATGTGCTTTTCTCATACAATTAGCATTAAGTAGATGAAAGAAAACTATTTCAAGAGGATGGGCATTTCAGAGCCTGCACGAACGTGCTTTGCGTAAAACGTGAATCCACACGAGCCATTTTTACATGTTAATGTGTATTTGAATCAGAAATATTCTTCTGCAAATTAATGTTTGCTGAGAAGACATTTGGCTTGCGCATTTTCGGTAATGTCATTTACATAACCAGAAAGGCAATAATACATCCCTCTTTCATAATTTTCCTACAGATACTTAACTCATCACTGAAGACTGATCTGAATCAAAGGGTTTCAGTATCTAAAGTTAAGAGGAGCCTAAACTAAGTTTCCATGGGCATCCAGGAAGTACCACCCAATAAGGGAAGGTGTGAGGCTACTCAGGAGGGAAGAACAAAGGGCGTTGAAGTAGGGGTGAGGATCTGAGAAAAACCGCGTTGTGCTTTGGAATGGGGTTTTCAATCTGCCGATGTTTTATGTCTGCCAGAGTCCGGGTTTTCTGTCTCTGAAAGCAAGCTTTCTTGCCTCTGTGCTTTATTTTCCCCTTTCTGTCTTGCTCCCCTCCCCTCCCCTCTCCTCCCCTCTTCTCCTCAGCCCTTCCCCTCCCTAACCTTTCTCTCCTCACTCTCTCCCTTCCTCCCTCCTCCCTTCCTTCTCTCTTTCCTTCTTTTCATTTTCGGTGGATTACCTGTAATAAATTCAGTACAAGATGGTGAAAACAAGCTGCATTAACAGCACCTAGCCAGCTGAGTGGAGACTCGTTAAAGCAGGAGAACCAGAGCAGAGCCTCTCTTGCATATGAAAAACAACATCTTTCCAGGAAGAGAAGAGGCTGTTCCAGCAGCCGCGATGTAACTAAGGATGGGAAATACTAGAATTCTCTTCCCAGATCTGGTTTGTCCTCTGCAGAGACTAAGCTCTCTTGGCCTCGCTCTGCAGGATTGCTCTGTCACCTCATCAAATGTAAGGAAGGGTTCTACGAGCTAAACTATGATGTCTGGTCTTGCAAACAGGTCTCAACCAAAACTGTTGCACAGTAGTTACAGCTATTTTCCTTGGACAATATGTAATTCTCGGCATCAGGCTTAGTCTCTAGTAGGTGCTCCAAAAGACATGAATCCCCATACATTTCCTTATGGAAATAGAAAATATATTTTCTGGAGTATTACACATTCTTAGAAATTAAAAACAATAGTAATAGTCCGTCTTACCTGTGAATAAAGTAGCTGAGGATGACTCCATTTGGTGTTTTCGGTGGTGTCCATGTAAGCTCTACGCAAGCCGGCCCCACTGCCTTAAGCGTGGGGGAACTAAGATCCTTTGGGGCTGCTTCAGATGTTTTAGCAAACACCCTACTGCTTACTCCACAACCTCCTTCAAAAAATTAGAGGCTTTTAGTAATTTATCAAATGGAAAAGAGTTGCATATGCATATAGAAGGGTAAGGATATAACAAAAATCGATTTATCTGAGCTTTATATATACGCTTGTATACGTCGTCTAGGCTAGTACTATAAATCTCTATAAGGTAAATGTTGACACAGGGAATCACTTTGGGAAAACCCATTAATTAACCGTATATTGACACAGGCATTGGCCATAAAGCATAGGCTTGTCTCAACTTAGGTATCTCTTGTTTATTGCAATCGTTGTAGCCAGAAAGTGAAAATGAGCTAGAATTTCACAAGTGTGCATGATTTACACATCTTGTACACTCCTCATATTTTATTTTGGCCAATATTTTAAAATAATATCCATTCTGCAAACACTCAGGAATCAAAACAAATAATTTGACACATATCGTACGTCCACAGCACAGATTCGAGGACATAAGGCTGCAGAAGCTGACTTTACATTTAACTCAAGGAAACAAGGCTTGAAAGCTATGTCCATGTTGATCAGGTGACAGCTAAAGCAAGGAAAGCAATACCCTTCAAACCTTGTTTATTTTATAGAGAGAAGTGGAAAAATTGACTCGGACTTGCTCCCAGCTCCTGCTAATTTCTGAGATGAAGGAAAATTGGAAACCTCTGAAGTCCTAACAACTCTATGGGAAATAACATCCATTTGGAAATGGAAGTTCCTAAGGACATGGTAATACGGGAGCTCTAGCTAAACGTTAAGTATCCAAAACCCATCGCTGTTGAGTTGATTCTGACTCATAGCAACCCTACAGGACAGAGTAGAACTGCCCCATAGGGTTTCCAGGGCTGTGAATCTTTAAGGGAGCAGACGGACACATCTTGTCTCACACAGCCGTGGTGGGTTCCAACCACCAACCTTTCAGTGAGTAGTCCAATGCTTAACCACTGCCCCACCAGAGCTCCTGCATGGTAAGTATAAGACTGGTAAATGTTTTTAGTTTAAGATGAAGCAATTTGTACATCAATGTGAGTTACACATTATTTTCTCTTAATAATTGGGTCTTATGTTTCGTATGTATATGTGTGTATATATATATATATATATGTAGCCTTTGAGATATATATGTAGCCTTTGAATTGACACTTTTGATTTATGGCGTTTGTGAAGAATACTGACTATACCATGGACTGCCAAAAGAACAAACAAACCTGTCTCAGGAGAAATACAGCCAGAACGCTCCTTAGAAGCAAGGATGGAGAGGAGAGACTATGTCTCACATACTTTGGACGTGTGATCAGGAGGGACCGGTCTCTGGAGAAGGACATCATGCTTGGTAGAGTAGAGGGTAAGCAAAAAAGAGGAAGACCCTCAACGAGATGGATCGACACAGTGGCTATAACAATGGGCTCAAGCATAACAAGGATCATGAGGATGGTGCAGGACGAGGCAGTGTTTCATTGTGTTGTACACAGGGTCACTATGAGTCGGAATTGACTTGATGACACTTAACACAACAACCATATATACATATATATATAATAGATATAATCTATGTATTTAATAGGGAGTCCCTGGATTGAAAATGATTAAGCAGTAGACTACTAGCCAAAAGGCTGGCTGTTCTCACCTATCCAAAGACGCCTTGTAAGACGGGCCTGGCAATCTGTTTCCAAAAGTTTTTTTTTAAAAAAAAAGCGAAAACCAAACCCATCGCCATCAAGTCAATTCCGACTCAGAGTGACCCTATAGGTTACAGCCTTGAAAACCCTATGGAGCAGTTACATACAACATCTATTTAATGTGTAATAGTGATAACTAAGATAATTATTGTGTAGCTCTCTTGATTTTCTGCTCCACCCTCCTAAATCTCAGTTTACATTTAAAGCATTATCCATTTGGAGGGAAGAATGGAATGGAGAGGCTCTTCTGTAAGACATCATAGACAGATGATGATGATTTCACTGACCACAAGCCTGAAACACGAAGCTCAGAAACGAGTTTATGTATGTGAGACAGGGTTCAGGCAAGCACTGGAGAAAATGTAACGTTTCTTTGGGTATAGTTTAACTTCTAAATAACTACTTTCTTCTCCCTCCTGAATACAGTTTAAATAAGTTTCATCAAGGTGAAAACGTTTTCTATGGAATTTTTGTAATACCATTTTGTTTTACATTACCAATGACTCCTTTATGTGAGCTAGGTGTTTTTCTTTTAAAGTGCCTTATAAAACAAGACTTTGCAAAACCACCATTTTCACGTATTTAAATATGCAAGATTTAATGTGCAGAAATGCGTAGTGCTTCGCTCAATGCCAGGTTCTGATTTTTCCGGGTAAACAGTCCACTACAAATAAGAAATGGAATGTTAGTCTTTTTATTTGAATTGAGAATATATTCCTCTTTGGTTGAACGTTTTTTATGAAGCACCTCTTCAGTCCAAGTCAGTGTATGAAAGACACTCACCATTTTGACACGCTTGGATCCTTATCTCATACTCAGTGAACGGGGATAAATTGTCCAGCACAATGGAACAATGACGACCAACGGGGGAGATCAGAGGTGCTTCACTTCCAGCATTGAGTAAGACATTGTACTCCACAGGCATTTGGGGCATGAGAATCCCTTTACAGAGAGAGAGAGACAGAAAGAAAAAAAAAAGCATGCTACATAGAATGGCTGAGAAATGATTGTTCTTTTACAGCAACATATATTTGAAATTTTGTAATTGAGAGACAGATTATTGCTTAAATGGTAATTAAAAGCTGCATGAGACTTAAGTTGGAAAATATTATAATGCATATTCCAACTGTTAGAAATGTGCATCACCCATTTTCAATAAATATGAAGTATAATAGTCCCATTTAAAGGTATACTCTTTTGTCAAATATAAATGAAGGTGCAATGTTTCATTTTTTAAACAAGACAAGGAAATTAGAAATGGTGTCACATACTTTTTCTAGGCTTACTTACTCTTAAAGCACATAAACAACAACACCAGTTTTGCTTGTGACAATAATTTTTCTATAGAGTATTGTGTATGCATGCTGTCTGACATAGATCCTTGATATAATAGCCCATAAAATATCCAAATCATAGTCTACCTAGAGAATTCCCAGTGCATCAATATCAAGTCAGGACAGTCCACTCTGTCAGTGAGAATTATGGATCTAAATCCATATCAAATTTAAGTACAAAAATTGTCATTTTTCACCATTGCTTCGTAAAAAGAGATGATCTAGACACTTTAGCCACTTCACACTCTATTTGTAACGTATTGCATTGGGCAAATATGCTGCAAAAGACCTCTTTAAAGTGTTAAAAAGCAAATATGTCACTTTGAGGACTAAGGTGCACCTGACCCAAGCTATGGTGTTTCAGTCGCCTCATATGCATGGGAACGCTGGACAATGAATAAGGAAGACCGAAGAAGAATTGATATCTTTGAACTATGGTGTTGGCGAAGAATATTGAACATACCATGGACTGCCAGAAGAACGAACAAATCTGTCTTGGAAGAGTGCTATTTAGAAGAGAGAATGGTGAGACTTTGTGTCCCGTACTTTGGACATGTTATCAGAAGGGACCAGTTCCTGGAGAAGTACATCATTCTTGGAAAAGTAGAGGGTTAGTGAAAAAGAGGAAGACTCTCAAGGAGATGGATCAACACAGTGGCTGCAACAATGGTGTCAAATACAGCAACGATTGTGAGGATGCTGTAGGACCAGGCAGTGTTTCATTCTGTTGTACATGGGGTTGCTATGAGTCAGAACCGACCCAACGGCACCCAACAACAACAATCTATTTATTTAATTAAATACCTATCCGTTTTATTTAAGGTCCCTGGGTGGTGCAAACAGTTTGTGATTGGCTGCTAATGGAAAGATTGGCGTTTCAAACTCACCCAGCATCGCCACGAAGAAAGCCATGGCAGTCCGCTTCCATAAAGATTACAGCCAAGAAAACCCTATAGAGCTACTCAGTAATATTTGGGGTCGCCATGAGTTGGAATTGACTGGACAGCAATTTTTTTTTTTTTTTTTTTTGATAAGTTTTACTTGGTCATGAACAACATGGACACTTTTTCAAGGGGAGATATGAGCCTTTAATGAATAATATAATGGAGTTTCCATTAAATTATATCATTGATCTGGTAGCTTATAACACTTGTGGGTTTAAACACTTACTTTTGGAGGACATCAATAAATTTGTTTTTGCTATAGGAACAATGGAGTCTCCGGATGGTGCAAACAATTAACACATTTGGCCACTAACCCAAAGGTTGGAGGGACACCTTAGAAGAAAGGCCTGGCAATATACTTCTGAAAAATCAGCCATTAAAAACCCCGTGGAACACACTTCTACTCTGACACACATAGGGTTGCCATGACTTGACTTGATGGTAACTTTTTTTTTTTTTAGAAACAATGAAATATACATGTCATGGTTTGAATTATGTCCCCCCAAAAATGTGTTTATCAGTTCGGCTGGGCCATGATTCCCAGAATTGTGTGGTTGTCCTCCATTTTGTGATTGTAATTTTATGTTAAAGAGGATTCAGGTGGGATTGTAACACCACCCTTACCCAGGTCACATCCCTGATCCAATGTAAAGGGAGTTTCCCTGGGGTGTGGCCTGCACCACCTTTTATCCCTCAAGAGATAAAAGGAAAGAGAAGCAAGCAGAGAACTGGGGGGACCTCATACCACCAAGAAAAAACCACTGCGAGCAGAGCGCATCCTTTGGACCCAAGGTTCCTTCACAGAGAAGCTCCTAGTCCAGGGGAAGACTGATGATGACAAGGACCTTCCTCCACGGGCGACAGAGACAGAAAACCTTCCCCTGGAGCTGACACCCTGAATTTGGACTTCTAGCTTACTAGACTGTGAGAAAATAAATTTCTCTTTGTGAAAGCCATCCACTTTATTTCTGTTGGAGCAGCACTAGATGACTAAGACAATACATATAACATCATCACTGAGAAGACAGTGCAGGACTCAGTGACCCATGAGAGATAAGCCTAAAGAATGAGATGTGGTTTTTCTTTCTATAGGTGCAGCCCCAATTCTTAAGGTGCAGAAGAGCTAGTCCAAACCAAAGATATTCAGGATTTTGGGTGGGGTGGATGTCAACAAGGAGTTTCTGAAGGAGATATTGACCTGAGTCAGAGGAGCTGATCAATTATTCTTTTAGAGAGGTGATACATTGTGCTGAATCTAGCAATGCAGATTGAGAATTTTTATTTAAAAATTAGAACATCATGATTAAACTCTCTGTTGCATTTATCCCAATAGCTTCAGCTACTACTATCTTATCATTGATACCTAAACACTTATCTCCACCTTCATAGCTTTCCTACATTCCAGAATCATATTTTCAATAGCCTACTGGATATTTCCACATAAGTACTCCACAGAGGCCTCAATCTGAATAGGTTCAAAACAGAATTAGCTATATTTCCCACTCACAAACTTGCTTTTATTTTTGAGTAAGTGATAATACCATCTTTTCATTTCCTAAGCTGGAGATCTTAGAATAGTCTAACACTGCTGTTTTCACTCCCAAACACAATTAACCACTAAATTTTATCAATTCCTTCTTCCAGAAAGTTAGGCTTCATATTTAATTAGCAACAAGTGGCCATAGAAGGTGATAACATGATTCAACCTGTATTTTAGGAAGCTGACACTGGTGGCAGGTGAATGATGAGCTGAAAACATGATAGAGAGAGCAGGTAGGGTGAGGAATGCTTGAAAGCCACTGCAATGGCTGGAGCAATAACACATACAACAACAGTCATTCTTTGTGTTCTGACTTTATGCCAAGCTGCGTGCATTATCTCACTTAATTTGGTAACATGTGAACTTCATAATGAAGGCAAGAAATTTCTTCTACTCCCCACTGTAGTTCTAGTATCTAGATTTTAGCACAAAGTAGAAGCTCAATAAATGCTGGTTAATTAAATGAGTGAATAAAGCCTCATACAATACCGTAAGATAAATTTATTACCTTTTTTTTAAGATGAGGAAAGTAAGACATGGAGAAGTTAAGTAACTTGTTCTAGACAGCACAGGATTAATTGGCATAGCCAGGACTTGAACTCACACCCATCTGATACCAAAGCTAATCTTTCTATATTTATGCTCTTTCTTGATAATGGAATCTTGAACTGGGACACTTGAGGGAAAAAATGAAAGAACAGTTTTGAAAGACTCTCTGCCAATAGACAGAACAGGTCTTTGGGACGGATTAGCCACAGGGGCAAAAACAATGGAGGAATCAGAAGCACCACTGATAGATCAAACAAATGAGAGGCAATATTTGAAGTTCTGGAGACCAGTGTTATAGATTGAATTGTTTCCCAAAAGTGTGTGTCGATTTGGTTAGGCCATGATTCCCAGTATTGTGTGGTTGTCCACCATTTTTGTGATCTGATGTGATTATCCTATGTGTTCTAAATCCTAACCTCTATGATGATAATGAGGCAGGATTAGAGACAATTATGTAAATGAGGCAGGACTCAATCTACAGGATTAGGTTGTATGTTGAGTCAATCTCTTTTGAGATATAAAAGAGAGAAGCAAGCAGGGCGGGGTGGGGGACCTCATTACCACCAAGCAAGGAGAGCCAGGAGCAGAGTGCATCCTTTGGACCCAGGGTCCCTGTGCTGAGAAGCTCCTAGACCAGGGGAAGATTGATGACAAGGATTTTACCGCAGAGCCAACAGAGACAGAAAGCCTTCTCCTAGAGCTGGCACCCTGAATTTGGACTTCTAGCCTCCTAGACTGTGAAAGAATAAATTTCTATTTGTTCAAGTTATCCACTTGCAGTATTTCTGTTATAGCAGCACTAGACAACTTGTGCTTGTGCCCGGAGTGGAATGATGCTCTAACCGATACCTACAATGTGGAAGCGGTTTTGGAATTGAGTAATGAGTGCAGGCTGGAAGAGTTTTAAGATGCTTAATAGTAAAAGCCTAGATTGTCTTGAAGAGACTGTTGTTGGAATTATGGACATCAAAGACAATTCTGGTGGGTGCTCAGAAGGAAGCGAGGAGAGCTGTAACTAACACCAGAGATGGTGCAGCTGATGAGAAACAGCAGCAGAGAAACAGCAGCAGCAAAACCAGGAGACAGGTGCATGACGGCACATGAGCTGACCCACAGAGCAAGAAGCTTCTGGCAGAGTGGGGTGCCTCCAGGCACTTATTGGTGGAGCTAGTCTTGCCGACCCACAGAGTGAGAGAGCTGAGTACCTTCCAGCCAGGGTTTATTGGCAGAGTGGGGTGCCTCCTGGCACTTATCAGTAGAGCTAAAGAGCTTTGTAACACTTGCCCGAACAGGGCAGAGGGTGGGCCGGCCTAAGAGGCCTGAGGGGCCGAGGGGCCAAGGGGCCAAGGAACCGGAAAGCAGAGGCTGAAGAGACAAATAGCACAGGAAGCAGAGCTGCCTCAGTCTCGAAGGGTAGGTTCACAACCTCTGGGGTCTCAAAGGGTATGGCCTGTTGGGTCTCAAAGGGTGGGGCCAAGGCCTCCTGGGTTTCAAAGAGTCAGATGTTCACAACTCAGTTCTGGAGAGTGGGAGTGCTGTTCACAAGTGCCAGGGGATGGGGCTGCATCCACTGCCTAAAGTTGAGGGAGTGGTACTGCCATGACCAAGGGGTAGAAGAACGGGGCCTGCTGGAACCCAAAAGTGTAGGGTCACCATTCAGATGGACTAGGAGAATGGGGCTGCCCAAAGCTGAGGGAGCAGAGTTGACTTCCCAGTGAGCCTAGAAGGTGGAGCTGAAGCCCAGGGCTGAGGGGCCTCCACCAAGAATCCAGAAGGCATGGCCAGCACCCCTAGTCTGGAGGGCAGGACCACTGCCCAGATAGTCTCAGAGAACAGAGAATTACTTTCAAGCCTTGAGGGCTAATGTAATGTGTTCTGCTGATTTGCTTGGTGCCTGTTATCCCTTCTTTCCCTCCAGTTTCTCCCCTTTGTAATGGAAATGTCTAGCTTGTGCCTGTTCCACTGTTGTACTTTGGAAGCAGATAACATGTATTTTTTATTTTACAGATGAAGAGGAATTTTTTCCCAGGATGAAATTTGGATTTTTGGGATGATACAATAGGGTGAATGTGTTTTACGTGTGGCAAGGACGTAAATTTTGGGGGGCCAAACTGTGGAATGTTGTGGATTGAATTGTGTCCCCCCCAAAATATGTGTCAACTTGGCTAGGCCATGTTGTTTTTCATGAATTAAAAAAAAAAAAATCACAACAAAGATTCAATCAATACCTAGATAAGTTAAATCTATTTTTCTCTTTAACAGTGTAGTGAGTACACATTGTGGGCTTATTTAGAAGATATTATTCAAGGCTTAAATCTCAATTGCTGAGAATGTTTTTACTGCTCCTAACAAGATTGTTACAATTAAAATGAAGTTTGAGAGTTGGATGGAGAGAATTGATTATAAGGACCATTTGAGGCTCTCAGTTGATTTATGGGTGAGTAAAACCTAAATATTACAGGTAAAATAAAGAGGGATAAAAGCAGGCATTTTTCCCCCACTAAAAACATTCTTAAGAGAATATTGCTGGAGGTAGTAAAAGAGATTGAAGAATGAATTACAGAGGCTCTCTGTCATGGATTGAACTGTGTCCCCCCAAATATGTGTCAACTTGATTAGGCCATGGTTCCCAGTATCGTGTGGTTGTCCTCCATTTTGTAATTGTAATTTTATGTTAAAGAGGATTAGGGTGGGATTGTAACACCCTTACTAAGGTCACATCCCCGCTCCAATGTAAAGGGAGTTTCTTTGGAGTGTGGCCTGCACCACCTTTTATCTTACAAGAGATAAAAGGAAAAGGAAGCAAGCAGAGAGGGGGGACCTCATATCACCAAGAAAGCAGCACCGGGAGCAGAGTGCATCCTTTGGATCTGGGGTTCCTGCGCAGAGAAGCTCTTAGTCCAGGGGGAGATTGATGACAAGGATCTTCCTCCAGAACAAACAGAGAAAGAAAGACTTCTCCTGGAGCCGACGCCCTGAATTTGGACTTCTAGCCTACTAGACTGTGAGAAAATAAATTTCTCTTTGTGAAAGCCATCCACTTGTGGTATCTCTGTTATAGCAGCACTAGATGACTAAGATACTCTCAGTTTGCAATTTGGCCTTTCAGTAGGAAGATATGCTTATTGAAATTTCCGTCAAGAGTATCCTGGAATGGGCCAGCATTCCACCTCACATTTGGGCATTTCTCCTCGTTAGTACCATGGCACTGTCTGTAAAGCAGTGGGGAAAAGGTTGCTACTTGTACCCACATATTTATGACAAAATGCAGAGAGGAAGACCATCTGGCCATTGAACCTGTTATTCGGGTCAGCTTTCTTCAGATGGACCCAATATCCTGAAATATAAGAGCGCATCACTCTTTAGCCAATTAGATTAGTAGAAAACATTCCTTCTGAGTTTTAAGTTATTTACCACATTATTTTTGGGATGAAGGCAAACATATTGGAATAGAATGCCAAATTTTTAAGAATCTTTACAATAAAAAGCAAGACTTTAAGAAATTGCAAGCTTATGGTGATTGCTTCAGGCTGTGTTCCAGAACTCATGGGATTGCATGTTTATTCAGTATTCCCTGCTCCTAAGGAAGAGTTGGCAGGGCAGTTTGACAAACACACGTTTATGAACAGTATGCCATCATTCTTGTTGAACTAGACAAACCATAGATAGGGCCAGACAGACTCAATCTCTCCTTTGCCTTATTTCCCAAGTTGTTGTGCTTTCTATTTGATTTCAACTCATAGTGACCCTATAGGACAGAGTAGAACTGTCCCACAGGGTTTCCTAGGCTGTAATCTTTAAGGAAGCAGGCTGCCACATCTGTCTTCTGCAGAGCGGCTGATGGGTTTGAGCTGTTGACCGTTTTTGCTTAGCAGCCTAGTGCTTAACCATTGTGCAACCAGATCTCCTTATTTCCCAAGTACCACGGGCAAATTATCCAAACTCTGTGAATGCCAGTCCCTTAATTTGTAGAATGGTGATAATAATAAAGAGTTATTCTTTATTATAACTCTTGATTATTCTTTATTATTATATAAAACTCTTAAGAGTTGTGGGGATTAAATTAGAAAATGTATGCAAAACACTTAAGTACATTCCTGCAATAGAGAAAGATGCCTGTACAGAACAAAACAAAATAAAAACAAGCATGGCACTGTTTCCATGTGCCCTCAAACACTCCTGAACCCATCTCTCATATGATGTTGTTATTTCAATTACAAAGAAGTGCTATATTCATTTAAGTAAATGTCTCTATGATGACATGTAGTTCTCTAGGCTTATTTTATATGTATCCTTGGATATGATCTAGTTGTCTTCCTATGAAGACAGTCTATTACTCATTCTCAGTAGTCATTGGAGTGGTCTTCCCTTCAGTCAGCCTGACGCTGCCTGTTACTGTCTGTCTTCAGTCTGCACCTACTGGGCTGTTTCCAGGCTTCATATCCCTTAAGAGAAAACTTCTGCGCTGAAAAGGACAAGACTCCCAGGGGGTCAGCGAACAAAACGGCTCTTCCACCACATTTCAAATATTGATGTAATCTTTATCTAGGTTTAAACATGGCTGGAAAGAATCATCCACACACCTGGAAAATGTATTTTTCACGTCTTGGTTAATAGGAAATAAATGCTCTTTCCATATACCTGTAAGGTGTTGAAACAGAAAATGCTCCTTTAAGCTGTGAACATGTCAAACAATGATCTGCACTTAGGAAAGAAAGCCCCCTCCGCTGTCATAACTTACAAGGCTGTGGCATGGAAGCCTCTTGTGTCCCTGCAAACCCTCTACCATCTGCAGTGAGTCTGAAACTGCCTAGCCCCCTGGAATTCTGGTGACTAAATAGAATGAAATGGGCATATTTGTTAAAGTCAGCTGGGAAGCCACACGACTTGGTTAGTTCCCGAGTTCATAAATTTATGTCAAAGCAGGAGAAGCCGTGGAAGCTCGAGTGAACCAATTTACCCTAAGTACAAATGGCAGTTTTGTTATTTGGTGTCAAAGTTACCAGTCGCACAACGACAAGCTGCCATAACACATTTTCTTGTTCACTAAAGAACAAGGATTTCGTGGGTTAATATTCCTCGCAATGCACCTTTCCATAATTTACAACAACTAGATGCTGATAGGTTATTTAACATTTATGAAGTTAAGATGTAATCAGAAAAACCCTGATTATCTTTACAAATAAAAAAGTTAAATTATTCAACTTTTTTTTTTCTCGGTGGCTTCATTTTGTGGCAGGTGCATACTTTACAGTGGGATGAGTCAATCAAATAATCCTTCCTAAAATCTTTTTTTTTTAGGAGCTAGAGCAGGAACAATTCTAAGAGGGAAACTATTAATTCAGTTTGATAGCCCCATTTGCTTCAAAAGACTGGATGTGCTTAACATACAACTTTTAACAAATCAGTCAAAATTCTTCTCTGTATAGATAGGGGTATCTTGGTTATGCCCTTTTGTGGGTGTGGAAGTGAAATGGGCCCCTCTTGAATACCCAACTCCCTCACATCCCGCCTTTGATCAAGGTGGATGACTGCAGGTGGAAATAAATTGGAAACTCAGAGAAGCTTGTCATCAAATCTGCAGTGAGTCCCTGCTTTGATCTGGAACTCGTAAGAGATACCAGCAGGAAGAGCCTTCAGCCAGGTTCTGGAGAAGCTTAGAATCTTGAGTGGGAGTGGTGGGAAGTTAGAGCAAGAGGGACTGGGTAGATTATGAACAAAGCAAACTATTGGGAAATAATTTCAGAATGGAATGTCACTTTAGGAAAAATATAGTACTATTTAATATGTATTCTCACCTCTGTTGAGGATGGGTCAGAGTTGAGGAGAGGCCTTCATGTGTTTGTGTGTGCATGTGCATGTACTGATAGATAACAAAAGTGATACATGTGGATTTTTGGGAAGAATCGCTGAGAGAGGAGGGCTAATTAATAAAAACCTTTTTACCTATAATACCAATGAAGAAGTATTTAAGTTGCGCTAGGCTGAACCATAAGAAATTGTCATTTTTGTTGGAAAAAATGGTAGAATATCAGCAATTTCATACGGTTCAAACTAATAAATTCTCAGAACGCAGAAAGAAGAGCTCAGAGTTTTCTTTATTTCAAAGTATTTAATTTAGAGGGATTTAATTCTTTTTTTTCTTTTTATCTGTAACTCCAAAGTCCAGAACAGTGCTCGACACACAGGTGCTCAATAAATATTTGATTTAATAAAAGGATGATCTCATTTAACATTCATACAACCTCATATGCATGCGAAAGCTGGGCAGTGAAAAAGGAAGACCAAAGAAGAATTGATGTCTTTGAATCATGGTGTTGGTGATGAATATTGAATATACCATGGACTGCCAAAAGAATGAACAAATCTGTCTTGGAAGAAGTACAGCCACAATTCTCCTTAGAAGTGAGAACGGCGAGACTTTGTGTCACATACTTTGGACATGTTATCTGGAGGGATCACTCCCTGGAGAAGGACATCGTGCCTGGTAACGTAAAGTGTCAGTGAAAAAGAGGAAGACCTCAATGAGATAGATTGACACAGTGGCTGCAACAATGGGCTCAAGTGTAACAACGATCATGAGGATGGTGCAGGACTGGACAGTCTTTCGTTCTGTTGTACATAGGGTCGCTGTGGGTAGGAACCAATTGGACGGCACCTAACAACAACACAACTCTGTGAAGTAGATTCTATAATCGTCTCCATTTTACAACTGATGAAATAGAAAGGTTCAATAATTTACCCAATGTCCTACAGCTAATAAGAGGATTTGAACCCAGATCTTTCTGGCTTTTGCACTAATATTCTATCTGCTCTTTCTGTGATCCTGACAACTGAAGGGAAAGCTAACAGATATTTAGATCTGCTGATAGGTTTTTCTTAAACCTATTTGTGCATTGGAAGTTAGGTAAATATGATCTGAATGGGGAAGAAAACCCTAAACTGACATTTGAATACATAAGGATCAGCAAAGGTGAGATATTTGCCAAGACTTTTCTACCAGATGATCATCAATGTTTAGAACCAGCTTCCTGCAGGGCTGACAGGATTGAGTGTCAAAGACTTTCAGTTTAGGACTGTTTGACAGGCTGGCCAGAGTCATGATTTGTCAAGGGGAAGAAAACAAACAAAAAACTCAGAGAGTGGAGTGACGTTAAGCACATGTTCCATATAACTTATTAGAGAGAAAGGGCAGTCAGTGAAGAAAAGAAGGAGCAGAACCCCACCCTTACCCTTCTTCCCCAATGCCCTGGTCCTACCCACCACCTCCGCCATCGCTGTCAGAACCTGTCATCACTGTAGTTTCCTGAGGTCTGTCCAAACAGATAAAGATTTAACACAGAGTTCTTAAAACAGGTCCATATAAGCACCCTAAAAATTTCTGTCACCCTCATGCCATCGTGATTTCTGACCACTAAATCTTTTGGTACCTAAGTTTGCTGTCTATGAATAGGTGAACAAGAATACACCAGAAGTCCTGTAGGTGCAGAACGTAATGTAGACATCCTTCCTGCCATATGCTCTGGGCTACTTGTGTGTACATCCATGGTTTCAGGCAAGCTGGTTGCTTTCCTGCTCCCACCCCTGCCGTCCAACATATCGGCTCCTTCCCTCACCTGAGACTGGAATGGTCTCCATATCCCAAATAAACTCAAGCTCTCTTTCAAGATCCAACTCAATGCTTGCATCTTCTTACAGCATTTTCTGACAAGCTATCCCTCTCCCACCCCCTGACCTCTTTTTTCTATTTATTACTCTTCTGTTTACATATCATATATTGCTTTGTCTGATGGTTAATTTTTCATATGTCTACATTCTGCCTCCTCAACAAGACTGAAGGATCATCTGGTCAGTGGTGTTTGGTGCTGTTTTGTTTGCATTTCCATAGTGTTTAGCACATTATTCTGCACACAGTGACAGTAAATAAGTTTATCTGCATTATAACAATTTTAAAGAATACATTGTAGAAAGGAGTGAGTGTTCTGTCGACCACTTGTAGAGTCATTAAAGTGAATGGAAAACACTCCCTAAGATATAAGAGGGGATATAGAAAAAGGAAGGGATGTGTCAGATAAGGAGCCCCTGGATGGTGCAAATGATTGAAGCACTTGGCTGCTAACTTCAAGTCCACCCAGAGGCATCCCGGAAGATAGGCATGGTGATCTATTTTCCAAAAAATAAGCCATTGAAAACCTTACAGAGCACTGTTCTTCTTTGACGCATATGGGGTCATCATGAGTCGGAGTTGACTCAATGGCAAATGATTTGGTGTCAGATAAACAGAAGAAAGACTGTAGCTTTGAACAGTTCAGGACATCATAAAGGAAGGGCTGAACATGGAGGTGTGGAAGGAGTTTTGTGAGGTTAACACTGCATTTTCATTAATTCATTTATTTATATCTTTATTCCTTCACTCAAATTTCAATGAGTACTAGTTTGACAAGTTATGAGGTACCAGATATTTTTACAGGTACTTAGAATACCAAAACATTATCCACTCTTTGCCTTTGAGGTGCTTATAGCCTAAAGGTTGGGAGGAAAGGCGAGTTAAAAAAAAAAAAAAAAGTGAAAACTGGACAAGTACAGGAGGAACAATTGACCCAGAATTGGAGATTCAGAGGAGATTTTCTGGTGGAAACAACATTTAAGCTGAGTAGGAGTTAGCCAGGCTTGGGAAATGAATAGGAAGGAAAGGACCCAGGGTTGTTTCAGCAGAGGAAACACGGTTGGTCACGCCTTGAGGGAGAGAGAAAGCACAATCTGTTTAAGGAGACTAAATGTTATTTAATCTCCTTAAATAGAAAGTGAAGAGCACCTGAAGCACTTACTGATGAAGATCATAGTATGGATTACACCTCAACATAAAGAAAACAAAAATCCTCACAACTGGACCAATAAGCAACATCATGATAAACGGAGAAATTATTGAAATTGTCAAGGAATTCATTTTACTTGGATCCACAATCAACACCCATAGGAGCAGCAGTCAAGAAATTAAACTACGTATTGCATTGGGCAAATCTGCTGCAAAAGACCTCTTTAAAGGGTTGACAAGCGAAGAGGTCACCTTGAAGACTAAGATGCACTGACCCAAGCCATGGTGTTTTCAATTGCCTCATATGCATGTGAAAGCTGGACAATAAATAAGGAAGACCAGAGAAGAATTGACGCCTTTGAATTATGGTGTTGGTGAAGAATATTGAATATACCATGAACTGCCAAAAGAATGAACAAAACTGTCTTGGAAGAATACAGCAAGAATGCTCCTTAGAAGCAAGGATGGCAAGACTTTGTCTCACATACTTTGGAAATGTTATCAGGAGGGACTAGTCTCTGGAGAAGGACATCATGCTTGGTAAAACAGAGGGTCAGTGAAAAAGAGGAAGACCCTTAACGAGATGGGCTGACACAGTGGCTGCAACAATGGGCTCAAGCATAGCAAGGATTGTGAGCATGGCGCAGAACCGGGCAGTGTTTCATTCTGTTGTACGTAAGGTTGCTATGAGTTGGAACCGACTCGATGGCACCTAACAACAACAAACAGTATTTGCTATGACTGGAATAAGTTCCATGAAAAGAACTGCCCAGGAGATGAGGCTAGACAGCCTAGCAGGAGAGGGGACATGTAGGACCCTGCAGGTGCTATTTCCGGAGTTTGGACCTCATCCTCAGTATAAAGCAGGCCCAGGCGGGTTTCACAATATTGAGAAAGACTGCTGTGCTTGTACTGGGAGGGTGAATGGAGGATCCACACTAAAGACACAGAAATCAGTAAGGACAGTGCTTTGCAAATTATCTTTGGTGAAGCAGCAGGGTCCCCCCCGCCCACCCCAAATTTTCAAGGACCTGTATCTTTGTAAAATGCAATGGAAATAAATTACTAGAAAAATAAAATAAAGCCCAAGGGCATGCAAAACACAAGCCCATTTTTAAATAATTAGATTCGGCAGACATAAAGTTACACGGTCAATTTGCAATAAAAGTTTTAAACAGTCATTCTTAATTTCTGTACTTATCTCATCGTGGACCAGCCACAGTGAGTTCTGGAAAAGGTGTCAGTCTATGGACTGCGCTCGAGTAACCGAATTAGGAGGTTGTCGCTGTGATCCAGCAAGGGATTCAGAGCCCTAAACTAGCACGGCGGTGTACAATGAGCAGCAAAAGTGGGTTTGAGAGATGGTGGTTGATGGTTGGTGGACACTGAGGTACACTTGAAGGCCTCTTTAATCAAGTTAAAGCCAAATAGCCCAGCATCACAGGCCTCCGTGACACTGAGATCCCTTACACACATCTTATTTACTCTTGACATCCTCAGACTTAATGTTTATGAGTTTTGACTGTTTGGGAGAGACCAAGAGTTTTCACAATGCTGCTGTTGTTAGTTGCCGGCACATTGGCCCCTGACTCATGATGACCCCACGTACAACAGAAGGAAACACCGCCCAGTCCTGCACCATCCCCAGGATCAGTTGCAGATTGGACCATTACAGTGGCTTTGATAATAGAATTTGGAGCCAGACCCATGTGGGGCCATGGGTTGGCTCTGATACTTGATGATTAACCTAAAGAAAATAGCTTAGAGTCTCTAAATTTACTTTTCTCATTAGTGAAATAGGGAAAACAATAGTACATGCTATGTTAAGTTGTTATGAGCACCAAATGAGACAGGTATAAATCTCGTAGCAAAGTGGCTAACACATTCTGCTGTTGTTTGGTGCTGTGGAGTCGATTCGGACTCATTAACGACACTATGTACAACAGAACGAAATACTGCCCAATCCTGCGCCATCCTCACAATTGTTATGCTTAAGCCCATTGTTGCAGCCACTGTGTCAGTCCATCCAATTGAGGGTCTTCCGCTTTTTCACTGATCCCCTACTTTACCAAGCATGATGTCCTTCTCCAGGGACTGATCCCTCCTGATAACATGCCCAAAGTATGTCAGAAGTAGTCTCGCCATCCTTGCTTCTAAGAAGCATTTTAGTTGTACTTCTCCCAGGACAGATTTGTTTGTTCTTTTGGCAGTCCATGGTATATTCAATATTCTTCTCCGACACCACAATTCAAAGGCATCAGTTCTTCTCTGGTCTTCCTTATTCATCATTCAGCTTTCACAAGCATATGAAGTGATTGAAAACACCATGGCTTGGGTCAGGTGCACCTTGGTCTTCAAGGTGACATCTTTGCTTTTCAACACTTTAAAGAGCTCTTTTGCAGTAGATTAACACATAGTAGAACTCTATAATGTAAGGTAAATATCTTACTATGAAAAATAAAACAAAAATCATTGAAGTGACTTATATGTTTTTCGACTGACACTCATCATTGCTAGTCATTCCGTTAATGCACTCATAACGTTAGAAAATGCAAACAATCGTCTATGTTGAATCATCCCAATTAATGCAAGGTGAATTCCTTAGAAAGCTTAATCCCAATTTTGACTTCAAATGAATTGTTTCTGATCTAAATACACTGCAGCTGACAAACTCACTTAACGCCAAGATGTCTGATGTCTATAAACACAAACCCGTTGCTGTCGAGTCAATTCTGCCTCATAGCGACCCTGTAGGACAGAGTAGAACTGCTCCATAGGGTTTCCAAGGAGTGGCTGGTAGATTTGAACTGCTGACCTTTTGGTTAGCAGCTGAGCTCTTAACCTCTGTGCCACCAGGGCTCCCTAATGTCTATATATGGGCCATATTGTTGCTAGCTACTCTCTAATCAAAACTTGATTAGTAAAAAGCATTTATATTCCTAAGCAATGTATATTAAAATTATTTTTCAGCGGAAGAATTGTTGCTGAGTCTTTTCTTTAATGGAGTAAGAGATGGAGGTGAAAGAAAAAGTACCAGCAGTCGGTATTATGCATTAAACCTAAAAAACTCACAATCCTTAGAGAGAAAACATGCATATTGAATGCAGCAGCATTGTTACTTAGAACATGATTAAGGGCTAAGAGAGTTCAAAATATAGTCATCACCTTGATAAATTAGAAAGGCTTATTGTTACCTTCAGAGTTTAGATAATTTTGAATGTTTGGATTCTCAAACAGCAGGGATATCTATCTCCATTCTTATTCTGCGTAAACTATTTATGTTCTTTAAGTATTTGTTCCTTCATTTCCTGTGATTTTTCATTCATTAGGGTAACATACAGCTTTTGCTCTCTTTAAAGTGAATGTGTAAGTCCTGACCCAAGGTTTGGAGCTGGTAAAGGCGAGGAGGACTGTCTAGGAATAAATGAACCTGGTCTATATTGCCCACAGTCTGCAATAATAATGGCCATCATCTACCCAGTTTCCACTAAATGTTTACCAGGCTATCTCATTTACTTCACATAACAACAATGCAAGGTACGCATTTAACATCCCCTTCTGTGAATGAAAGGAGCGCTGGTGGCCAAGTGGTTAAGCACCGCGCAGTCTGAACCCACAGAAATCCTGATTTTCTAGAGTTTGAAGGGTTTTCATAATATTACTACTAACATTTATCAAGTATTAATGGAGGAAAGTCAACCAAGATTTACTTGGAAGATTTGTCTACCAATAATTTAAAATAGTCTTTGAATAATCTCTTTGCAGGTATTTGAGAATGACTATATTTCCCCCAGCTATAATTAAAATCCTCCTGTGCCTGGAATTTGGTTTTGCTGAGTCATGTCTTTCTTATTCCTTCTGGACTTCTGGATCCGTAAGTTAAGCTGTCTGGTTACTAGTTCTTTCATGCCCCAGAGGGTAACTATTGCCAGGTGGATATTTTCCCTTCAGGGACTTGCCATTCTCCACAACGAATTCTTCTGGTCTTGACATGCCCACCAAGACATTATTCTCCCAGAAGCATTTGGTTTTGCCAACCCTTCTCTCTATTTTAGGAGGACTGGTTGCGCAGTGGTTAAGTGCTCGGCAGCTGGAACCCATCAGCTGCTCCATTGGAGAAAGATGTGGCAGTGTCCTCCCGAAAAGATTATAGCCTTGGAAACCGTATGGGGCAGTTCTGCTCTGTCATATAGGGTTGCTATGAGTAGAAATTGACTTGATGGCAAGGGATTTGACCTCTGTTTTTGGTCTTTTGGGCTATTTCAAAAACCATAGTTGCTCCATTGTAAATCTGAGAGATCTTGGGCAATAAATAAAAGTTTGATTTGGATTTAAGAGTTAGATCAAATACGGGACGAAATAGCCCTTAAAAGGCAGTAGTTGAGAGCTGACCTGAATTTGAATCCTGGCTATGCTACGTGACCTTGAGCTTATTATATTATGTCTTAGTCAAAATTATTATCTTAATATGGGGGTGAAAATATTACCTGCCTCCTAGGGTACATAGCAGGGAAAATGCTTATCAATGTGTTTGGCACATAGTAGGGATTTAATAAATGGCACATATAACAAGTAATATGAATGTTTGTATAGGCATACGTCGTTTTGTGCTCCACAGATATTGCATTTTTCACAAATTGAAGGTTTGTGTCAAGCCTGTGTCAAGCGAGTCTATCAGCGCCATTTTTCCAACAGCATGTGCTCACTTTGTGTCTCTGTCACATTTTGGTAATTCTCACAATATTTCAAACTTGTTCATTATTATTATATCTGTTGTGGTGATCTGTGATCAGTGATCTTTGGTGTTACTATTCTAATTGTTTTGGGGAGCCACAAACTGTACCCATATAAGACAGTGAACTTAATTGATAAATGTGTGTTTTCTGACTGTTCCACCAACTATCCATTCTCCCTTCTCTCTCCCTTTCCTTGGGCCTCTCTGAGACATGACAATACTGAAATTAGGCCAATTAAAAACCCTACAATGGCCTCTAAGTGTTCCAGTGAAAGGAAGAGTTGCACGTCTCTCACTTTAAATCAAAAGCTAGAAATGATTAAGCTTAGTGAGGAAGGCATGTTGAAAGCTGAGACAGGCCAAAAGCTAGGCCTCCTGAGCCAAACAGTTAGCCAAGCTGTGAATGCAAAGGAGAAGTTCTTAATGGAAATTAAAAGTGCTACCTCAGTGAACACATGAATGATAAGAAAGGCAAACAGCATTATTGCTGATATGGAGAAAGTCTTAGTGGTCTGGATAGAAGATCAAACCAGCCAGAACATTCCCTTAAGACAAAGTCTAATCCAAAGCAAAGCTCTAACTCTCTTCAATTCTTTGAAGGCTGAGAGAAGTGAGGAAGCTGCAGAAAAAAAGTTTGAAGCTAGCAGAGGTTGGTTCACGAGGTTTAAGGAAAGCAGCCGTCTCCATAACATAAACGCGCAAGGCGAAGCAGCAAGTGCTGATGTGGAAACTGCAGCATGTTATCCAGAAGATCTAGCTAAGATAATTGATGAAGGGGGCTACACTAAAGAACAGATTTCTTTTTTTTTTATTGTACTTCAGGTGAAGGCTTACAGAACAAATAGTTTCTCATGAAACGGTAGTACACGTATTGTTTGATGACATTGGTTAACAACCCCACAACATGTCAACCCTCTAACTTCTCAACCTTTTTTTTTTTTTGGTGAAAATACACATAACCAAAGATGCACCATTTCAAAAATTTCTACATGCACAGTTCAGTGACATTGACTACACTCTTCCAGTTGTGCTGTTATTCTCACTTAAGATGAAGGCTTACAGAACAAAATAGTTTCTCATTTAACAGTTACTACAAATGTTGCCCTATGACAATGGTTAACAATCTCACAACACATCAACAATATCCTTACTCAAGCTTGGGTTCCGTATCACCAGCTCCCTTGTCCCCTTCTGCCTTCTGGCCCTTGTCACTGGACTACTATACCTCGTTAGTCTCATTTGGTTTTACGGGGCTGTCCACTTCCAGGCTGAACGGTGAACCTCGGAGATAACTTCACCACTGAGCTAAAAGGGTGTCTGAGGGCCATACTCTCGGGGTTTCTCCAGTCACCTTTAGGCCAGTAAATCTGGTCTTCTTTTTGTGAGTTAGAATTATGTTCTACATCCTTCTCCGGCTCTGTCCAGAACCCTCTTAAACAACAGATTTTTAGTGTAGACAAAATAGCCTTACATAACAAAAAAATCTCATCTAGGAATTTAATAGCTAGAGAGGAGAAGTCAATGCTTAGCTTCAAAGCTTCAAAGGACTGGCTTACACTCTTGTTAGGGGCTAATGCAGCTGGTGACTTTAAGTTGAAGCCAATGGTCATTTACCATTCTGAAAATTGTAGGGCCCTTAAGAATTATGCTAAATCTACTCTCCCTGTGCTCTATAAATGGAACAACAAAGACTGGATTACAGCACATTCATTTACAACATGGTTTAAGGAATATTTTAAGCCCACTGTTGAGACCTACTGCTCAGAGAAAAAAAAAAGATTCCTTTCAAACTATCACTGCTCATTGACAACACACTTGGTCACTCAAGAGCTCTGATGGAGATATTCAAAGAGATTAATGTTGTTTTCATGCCTGCTAACACAACATCCATTCTGCAGCCCATGGATCAGGGAGTAATTTTGACTTTAAAAATTTTACTATTTAAGAAATACGTTTAAAGGCTATAGCTACCATAGATAGTGATTCCTTTGATGGATCTGGGCAAACTAAATTGAAAATCTTCTGGAAAAGATTCACCATTCTAGACGCCATTAAGAACATTCATGACTCATGAGAGGAGGTCAAAACATCAACATTAACAGGAGTTTGGAAGAAGTTGATTCCAGCCTCAAGGATGAGTTTGAGGGGTTCAAGACTTCAGTGGAGGAAGTAACTGCAGATGTGGTGGAAATAGCGAAAGAACTAGAATTAGAAGTGGAGCCTGAAAACTTGACTGAATTGCTGCAATCTCACGATAAAACTTGGATGACGAGTTGCTTCTTACCGATGAGCAAAGACAGTGGTTTCTTGAGATGGAATCCACTCCTGGTGAAGATGTTATGAACATTGTTGAAATGACAACAAAAAGTTTAGAATATTACATAAATTTAGCTGATAAAGCAGCGGCAGGATCTGAGAGGACTGACTTCCGTTTTGAAAGAAGTTTTACTGTGAGTAAAATGCTATCAAAGAGCATTGCATGCTACAGAGAAATCTTTCATGAAAGAAAGAGTCAATCGATGTGGCAAACGTCATTGTTGTCTTGTTTTCAGAAATGGCCACAGCCACCCCAACCTTCAACAACCACCACCCTGATCAGTCAGCAGCCATCAAGACGGAGGCAAGACCCTCCACCAGCAAAAGATTATGACTCCCTGAAGGCTTAGATGATGGTTAGCATTTTTTTAGCAATAAAGTATTTTTTAATTAAGGTCTGTACTTTTTTTTAGACATAATGCTGTTGCATACTTAGTAGACTACAGTATAGTGTAAACATAACTTTTATATGCACTGGGAAACCAAAAAATCCGTGTGACTTGTTTTGTTGTGATATTTGCATTATTGTGGTGGTCTGGAAAGGAACCTACAATATCTCTGAGATATACGATAATACCTGTATATGATATATACATAATCACAGTTATTCTTCCCCCTGGATATTCTCATATATTCTCTAGACCTTAGCCTTTTAACTAGGAGTATGTCTAAACATGTACTATGGCAATCTAAAGATAGCATTAAAACAATAATTAGGAAATTTAAGACGCAGTTAATTACCTAGGTAGTTTTTCTGTTTCCATACAGGTTGATGCTTACGTAGACTTTTTTTCTCCCAGGAACTTACCTGCCTAAAGTTGTGCTGACCACAGAACAGATTACAGTTAGTATATCAACTATACTGGCTTTAGACATTCAGGAGAAACTGGTCTGACTCATGTTTTCAGAGAATTATTATAATTAACCACTTGATGTGTAAGATCCAAGGTTACTAAACTTGGGAGTACATCAAAGTCATCTGGGGAGTTTTTAAAAAGATTTAGATTCTTTGACTACATCTTGTTAGATTCTGGTTCAGTAAATTTGGGGTTGAGAATCTGTCTTTGCACAAGTTTACCAGTAGATTCTTAATGCTTGTTCAGGTTTGGGAAGTATAGATATGGACTATTTGGCACATTATTCAGCTCTGCCCATGGTGTAATCATTCTGTAATGTCAAGGAAGTATGGTGTATGCCTAGAAAGCTCTTGAATGTAAGCAAATAAACAACCTCCACTTACAGCAAGTTTGTTTTCTGTTTAAAATATATACTTGTGACTCTTCAGGAATAGAAAAATGTTTTTACTATCCAAATCATAACACAGCATGAGGCATTTTCCAATAAAATCAACTGAAGATTATACACAAGTCAAAATCATCTGCCTGTTTACTGAGTTCAAAATCCTTCTAGGCACCAGGAAAAAAATTTAATTTAAGATTTTCATCTTTCCATATATTACAGGGTCTCTGTAATGGATTTTGTGCTTCTGAAACTAAAAGATTGACAGGTCTGGGTATTACAGATTTATTAACCATTGGTTAAATGGTCAGAGTTAGTGCGTATAGCATTTCCACAATGTCCGCTAGGCTGGACTAGAATGAAAAAGTTCTACAAAGCCAGAGGTTGGCAAGAGTTAATGTTATATTAAGCAAGCAAAAAATTGTGTTTTACTCTACAATTGTCCTTTTCTACATGGAAACATTAAACATAAAATGTGATGCCGAATTAAAAAAGAAAAAACAAAATGCTGAAACATTTGGAAGAAGGTTTGAAAATTTACTAACCCAATCCTGCAGAGACCCTGGCAAATGCTGGCACAAATACATTAAAAAACGAATAAATAATGCAGGGCAAAAATTGATTCTACAACAATAATAATCACAATCTATAGGATATTATATGGAATCAGATAATGTATGCCAATTATTTCAATTACCTCCTTTAATCTTTAAAACTACCCTACACGTAGGTACTATCATTATCTCCACTTTACCGATGGAGAAAACTGAGGCCCAGAGAGAGAAATGGACTTGTGTAAAGTCAGCTAATAAGTGGCAATACTGGGATATGAATCCTGGCTTTCTGTTTCGTCTTGCTTTGGCTGCCTTAAGAGAAAGATGTTTTTAAATCTGCACTGAACGTGAAGTCTTCAGATCAGTGAACGCCATTTCTGTGTATATAAATGTCAAACTAACAGATGATTTGATAAACCATGGGACTTCCTATTTGCATGGCTAGGAAATCATCAACTTTGCTTATCATCCTGGACTTCCGCTCGTTGGCCTTTGAGGGTGCGGACTGTAGAAGGTCCTGGTGTGAATCTGGGACATGTTTGATCAGTAGACTGAATCTGGTCTCAGAATGGCTGTATCTAGCCTCATTTTACTTCCTGGAGCAAAACCACATAGCGCTAGAAAACTGCCATGGAGAAATATGCTAAAAGGTCGCAAAATAGTAATATTATTTCATGGAAGTAGAAATCAGCTCTGTGAGGGGAGATGTGCATTTGTATATTTTTCAGGAAAACAAGATTTGTGTTTCCCCTATTGAAATTAAGAACAGAGTTCAAGAATAACTATGCTTCTAAAACTTAGATAAGGATTATGGCACTTTATGATACATTCTGGAACTATTCATTACTCCTTTCTGTTTGCCTAATTTAATATGTTGCATTTTTTTTAAAAAACAAAGGTGAATAGAATCATTTATATTTAATCTCTTAGAGCAACTTAAATTTTTCTTTACTTACAAAGTTCTTGGAAGATTTTCTCTTGTGAATTCGAGCAAATAAAGACCCTTCTCTCTTTGACCTTAGATTATGACATCATAAAGATGCAGATTTATGAGAATTTAAGGTCTACATTCACCTGTTGGTCATACTGTATTGTCTGTTTGTCATACTGTGGTGACTTGCATGCTACTATTACGCTGGAAGCTCTGCCAATAGTACTGTCTCATTTAGTGCTGTAAGATGCGCCCCCTAGGTTGAAAGGCACTCAAAACACACAGTGGTTACAACAATGGACTGGAGCGCACCGGTGATCATGAAGATGGGGCAGTACCAAGCAATGTTCCATTCTGTTATGCACAGAGTTGTTATGAGTTGGAGTTGACTCAACAGCAACTGGGAACAACAACCAAAACACCAAAACACTCAAAACCAAACCCATTGCCATCAAGTCAATTATGACCCACGGCAAACCCATGTGTTACAGAGTAGGACTGCTCCGTAGGGTTTTTTTGGCTGTAATCTTTGCACAGTTTACCAAGTCTTTCTTCTGGGAACCCACAGGTGGGTTAAAACCACCAATTGCAAACTGATGGCACCACCCAGCGAGGTCTGTATGTTAGGTCTTTATCTTTATGACCATATTGCTTGTTTTGACTGAGATGACTATTTAATTCGATGAAAAATTTGGTTCTGCTAATTATTTTATGGAATCGATCTGTTAATGGCCAAAATGACTCTGTTAACCAATTGTTATAGCTGAACTTTGGTTAAACTTATTCTGATGGGGACATTAAGAGTTTGTTTCAGTTTCAACTTAAGACTAGATATTAAAAATAAAATTACATATTTTTGAAGTGCATTTAACCCCTTAATTAGTTCTAAATTTTACTGAAACAAAATCTCCATTTTCCCTATTTTAAAAGAGAGAGCAAGGTATCTTCACTCTAATCCTTACTCCACAGTGTTAATACAATCAGGATTTTATCTGCTTACATCACAATATAATAATGTGCTAAATCACAAAAGCAACCCACCACTGACTAAATGGCTCATTGGAGGCTACACAGCTTAGAGAGGCAAAATTCAGCTACCATAACCAGTCTCCGCTCAAGGTTTACGGGCAGAGAGGGTTATTGTCTTTCCAAATTCCTCATTCACAATGTACTATAGAGGGAAGGCTATAATGCCAATGATCCAATCTAGAGTCCTGTGCAAATGAATGTTCAAGGTAATTCCAACCTGTATGACTTGCCTTGAATATATATGAGTAAGAAGACAGATTTTTAGGACCTCGTACTCGAAACAAAGTATTGCTTTGATAGAAAGGTGTATCTGTGTATTCATGCATTTATACACCCAAGAGTGTGGTATGTGATTACTCTATTCATATTTATCCAGGAGACAGGCAATATCCTTCTGATTTACTAAATTCCAATTTCCATCTTTATCTCTAATTTCCTCTAAAATATTTCACACACACAAGCACACACATACAGAAAGAGAAAGAGAGAGGTTTTCATTCTTTACCTGGTGGCGTCCAAGCTGCAAATATGGAATAAGGCCCATTCACTGTTACATTATATGGAGAATGGACTTCTTCTGGTGTCCATACAGGTGTTTGTAGAACATAATCATCACTAGCACTGCTGCCACCTCCAGTTGCAGCTTCTAAATTGTAAACATATCTATAGGTAAAAAGAAAAAAAAAAAAAAGAATTATGATAAGGCAATGCACAGGAGACTTGAACAAAGACTGCTGGCTTTTCTATCTATTGCTTAGTCCTAAATTTGTGGCAAATTGTCAATCCTTTACTCCCTGTCCAGAAACTTTACCTTAGGCTTCGTAGTTTTTTCAGCACAAGACAGTATTCTCTCCAGACCATCACCATTTCTGCCCCTCCCGACTTTATATTTAACCCTGACCCTGGTGGTGCCATTGTTAAGCACCTGGCTGCTAACCTAAAACTCTGCGGTTCCAACCTCCCAGCGGCTACAAAGGAGAAAAAACCTGGCGTTCTACTCCCATAAAGATGGCAGCCTTGAAACCCTATGGGGCTGTTCTACTCTGTCATATAGTGTCGTTATGAGTCAGAAGCAACTCAATGGCACTCAACAACAACAGTAATTCACAGGTTTTCTCAAAGATTTCAGGAAAGTCTTGGAATGTGCAGGGGTATTGTGGAGGGGATTCAGACTAATGTTCTCTGTTTTTAAATGGGTGAGAGTTCAGGGAATCATTCCTAGAGGAATGTGTTTCTAAATCGATCTCTACTCTCTACAATAAAACATGTGTTGCTCTAAAATATATTTTGTGTCTGCTGAGAAATGAATGGGAAGGAATTGCAAATACATGGAACTTTCTCGCCTAAAACTTCTCATGCCTGTATGTAGTGTAGCAAGTGGAGAAAACATTATACTAATCAAAAAGATACCTAACGTAAAACACAGCTCTGAAAATCTCCTTTACTGCTAGTTTCAGAAAGTCTGTTTTTGAAGATAATTTTTAAGGTTTAACACTTTTTTACATAAAAATTCTCAGGATCTAGTGTTTAATTCACATGATTTAATATGTACTTACATTTTTAAGGAATTTGATGTAATCTGAAGTTTAACTTAATGGTTTAGTACCTGGTCTTTGACGTCTGAAACTGATGCAAAGATCTCATCAGCTACAGAACGGCTGAAGAAGGAGCCGACTGGATGATCATTGGATTGATTGATTTAATATTGTTTCCCTGGGAAAGGTAATATTTTTCAGCCTCCTCAAAAATCTGAAAATCTTACTGGATGATTGGTCAAGTTTTCTTTTAGTTTACCTGCTGTTGGGTTCCAGGTTTTTATCAGTGAAATTCTGCTCCTCACCGCCACCCAGAAAAACCAAGGTTCCATTACGCCTCAAATGATACTGAGAAATGAGGCCATTGGGCTTTTCTGGCTGACTCCAATACAACTCCACTGTCGTAGAATTGACGATGATGTGTCGAGGTATCACCCAAACTCCTGGGAAAAATCACACAACAAAGTATTATTGTTAGGGTAAAAGTCACACAATTAGCTCACAAGCTAAGATTTTTTTATCTGTTCATAAAAAATATGCCACTGAGCAGCAAAAATACACTTTATTTACTTTGGAGGTGAGATACATAATTGAGGATGAACGCATTTATTTGCTTATTGCTTTGATTATTTTATTTTTGAATTGCCTTTAGAAAGTGAACATCAGAGAACACAGAAATTCCTCCATGTCGGCTGTCACTTGGAGTGTAATTTAAATCAAGTCCTGGGAGACTATTCAGGGATTTCAAACTCTAATGCTTATTTACCTGGAATTTGTGGAAGTAACTATAATCTAGTATTTGCCTGAATTATACAGTGTAACAGATAAGCATTGTTTCACTTCTCTGCTTGTTCTTCTCCTTTCTCTCTGACTACTCCATCAGGGCTCATTTACTGGCTTCTCTTCCCCTGCCGGACCTCGGACCTTGGAAAGTCACAGTGCCACAGGGGTTTACATTCTGTCCTCTTCTCCATCCCCTCCTTCTTTCTTCTCCTCTACTCTTCCAACACTGTCTTCCTAGGAGAGCTCCACGTAGTATCTTAGTTTTAAACTTCTTCCATATGTGTTGCTATGAATTACAATCGACTCGACAGCAATGGATTTGTATGCTGAAGCCACCGCCTATCCGTCCGTTTGTTGTACTGTGGAGGCTTGAGCGTTGCTGTGATTCTGGAAACCATGCCACCAGTATTTCAAATACCAGCAGGGTCACCCATGGTGGACAGGTTTCAGCAGAGCTTCCAGACTAAGACAGACGAGGAAGAAAGGCTTGGCGATCTATTTCCAAAAATTAACCAATGAAAACCCTCTGGATCAGAACAGAATGCTGTCTCATATAGTGCTGGAAGATGAGCCCCCAATTTGGAATGCACTAAAAATACACAGTGGCCACAACAGTGGACCAGAGCATACCAGCAATCATGAATATGGCGCAGGAACCAGCAACACTGTGGTCTGTTGTACCTAAGGTCGCCATGAGTCGGAGCTGACTTGGCAGCAACTAACAACAACATATACTGAAGACGGACAGACGCATATCTCTAGACTAACACTCTCTCGCGAGCTCCAGACTCATGAATCCCACCGCCTCCTTGACATTTCCATCCCTCCTGCTTCAAACACAAGGTTAGCTCCAAGAGGGCAGGGGTCTTCTGTCTTATTTGTCAATGCACCTTTATGGATATTGCAATGTCTAATAAGTGAATGAATGGATTTATTGTAAATATAGCTCGTGTAAAATATTGTTAAGCACTCTAACCTATTCTATACAATACAAAGATGACTTAGACATGCTCATTGTCTCAAGAGGTTTACCCTTCTGTATAACAGATAAAATAGACACACAAATATCTGCAATTCAAGGTTGAACATTCAAATACTCTTCCAGAGGTACAAACGTACTGATGGAGAACCCAGAGATGTGAAAACTCAATCCTACCACTTTATGATGTCACTTAGGTATGCTCTGAATGGACACGGTAACTCTTCTGCTGCCTTTTAAAACTCATTTCCATATCAGGTTCCCTGGAATCAATAGTTTTTGGTTGATTGTATCTCAGGTGTAAGCTGCGCTGCAAGGGTAAGCTTTTGCCACTTTCCGAAGAAAAAAATTCATGACCTTCAAACGTAATTTATTTAGTAGCATCCTAAAAGAATCAAGATAAATTTCTAAATGGCCCCAACTTACAGACATTCTAAGGAGCAACGTGTTCCTGAGGAGAAGGTAGCTCATTCTGTTCTAAGAGCTTGCTTTATGCTGGATGCTTGGGAAAACCCGCAAATAACAGCATACGTGTATAGCTTCCTCTGCCAACAGCTGCCCAATGACGCAACCAACTAATTACAGTTCTGATTTAAACATGATATTAATTTGTTGATTCAAGAGATAAATATAAAGTTTAGCTCATAATCTGCTTCCTATAGTCATGTCTTCTCACCTTGAAGGATGTATTTCAAATCACCAAGGCTCTAGAAACAGTCAATGCAGCCTATAGACACAGAGTCAAGTGCTAGAGCTGATGAAATAAAATGAAGCAAAATTTGGATTTGCTTCAAGTTTTAAATAAAAGCTGAGGTTCACATTTACACAGGGTGGTGAAAGCTCCATCCGTGTTGGTAATAATCCTGTGTCCACTGGTTTGATTGATAAGATGAATTTCAAAATGTGCAAAATAACTCATAAGTGCTCTATTCTGCTTGCATAATGACACGGAGATGCTGTTATCTTGGCAGTGGTGAGAAGTCTGTGGTACAGGGAGACCCACCTTTGGTGTGATGCCTTGGCGTGTCTCCTATGAGGGATCTGCTCCAGCCCCATCCCAACCTGAGCCTCAGGTGGGCACCAGAAAACCTATCTGCATAATAAAGAGGCAGAGTCCAGGCCATTGAAGGGAAGGGCACGGACAGCAGTTAGGGAAACCATCTAGGAAGATGGTGGTAAGCCAGCTGAGAGCTATGAAGGGGAAACGTCAGAAGGAGAATGCTGCTGGGCCGCACGACACAATAAAAGCAAAAACAAACCAGGTGCCGTAGACTGAATTTCGACTCCTGGTGATCCCACATGTTGCAGAGTGGAACTGTGCTCCATAGGGTTTTCAAGGCCACGACCTTTCGGAAGCAGATCACCAGGCCTTTCTTCCTAGATGCCGCTGGGTGGGCTCAAACCACCAACCTTTTGGTCAGTAGCTGTGTGTTTAACCATTCGCATCACCCAGGGACAATAGCTACTGGAAAAGAAACATGCCTCCTGGAAATGCTTTAAATTGATCCTGGGTGCCATGCAATATTACCCACTCCCTGTGTCCCTACAAATCTTCATTCCAATTTAAAAATCCCAACATTCCTTACGGATTGGCTTTCTCCTGGGTGCCATGCAATATTACCCACTCCCTGGGTCCCTACAAATCTTCATTCCAATTTAAAAATCCCAACATTACTTACGGATAGGCTTTCTCCTGGGTGCCATGCAATATTACCCACTCCCTGTGCCCCTACAAATCTTCATTCCAATTTAAAAATCCCAACATTCCTTATGGATTGGCTTTCTCCTGGAAGCTGATAGAGGGAGCAAGTTTTGCATCAGCTGATGTCAAGGATGCCTTGGCTTCCAAACTGTATACTATATGTGTTAATTTATTCATTTAACCTTCCACCTCATTTTGCATCATTTACTGTGTTGGGCACTGTGGGCATGGGCATAAAGAACATAGTCCTTACCCTTCAAGGAATTCACGGTGTCATGATGAAGAAAGAAAAACTTACAATCCTTTCTGATAAAAGCTATGAGAGAAGGAAGCATAGTGTGCTATTAGAGCATTTAGGAAGGCTACCTGACACAGACTGAGGGGTGAGGTGAGAACAGGATGAAGTGGAAGTGGAAATGGTCATAGGGGGAGGTTTACACAAGAGGACACATCTGAAAAAGTGGGAGTTAGCTGAGTGAGTGGAGTGGGTTGAATAGTGTCCCCTAAAAATTCATATCTACCTGGAACCTCAGGATGTGACCTTATCTGGCAATAGAGTTCTTGTAGAAATACTCAAATTAAGATGAGGTCATACTGGATTTGGGTGGTCCTAAATCCAATGACTGGTATCCTTTTAAGAAGTGGACTGAGACCCAGAGAAGAAACCCACGTTTAGATGGAGGCAGAGACTGGAGTGGTGCAAGCCAAGAACAGCAAGGATTCACAGGAGCCACCAGAATCTGGAAAAGTCAAGGAAAGATTCTTCCCTAGAGCCTTTGGAGGGAGCACCGCCCTGCGGACAACTGAATTTCAGACTTCTAGCCTCCCAAACTGTGAGAGAATACGTTTCTTCTGGTTTAAGCCACCTGTTTGAGGTACTTTGTTGAGACAGCCCTGGAGAACACCTACCACGAGAATACTGGGGAAAGGTACCTAGCCTGAGGGGGGCCCACCAATGACCCAGAGATATGAGAGCCTGGGAGATCTGCAAGGACCTTGGCATGGCTGCAGCAGTGGGTGTCAGGTGGGAAGTATGGGACTTGACAGATTGGCAGAAATTAAAAGGTCTGTTTCGCCTAATGGATTTTTTTGTTCCTTGAAGGAAATGGGGATTTTTTAATGGAGGTGATTGCTGTGAGATATGCTTATTTTAGTAAAATGGGAAAAGGAATTGGGATGGGGGATCTGGGAAAGAGAACAATGAGTAGAGTCAGGGAAACCAGTTAGGAGGATCCAGAGAAATTATAGGAGCCTGGACTAAGGCAATGGCAGAAGGGATGGGGAGGAAAGATACATTAAAAAAAAAAAATCCTCAAAAATTGTTAAGATTATATGACCTCACTTTCAGCAATCACTAAGCAAACTTCAATTTATTCTAGAGAACCAGCCTGTAGAATGAAATAAAACCTAAATAATTGTTAGGAATTTCCCTAAATGGCGACAGACAATAAACATAAAAAAAAAAAAAATTATATGATTATATAACCCACTGCATATTACAGTTTAAGGAAAAGTGAAGCATTAAGAATATCAAGTTTGGGGCTTAGGTGATTAGGTGGATGGTGGTCCCTGAGAGGGAAAGAGAAAAAGATCAAGCGGAAGGTAGGGTGGAAGTAGAGACAAGATTATTTAAGTGTTGAAATATTGGCAAAATATCCGATTATAAACATCTAGTAGACCAGCGGATACATAGGCCTGGCATTCGTGAATGGGGCCTTGGCTAGAACCATAGTATTTTGTAGCTACGAGCCTTCATGTAGGAGTTGAAGGCAGTATTTGAGAATTCCAGCGGAGAGTGGATGGAGTTGGTAGAGCAAAGTGTGGTGGAAGAATCCAAGGGAATATCATCAATTAAAAGAAGGGCAGAGGAAGAGAACTTTGGAGAGAAATTCAGAAAGACTTGCCTTCTTTTCATTTTTCTTTTACGTGTTATCAATGCTAGAGGAAAGCATACCTACAAGTTTGCGTAATTTACTTCTAAAATAGATTAGCCCTCTCAGGAACGGCAGTGATTCTAAACAGAGTGATAATCCAGTCCCAACTCTTCTCACTATTTGACTAAAGGTACACAATTAGAGAATAAAATTGTAGAGAACTATGTCCAACTTATCAATGAGGCTGTGACGTGTAGTAACTTGTTTTTTTCCTTTTTTTTTTTTTTTAAAGAAAATGAGAAAATAAGCAGCGTTCAGGGTGGCTATCAAGAAATATTTCCTTTAATTCTCTCCATATCCTATTAAGACACACTCCAATAGTAGACCTTCAAACTATGTCTGATTCACTTCAAAATTCCATTTGCTAGTTAGTCATATTGGATTGGTAATTTGAAATGATATGCTTATTTTCACTTTACAGTAAAACAACAGAATTGAATGTTATTGCTGCTTTATCCCCTTTCAAGCCCCAAGCTAAGCTCTCAGACTATATTTATTTTTACATATCAGTTAATCACAGATGACACTTACATAGTCAGAAAATAGATTCTAAACCCATGTTTCTTCTGCAGAGTAAAACCTATTTAATTTATTATTTCTTTGTATAGTTATTTGTGATAAAGGAAAGGTGCATAAAGTTAAAAAAGAAATCAAGGACATTTCTCATCTCACACTCCCTTGCACTGTTGAAAGCTATAATTTTTAGGTCATAAAATCTGAGCTCTTTCAAGAAATTTTGTCAGGGAAAGTGGAAAAATAGATGCATATTTTCAAAGAATTTGAATACATGGATTTGGTGGAGTAAACCAGAGGAAGAGATCCTGTTATTTTATCAGGCTTTAGTTTCAGCCAAAACTGGTTGATAGATCCTTTAGAGATTATCCATTATCATCAAAGTATCCATTTGATAGTTTACCTTTCCAAAAAATCCACTGCTGGTTTCTTCCTTTCAAAGGAACACTAAGCTTTTTGACATGCAACATTCTTTATATAGAAAACATCATTAGTGAATTCCTGGTGAGCAGCCATATGCCCCATATGTGGAATTTTCCATTTTATTCCCCATTTACTGGTAGGAAATTCAGGTCTAATATTCTGAGGTACAACAACCTCTTCCATTAGAGGAGTAATGGACAAGTAGTTCAGGACCCCACTGTGGTAATTAACATTATATTACTGTTTAGAAACTTGTATATGCCTCAGTTTCCCCACAAGGAAAACAGAGAGATGATGAGTTAACAAACTAATGAGCATATTTTTCTCTTAAATGTAAGTGACATCATCCAAATCTAGCTCCCATGATGCCCCATGATGAAGGTAGCCATTGATATTCTCTGGTGTTTATCCTTTCAGAATTTTTTCTATGTACATGTAGTTATTCACCTAGAGAAATGAATAACATTTTCTGTGTGCTTTTTAATACCTAAAAGATAATTTTGAAAAATCCAGTTGCTGTCGACTCGATTCTGACTCCTGGTGACCTCATGCGTGTTAGAGTAGAACTGTGCTCCACGGGGTTTTCAGTGGCTGATTTGGGGGAAGTAGGTTGCTAGATCTTTCTTCTGAAGCACCTCTGTATGGGCTTGAACCACCAGCTTTTAGGCTAGCACCGAGCGTGTTCACCGTTTCCACCCCTCAGGGACTCCACGTAAACGATAACATACATTAAATACATTTCCATAACGTCCTCTTTATATTGGGGTTAGTTATCTCAGTTTTAAAACTGGTTTGTGGAATTCCACAATGTGAGTATATCTGAATTTATTTAGCAATTCCTCTACTCATGGACATTTAGATTGCCTCCAATACTTTGCCAAAGTACTTCCAACGATGCTTCATTTAACATCCTGGGACACGCCTCCTTGTGAAGTTGCGGAAGGGTTTTTTTCCTGGCATAGATAGTGCAAATGGAACTGCTGTGTCATGAGAAATCTGCATTTTAAATTTAATAGACATTGCCAAATTGCTGTAGAAGATGACTGTCCCACTTGACGTCCCCTCGTCATATTTCACAGAACATTTCTTCCTTTGTTCATCTGTCAAAATCCCTGTTCCTCACGCTCTGTCTCCACAGTCATCTGCTACCTACAAACTTTCTTGATGTCCCCAGTGGGCTGAAATCTCTCCCTCCTCTGATTAAGCTGATTCATTCGCTCTTTCTTAACATCATCTTTCAGATTCTGAGTCTTCAAACAGGTTTTGGATAATTGTCCGATCACTTCTACTTGACTGAATTCTTGAAAGCAGGGAATGTTTTAGTCAACTGCAGCACCCAGCACAGTGCTTGCTATGTAGTAGCTGCTCTGTAAACGTTTGTTTAGATTTCTAGTTTTGGAGGAATTTCATATACAAGTAGACAATGTATTTTTTCCCCAGAAAACAAAACTTAAAAGGTTTAAAGAATTGAAAGCAAACTTACCTTGGGAGGCTACATATTGTTCAATGACGACTGAAGAGTAAGAACCTAGAATTTTTTTTTTTTGTACCTACCGACTTTATTCCTTCTTTCTGGTTTCTTATGAGAAAGCTTATACCATTCACTTCAAGATGCTATAGAAAAACTCTTCCCCCAGTCGTGGATTTTTTTTCCATTACCTTGAGGAGCTGCCTGCAGTGTCTGACCTAGAAAAGGTTCACTTGAAGCACAGCCAGCAGATGTACAAGCTGTAATGGTGAAGCTGTAGTTCCTGTATGGCTGGAGACCTAGAAACGGCCAACAAGAAATAAAGTAGATCCTGAGAGGATTATTTATCATCAATTAAGTACCAGAAGTAACACACAGAGTTGTAGAAATGATATCCAAAAAATTTAACAGCAGAAAATACTCTTGAATAAAGACAGGGACATCACAAGCAGTTTAAATATTAATGGAAATTTCTTTTAACACTCATAAAATAATAAATTTTCAGTCTTGAAAGAGGCCTTACAGTTCCTGTAATCCATCCATCCATCTTTGTCCTGATTCCTTGCCCAAGTTGTCATTGAAGAGGACATCCCGCCTACGTGACCTGGAGCACTCCTCCCAAAGAGCCCGTTCCACCTTTGGAGAGCTCGAGAGTCCTCCTCACAGTGTTTGAAAGTCCTTCCTTACACTGTGGTGAAATCTTTCCATCACCGCCATCTCTGGGGACATACAGAACAAATCTAATTTCTTTTCCACTTGACAGTTCTTCAAATATTGGTAGACAGTTACCAAATTCCCCGAGTCTTCGCTTCTCCAGGCTAACCATTCCCCTTACTGCAACTGCTTCTTATATGGATAGGGGCAGAAGAATAACACGAAGACTAGATTCAACATTTTTGTTTAGCCTAAGACACATTCAACTCATATTAACCTCAACCAACACTTTTGTTTTTTTTAACTCCGTACTTATTCATCTTGTGTGCCCATAAGTGTACCATCTCATACTTACTCCTCTAGTTTTGAGGGGTTGGTTGGTTTTGTCTTTACACATAGACTAGACACAATTTGATGAGGGGGTGGTGCTTCTTTTGTGTTAGAAAGATGATACAACACAGTAACTACTCAATAAGTTCTCCGGAAAAAAAGAAGGAATAATTCATTTACAAAAGAAGTTGTATATTGTTAGACTTGACCACCCTGGCTGGTGACCATGGGCAAGTTACTTAGCTTCTCTTTGCCTTGGAGTAACCAGTTGCCATAGGGTTGACTCTGAGTTATGGTGACCCTATGTGTGTCAGAGTAGAACTGTGCACCATAGGGTTTTCAATGACTGATTTTTCGGATGCAGATTGCCAGACCTTTCTTTCAAGGTGCTTCTGGGTGGACTCGAACCTCCAACCTTTTGGTCAGAAGCCCAGAACATTAATGTTTGTACCACCTACGGACTCTGATTTGTTAAATGGGGAATCACTACAGCACCTAGCTTCACAGGCTGTTGAGAAAACGAAATGGGTTATCTGGAAAAGTACTTTGTTTAGCAGAAGCAAACTTAAGACTCAGAAGCATTCAACAAGGAGTTTATTGAAGCTAACAAGAGATTTCTTCCCTTGATTCTTGGGAAACCTTTTTTTAAAGAGTAGGATATAGTCTATGTTTGAATGATGTCAAATAATTTAAACAAACAAACAAACCAAACTCGTTGCCGTCGAGTCAGTTCTGACTCATAGCAACCCTATAGGACAGATTAGAACTACTTCACAGGGTTTCCAAAGAGCACCTGGTGGATTCGAACTGCCAGCCTTTTGGTTATCAGACGTAGGTCAAATAACTGGGTCAAGTCAAAACAGGGACCTGAAATTTACTATACTTAATTTTCATGAATTTCGAACTACATTTCCACATATTTTGTTCTTTTGGTGGGGTAACTCTTCCACCAGATGTTCATATCACTCTTTGCATATTTCTCCTCAAACGCTACATTTTCAAAGATTTTTACCACTCTGTCTAAAACACCACATCCATCACTCTTCATCCCCTCATCCTACTTTCTTCTTTCATAGTCTTCCACATTATCTGATGTTTTATTATGTATCTATTTATGTTTTTGTTTCCCCTTAATATGATGTAGGAGCCCTGGTGGTGTACAGGTTAAGAGCTACGGCTGCCAACCAAAAGGTTGGCAGTTTGAATCCACCAGTTGCTCCTTACAAACTCTGCGGGGCACTTCTACTCTGTCCTATAGGGTCGCTATGAGTTGGAATTGACACAGTCACAACAGGGCTTATATGATGTAAGTTCCACAAAAAGCAAGGACTTTGTTTTGCCTACCACTTTATCCTTAGAATAGCAACTGTCACAAAGTAGGTGCTCGATAAATTGTTGTAAAATGAATGAATATTTTAATGAACTAATCATTTAGAATTGGGGGAGTGGTCTGGTTCCTTGCTAAAGCAATAATGTTCTGCAGCTGGAGCTGCTCCAAGATTCTGCTTCGGAGCCCTTTGTGTTTTCTTATCAATTTGGTGATAAGATGCAGGCACTTATTTGATTATAATCTGCCATGTGGTTGCTATGGAGGATTTACATAATTTTGATATTTATATGATTTATAAAGGAGGGCTATGATGAAAGATCTAAGCCATACCCAAGCCACATGTTTGATAAAAGCTTTTGGGAAAACGCTAAATATCATAAAATATAGAACTTAGAAGAAAATAGAAGGGAAAATTCTAGAATGAAGATCAGAGGTTGTAGTGACAAGCTGATTTAGCCTGCCAATGTCCCCTTCACTTCCAATACAGAAAAAGAGGGTCTTGCTCCTTAACACCTTTTCCTCTGGTGAATCTCTTACTTACGCCATTAGAATATCAACGCTTTGAGGATAGGGATGATATCTTTGAGTTTTTAAATTTTTATTTTGTTTCACTTTCTCTATAATGGCTAGTTGAGGTGTCCAATAATGTTTGTTAAATATTGTTTAAAGAAGATAGAGCACACAAAAGTGCCCTTCAAGGATGGCAGGGCAATGGTGCTATCATGTCCAGCACATGTGTGACCTGAACAAACAAGTCCTTCTTCATAATCCCATAGGTATGCTTGCCCACAGAATATACTGCACTGAGCAGGAGATTATTCTCTAGTTGCAGAATATTAGTAAAATAATCATAAAATTAATACGATTTGTAAGCAATAGGTATTTTCTAGAATTTTCTGAGTGGCAGACTTCATTATAGCTGATAAAAGTGAAGATATTATTTTTTTCTTTGGAAATTTTACAAATAATAGACTCAATTCTCTTCCGCAGTTTTGTCTGGTCTATTTCACACAGGCAGTGACTGTTGAAAAAAATTTTTAGGATAGGCATTTGGATGAAAGAAGACAAAATTCATCATCACAGAGGTATAATAAGATTAGTTGGATGATTGAGGATATTTGCAATGAGGACAGTGGCTAAAAGGCAATTTAATATATACAAAAATTAAAACAGAAGTAGTCATTTCTTTACAGAATCTTTCTGGAAGCAAGTCATGTGGCCTCCTTTGTATACATAGACCGGAACACTGGAAGACAGCTATTTAGAGATATTACAACAGTGGACAGGTTATCCCCTTAGGAACTGTTGATAGACTGAGGAAGGCATGTCAAAGGAGTTTGTTACAGACGTTTAAATTAGATGGGTGGGTTGGCCCAGCAAAGTCTGGGGCCCAGAGGAAATGTGTATCTCTGGAAGGTGTTGGGGATACAAAAATCAAAAGGGGACACAGAACCCAGCTTTGAATAGAAAACCTGGGCCAGACGGTCAGAGGAATTCATATACATCATCAGACCAACAAGAGTGGATATGGTGAACCGGGGAAGGGCAACAAGGATTGCAGAGGTGTGTGGCCACCAGTGAAGGCGGGAAGCGTGAAGGCTCAGCCTAATTCCTGACAGTTTGTCCGGGAAAGTGTTTGTCTTCCCCTGACAGTATGGCATGTGGTGTGCTGACCACATTAAAAGGTCCACACAGGGCCAAGGGTAGAAACACTCAGGCTCATTTCAATTGACATTTATGGAAGGGTGTCATGTAACTCCACATCTGCTATATTTATCTTCAGGGTCCATTTGTTCGTTTTATAACAAAATTCAATTTTTTCTTGGAGAACGGGTCTTTGGCCACTGTCAGGCTTTGTGCTTTATTCAGAGGTGACTGCACCGAGACTGAGAAGTGTCCCTGACCCAGCTGGGAAGTCAGAGCTCCATGGTCCATTTGCCAAGTCAGCAGCTTTGGTCTTTGGCCTAACTCAGGCCAATGTAAGCTAGACCTAGAACCAGAACTTCTGTTTTAACGGCTGGTAATTTTTTTGTCCTTTTTTTTTTACCCACAAAGAGCTTGAGAATGGAGAAGAGCTGAGAAATGAAAAGCAATTGAGTCCTGGAAACATCATTTGGTACCCTTGAGTGAACCGTGCCTAAAGTCTACACCTGACTTTTTAGTTTTATGAGTCAATAAATGCCCTTTCTTATTAAGCTCGTGACTTACGACAAAAAGAATTCTAGATGATACCATCATTATAGTTATTATTGGTGTCACACGCCTAAGCACAGGCTCAGAATCCTGTACGTTACATGTGGGAACCACAAGCAGCTGGTATTACCCTGTCGTAGATGATCTGCTTTTCTACAAGCTAGAAAGAGTTACAAGATCACGGGAGAGAGAATTAGCAACAACATGAATATTCCTTTGCTTATGTGAAGAGGTTTCATCTTAAATCTCACCAGAACAGGAAGTGTTATTCCTGTTTAACAGACGGGAAGACTGAGGCTCAGAGAACCAAATATTCACACAGTGTATGAGTATACCGAGCTGGGAGTAGGGGAGCCCCAGCTCTGGTCATTAGAAAGGAACTACAGCCTCACGTTGAAATTAGCCAATGAATGCCTTCCCTCTGAAGATTACACAGCATTGGAAAGATCTGAAAACAGTGGAAATCACTGCAACTCCTTTTAAAATGAAAGAAATATACTCAAAGGATTTAATTCAAGCATCAAGTCAATAAAAAAAACCATAAAGTAGGAAAAAAACGCAGACTTTTTGTTGTTTCATTTTAACTCCTGTTTCAGTTTTCTGGACTCTACATCAACTAAATATATTTTATGAGAAATGCTGTTATTTTCAAGGGAGTTGGTTACCAGATTTCATAACTAACATACTAGTTGACGTTTGTTGATTACTTACAACCTGCTGGTCCTCTTCTGTGCCCTTTACAAATGTGAATACAACCAATGGCCACACTTACTGCTGGGGTACGTGTGACCGTCTGCTTGGTTTACAAACAAGGAAGACAAGGCATGGAGAGGTGGAGGAAGTCGCTTGTGATCACAGAGCTAAGAAGGAGTGAGGTCAGGATTCACATCTGTGTGGCAGGGCTGAAAAACGTGGCCCAGAGCAGATGGGTCAGGCTTCCAAGCCTTGTGAGGAACACAGCAACAAAGGTAGCTCGAAGTCCTGTGAAATTTGCAGTAATTTTAAAAAGTGCAAGTGGGAATATATATTTACACATTTTCAGTTGGAACATTACAAGAAGTCACGTACTGAGGCAGGACAGTGTACTGGTTAAGAGTGTGGAGTCTGAAGTTAGACTGAGTCCTAACACTTACCTACTTACAAACTGTCACCGTGGGTGAGTTTTCTGACCTCTAGCTGCCTCGGTTTCCAAGTCTGTACACTGCAGACAGGATAGTGCAGACCGCTTCACTGGGCTGCAGACTCCCTTGGGGGTATTCAGGCAACATTCGAATCTGTGATTTTTTACACTCTATTTCTTATACCTTGTATTTTTCGTATTGCTAGAGGATTGGATTACTAACAGGCTTGGCTTGAAAAGTCTGCAAGGAGAGCACCAACTACCATCTGGCGTAGATGATTTACATGAACTGGATGACCTTCCATGCATATGATGCTGTGAAACTCACTAAAATCAACACATTTCAACTGGACTTTGCTGTCATTTTAAGTAAGCCCCTCTCGGTAGTCCTTAAAATGAGATATACATGAAATCTTAGCAACAGGCAATGGGAAGAGCACACCAATTGAAACCTACTCGTGAATTGACCAGGATGAGACAAGGGAGATAAAGAGATGTCTCAGAGGAACTGTTCTGACTGTAACTTAATCTGAAGTCGAAGCGTAAAAGGAGAAAAGAAAACATCACTCAAGTGCTCAGCATTGAAGAGCAGGCAGTAACGACTGTGGGGCAGAGAAAGGCCAATGCATGGAGAAAGGCAAAGTATTTAACATTTCAGCTTAGTGGGGATGACTGTGGCTGCAAATTACCTGAACTTCCCTACAGGGAATCATGTTCTCTGTTAAAGGAAGGAGGCGGACTATAACCAAACTCATTACAATTACACTTTCAAGGAACATCACTTTCAAGAGTAAATGCGTGTTAAAAAGGGACTGGAAAAGTCTGCCTCTGGATCATAAAAATATGATCTGGAAAACGAAAGTCAGGCTTATGCAAGTTACATTTGATGCATATACTATAACAAACGGCTTACTTCTAATTCTTAATCTTCAGAAAAACAGTCGGGAACAGGCACTTGGTCCGTTACGGTTTCAGACAGCAAGTGCGACTTCAAAGGACTTAGCCAATTATTCTACAGCGCCATCTGGTATTGTGTAAAGACTTGCCACCATCCTAAACAATACCTAATTCCGTAAGTCCTTCAATCAGCATGGTTACTCATTAATTCAAGTGCTGAGAGGCTGGGTCACTTTAAAAAGTTTTTGCTGGGTGGATATCAAGCACCGTAACTCATCATTTTGTAGGTGAGCAACTTGTCCTGACTCCAATTGGTCCAAACTGGATGTTGGGCCCCGCCCACCTGATTTAAAACTGCCGCGGTGACAGTGCTGCTGTTAGTTGCCCTCAAGCTGATTCCACCTCATGGCCACCCCATGAGAGCAGAGTAGAACTTCTCTATAGGTTTTTCAAGGCTGTGATCTTTCAGAAGCAGATCACCAGGCCTGTCTTCTGAGGCGCCTGTGGGTGGGTTCAAAACACTCACCTTTCGGCTAGTAGTTGAGCACGTAATTGTTTGCATCACCTGCTTGCCTGGGATCTCACTAAGGGATCCTCTCCAGAGCATCTCTGCCTATGGAGATATCCCGGAAATTCGGGCATTCACTGTGATGTTAGAGCTATATCAGTCTTCCACTACACATTAATCTGATTCTATTTGAAAATATGGATGTTCCAAACTGATACACTAAGGCATCACAGAATTATTTTAGAGACAAGGTGCATTTATGATTTGCTTTACAGAATTTGAGTAGAAATATATCAGGAGCACCGATATTAGAGGCCCCCTTTTCTTGACAACACCATACATCAAGATCTCATCCCACTTGGCCTAACCAATCTCTTGCTCCTCCATGAACAGCCACTGTCTCTGTCCTTTTCCTGTATACAGGTTCCAAAGTATGGATTCAGTTGGTGAATCTTAACATTGATATCTCCCGTGAATCAGAAGTCAAAATACCAGAATGAAGGGACCCTTACGTTGCAAATGGCGGTGAGATAAACGTCATGATTTTCTCCAGGGAGTAATTGCTGCAAGCTTATTTGCATTCTTAACTCTGTATTTCCTGTGAAACACTAGGTCACAGCGTAGCCCCATGAACCCAACCTCTTGGTAATCAGTCTCCACTCAAGCGGCACTTCCTAAATGAGTTCCAGACTTAGCAGAGGCTCTTTCTAAATATATCAACATTAAGACTATTTTTAAGATAGTCACCATGGAGAGTCACTTGGTTTTGATTTTAGTTACAACATATTAGTAAATATTTTCCTTTTCTGGAGTTCAGTGTTGTACTAGCCTCAGGCCTCTTCTCTAAATATTCAGGCAGAATTTCCTTCTTTAGAAGCCAAATGTAGTATCAGGTGACAGCAAAGTCTGACGCTGCTCAAATACATGACCACGAGGCCACCTCAGAGAGAGCAAGAGCTGGTCAGGACTTTGGGGACAAAACAGAACTAGCGATTGCCCTGGTAAACTGCTCTTGGAACATGTGGGATTTCAGGGGAAATTATTTGTCTTTAAATATCAGTGTCTAGGCTGCATCTACAAAAATGTTTAAAGAAAGGGAGAAATAGTGGTTGACGTCATTTTTTTTGGCAAGTAGTCAGGCACAAAGTTAGTTTATCTCAGGGTTGGAAAAATGAAAATAAAGTGAATTGCCCTACCTGTTTTCATAGGTCCCATTCTTGGTGATCAGTGGTCAGGTAGTCAGTGGGGGAGATATGGCCTACAGCAGGTATACGAAACTTCAGAAGTTCTGGAGCTGTTCTGAGAACATCGTCACCATTCTAGATTTCCTCCTATCTGCTTCAGTTGAAAAAATGCGCCATCAATAAATCCAGATTGCCTGAGACCAGGGCTGGCTCCCTGGGCATGTGCTCCTTGCAGTCCTGGAGCCCTGAGCTGAGGGGGCCTAGCACTTGGTTTAAGGCTCTGCTGCTGCCTTCTTGAAATTCTTAATGATTTTTGAACAAAGGTCCCTTCATTTTCATTTCACACCCATCTCAACAAACTATGTAGCCAGTCTAGTCTAGGACGTCCCTGTGGTTACATTGGGATTTTTATATCCAGTCAAAACAGAATGTAGTTGTTTAGATTCTAGTTTACTATTCAATAGTCATTCATTCGACAAATACTTTTTTGAACATTTAATACGTGTTTAAGGAGCCCTGGTGGTGCTGTGTTTAAAGCAATCAACTGCTAAATGAAAGGTCGGCGGTTCGAAACCACCAGCAGCTCTGCAGGAGAAAGATGTGGCAGTCTGCTTCTGTAGAGATTTACAGCCTTGGAAACCCTACAGGGTCGCTATGAGTCTGAATGGACTTGACGGCAGTGGGATGAAAACATGTTAAGTCCTGTGATAAGTACCAAAGATTTAATGACAAACAAGAAGCCAGTGTCTCTGTCCTTAAAAAACTGTACCTACTAGTTGAGGATCTGAAACAACAAAAAGGATATTATCATCAGATGTAATAAATACGATGAGAAGAGAGTGGGGGATGCTATCGGTACACATGATTTGTGTTTTGTTTTCTCCTCATGGTGACCCTGTGTGTTGCAGAGTAGAACCGTGCCCATCGAGTTTTCAAGGCTGTGACCTATTGGAAGCAGATCACCAGGCCTTTCTTTCAAGACACCTCTGGGTGACTCAAACTACCAGTCTTTCAGTTAGCAGTTGAGCGCTTGACCATTTGTACCACCCAAGGACTCACAAATGTAAAATCCCCTTATGAAGAATTTCTATGTTTTGTTATAACGATGGACAAATTGTGTTCCTTTTTTTCCCAGAAGTGATGTGTTAGATATCTGCTTCACTATGAGCATTATGCTTTCTGCTACAACCCCATCATTAGAGTTGAAGCTACTTAGCCCACGAGATCTTCATGGGCTTCTAAGGGGACGAGAAAGGAAGGCATATTGTCCTATCTCCTCGTTAGCTTAATGCTGGGGGGCATTTACTTTGGAGTGAAATGCAATGATGAGATATTTTAATTAATTATTTTGAAAACATTTTCCCCAGGGTGAAAAGACACGTAGGCCCTTTTCATACCTGTTGCTAAAAAGGACGTGCTTAATACGTTTTTCTCTCGGTGGCCCTATTTAGTTAATCTTTTTACCCCCTCCTCCACCTTACTGCCCTTGTTGGGGGGCCCATCTATAAGGCAGGGGTAAACCGAAGGGAAAGGATGCCATGGCCGACACCCAGAATGCTCTGTGCAGGAGGGTGAATGTGTTCAGTAATAAACGATGTGAGCGGTCTTTTATTGACAAGCTGACGTGCTGTTTGCATGAGTGACTGTGAGAGGTCGCTGGCTGCCGCTCCGTCATCCCCACGGTATTCAGCTCACTGAGATAGTAGAAAATGCTGCAGTTTACTTAAAGCATTGATAACACCTCTAAATAATTAACCGAGGACTTCCTGTCTTCAATTACTTAATGCTTTTTTTAACATCTTGAGAGGATTATGAGCAATTTATGGATTTCACGTGATGAGTGCATTCGCCACTATTCCCACAAAGCATTTACAGGATCATGTTTCCAAAGCTTCGATGTAATTAAAAGTAAGCATGGAGACAATGGGGCTGAGGCAAGGTGCCCACGTTCCCTTCTGTCACCTCTGAAGACCTAGATTTGCAGGCTCCAGGAAGACGAGCGCTACAGCTTCATTAGCGGAATGCCCGCGTTTTGGAAATGATGAGAAAATCAAAACAGTCACCCTAGGGGTTCAGGCAGGCTCTTCGATCAAACATCTAAGATGGAATGTGAAATAGATTTGATTATTTTAGCTCATTCCATGAACTCAATAGAACCGTCATTCACATTATAAAACCCTTCTGAGCCGTATTTGCTCAGTCAGCTAACCACAGAACTGAGTTCCGTCTGGCAGACGAAATGCTTACATTCTAAGATCTCAGGTTTTAGATTTTCTAATGCCTAGCGCCGTTCTTGCCCCACCGAAACTTCGTCGAGGAGGTTCTGTACTTTGTAAGATTTTGCTGAATGGGGGTTTCTGTCCTCATTCACAAAGAACTCCCTGTTTAGGGCTGTATTAGCCAGCTGAAGTACCCTCTCATCTATTTAAGACAGAATAGAGTTTTATGATTTCGTACGAATTAAAATTATGTGGAAAAACTTTAGTATACTTATTCTAATGAAAGCGGATTGCTGCCATCAAGCTCTGTGTATGAAATCCTCCCTGACATGAAAGTATCCATTAAAAATGACAATGAAAGGAAGAACCAGTGGAGGGAAGGTGTTTAAAGAAAGCTCCTTGCCATTATTTTACAATTAATGAGGCTATCAATCCTGTTGGGTTGAACATTTGAGTTGAATTTGGGCTGTTGGAGTATAAATGCCAGTTTCTAAAAAAATGCAAATCAGTGTGTCTGGCAACAATTCAATGGCAGATAGATAGTACAAGAAGAAGAAATTTCCTTAGCCTTATATCCTGGTTTATTGTGAAACCTTTACTAGTACAAAGTCTTAATGTGCCTTCACTGGATTTCCAAAACTCTGTAATTTACATTCCATTGCCCACTACAAACCATTCTTTTGATTTACACCATTGCATCTTGTCCAGAGCTTACCCATTACACTGTATTTACAGTTAGCCCTTGACTTGTCCATGTACTCTATGACTAGGAACTTTCTAAGAGCAGGAATCTTGCTTCAGAGCACTTCCTGTAGTATCTATGGAGTTCCTGGGTGGTGCAAACCGTTAAGTGCTTGGCCACCAACCAAAGGTTGGTGGTTCAAACCCAACCAGAGGTGCCTTGGAAGAAAGGCCTGGCAATGTGCTTCCAAAAGGTCATAGCCATGAAAACCCTACAGAGCACAGTTTTACCCTGCAATGCATGGGGTGGCCATGAGTCATATTTGACTCGACAGCAACTGGTACTGGTTTGGTTTGTAATCCAGCGTCTAGAGCACAGCAAGCAAGAAACTTCTTTTTGATGAACCAGGATTCTGATCTCCTTACAGATGGACACCCCAGAGTAGATTAGTTGCCTTCTCTATCTCTCTGATGTTGGCATTAAAGACAGCCTTCACATATCTTACTTACAGGGATGTGACGAGAATCAAATGAGTAAAAATGCAGTTATTTAAAATTATAAAGTACCATAAACCAAAAAAAAAAAAAAATCCGCTGCAGTCAAGTCAATTCCAACTCATAGCGAGCCTATAGGACAGAGTAGAACTGCCCCTGCACAGTTTCCAAGGCTGTAATCTTTACAGAAGCAGACGGCCACGTCTTTCTCGCACGGAGCAGCTGGTGGGCTCCAACTGCCAACCTTTCTGTTAGTAGTCAAACCACCAGAGCTCCTCTAAAGCATGATACAAATGTAAAATTTTATTACGTAAAACTTTATTTTGTTCACTTGTGATGATTTTCACTTTAACTGAAATAAGACATAAAGAACAAATCTGATCATCTGAATTGATTAGGGCTCTCCCCATCCCCATGATCAATGATTTAACTCCAGATCTTGTGATAAGGGAGACCATGGGCTAGTCCACAAATATTTATTAAGCCCCTTCCACAGGCTTAGGGCATTTTTGGGAAAACACTGGAGATTGGGTCAATAAATGCTTGCTGTGTGCCAGGGAACTGTAGAGTTTAAGAGCAAAACACAAATTTACTCTTCCACCTGCATAGTATAGCCTGGGAGCCCTGGTGGTGCAGTGGTTAAGAGCTCAGCTGCTAACCAAAAGGTCGGCTGCTCCTTGGAAACCCTATGGGGCGGTTCTACTCTGCCCTATAGGTCGCTATGAGTCGGAATCGACTCCATGGCAACTTTTTTTTTTTTTTAGTATAACCTGTACTTCCTCTTAGGAAAAAGACAGGCACATTTTTCCAGGCCTTTCTGTACTTCCGTGTGCCTCTCTTATCTATGGTATGGCTATCGTCTCCAAGCAAGGCGCGCGGGTCCAATGGAACGGCTCTCACTTACGAGGCACTGGAGGGAGGCGACTGATAATAGCAGATAAGTAAAATTTCATAATATCTGACATGTGTTCTCTGAATCTAAATTTATGCCACTGTTTGGGAAGATTCAACAGACCCAAATCATGAACTAAGCTACTTACTCTCTCAAAGCACTCTTCTGTAAAATGGTAGTAATAATTCTACCTCCTCCATAGTTTGTGATGAGAATCAAATTATATAGTGCATGCCAGGTAATTAGGACAGTGTTTGGCACATATTAAACTTATTTGCTCTACAAACATTTATTAAGCACCTACTGATGTGACAAGGACTTTCTAGGTGCTAGAGACACAGTGGAAACTTGGTGGCGTGGTGATTAAGACTTTGGCTACTAACTAAAAGGTCGGCAGTTCAAATCCACCCGCTGCTCCTTGGAAACCCTAAGGGGCAGTTCTTCTCTGTCCTATAGGGTTGCTGTGAGTTGGAATCAACTTGACGGCAATGGGTTGGGTTTTTTGGTTTAGAGATAGTAGTGAACGAGGTAGACAAGGTCCCTGCTCTTCTGGATCTCAGATTCTAGTGGGAGAAGCAATCAAAAGACAAATGAAAAACAAACAGGAAAATATCAGGCAGTGAGATGTCTACTATGAATGTAAAACAAGATGAGGCGGCAGTGCATTAGGGAATCCACTGTAGACTGGGTGGCCAGAAAAGCCTTCTTTTCATAAGTGACCTTGAAGCTAAAACATGTTAGCTACTATTATAATCACTACTCGTAAATACCTAGTATTAGATTCTTACTAAATTATACTATAATGCTGTACTATTAGATTACTAAAACCAATGATAGTAAGTAATGTTATTGGTTAAAACAATACAATGTCTATTAATTCCTGTTAATCGTAATAACAGTCACATCCACTCAGTGTCAACTAGCTCTGTATTAATTTCTTAGTGGACAAACTTCTGCCTCTGGCTGGATTTTCCCCTGCCTTCTAGTACATTCTTGTCTATCCTAGTCTCATTATCTAGCAGTATATCCTTGGGGAATAAAAATGCATTTTATTGTTTGTCTAAAAAAAAAAAAAAAGTTCAGTTTGTTGCAAAAACCCTACACTTAATGCATATCAAAGCCGAATATGCAGGACCTCTGAGGTTGTCTGCTGCTGTGGCTCACTGCTGCCAGTGTGTGCTCTTCTGCTAGCGTGGGTAAGTGGGACCCGACCATATGTCAGGAGAACAATCCTTTCCAAGCGACCTCATATATCAGACACACACCCCTGGGATGCGTTTCCCCACTAACCACAACGACAGGCGCCTCGGGTAGGTTTTCCTGGTTTTTTTCACCTGTGACCGTATGCTGCCTCCTGCCAGTGGTGTCAGTGTAGATGAGCCCTTTCCCAGCCTGCAGGAGCTGGTACTCTTCAATGACGCCATTTGGCTTCTCAGGGATGCTCCAGCTCAAATGCAAGGTGTCCGCACTTGGGGCTGAGATTCTCGGCGGCAGGACACTCTCCGGAACCCCTCGGGTAGTGGCTGCAGCTACCTGAAGACAGAGGAATTAACCGGCAATTTATTGTAACAGTACACTAGGTACCCTGATCAATGAGAATGTCGCCTTTGTTTTAAAATGGTGTTGTCTGGCCTGGCGTATCATTAGCAGGGGCTTGGAGAAGCAGTCCTCTTTTTTTATTCTTTCCTTCCCATCCTATTTAAACAATGAAATCTGACCTTGAATACATGACATAAGTCTCAGACTACCATTTATCACAACAGGTTCAACAACAATTTTGACGGCAGAGTGCAGCCCTCAGTTTAAACGAGTAAAATCTGGCTGGTAGACTGTCTTACTAGAGCACTCTTGATAACTCTCTTCCATATGGTTCATCGGTGTCTTTGCATTTTAACAGCCTGATTTTGTACATTTTAAGCACCAGTAAATATGGTGCAAAACCTACATCTGAACTTGCTTGCATCTAATGTGCTTTGAACAGAATCAACGGGCGGACATTTCTGTGCTCTTCCTGTGATATCCAGGATGACTTTACAGTGTCTGAACCTATGTTCTAGGAAAAAACCAAATGAGAAGAGAAAAGGATAAATCAACCAGCTATTTATTCAATATTCTCAAAATACAGTTTTTGAACGAAAATTGCCTGGATTTTTTTTTTTCTTTCCACAGAATTAACTTTGATTTCACTTTGTAACCAATTGTTTCGGCATCTGTAGGTATGAGCTGTGTCTGTGCAAAAGGCACGGAATTGTTCCAGGACCATTTAGACCATCACTTTTGATGGGGCCAATTCACCGCCATCTGTCCAAACGGTGGCACACTCAGAGATGTTTCTGGTGGTCTGCTGGATAAAAAGCTGCGCCCATTCACTGCGGCTGATCATTTTGACTGAATGTTATATTGGGATGGTTCTTGCACAGTGTGTGAAAATGCTGCTCTTGTATAGTTGTAGCCGCATGAAGAGAACAAGAGCTGCTGTGTATAAGCGTGTCTCCTGCAGGGCTTCCTCTGACTAGGTTGGCTACCATTAAATGGCTCCTTCCTTATCTTCCTCCTAAGTTATTTGATAGTTCCTTCCCAATCTCCTTTGTAGGTTTTCTTTCTTCATTTGGTAGCGTCCTCCAGTGCTCATTGTCTATGGTCTTGTGTTTTTGTCATTCTATGGACTTTCCTTGTTGTTGTTAGCTGTGGTCAAGGTGGCCCCCAACTCATGGTGACCCCATACCCAGTGAAAGGAAATACTGGCCATTCCTGCACCATCCCCATGATCAGTTGCAGATCGGCATTGTGAGCCATAGGGTAGTCATTGGCTGATTTTTGCAAGTAGACCTCCAGGCCTCTCTTTCTAGTTCATCTTAGCCTAGAAAATCTGCTGAAACCTGTTCAGCATCACACTAATACGCAAACCTCCACTGACAGATGGGTGGTGGTTGCACATGAGGTGCATTGGCCGGGAATCAAACCCAGGTCTCTTGCATAGAAGGTGAGAATTCTGCCATCGAACCACCACTGCCTCCCACATATCCTCCTTCGATGACCATTCTCAAGTCTGTTGCTTCAACTTCCCATGTAGATCTTTCTAGCAAACTCCAGTTACTTCTTAACCCAGCATCACACTAGACATTTTCACTTAAAGTGCCAAATAATATCTGCTTTCCCCACCCTTCCTGTGATCTATTGCTCCTCTTTAAGTTTTTAAACTTTTAAATTTTTTTATTATTTTATTTTTAACTTTTTTCTCTTCCGTTTTTCTTTTCTCACTTGCTTGCAGAATGGCACCATTAACCAAAAATTGCTCACGCTGGACATCTTGAAAATATCTCTGACTCTTCCCTTTTATGCCTCCACTTAAGGTTGACTGCCCTGTAGATTCTGTCCCCAATATTTTTTGCATCTTTCTGATTTTCTCCATTCCTACCCCTGACGCTTACGGCCAGGTCTTCATCACTTCTTGTCTAGCTTATGGCAGCAGCCTCTGAACGTTTATGTCTTGTCAGGTTCGTCCACCCTTCTCTCCATTTTCAAGGGCAGGCAGTTTTTGGTACAATATTTAAATAGAAACCCATATTCAATGGAGGAATGGCTTGGGAATTTGTATGGACTTACAGAAACCAAAAAAGAAAAACCAAACTCATTGCTGCTGAGTCAATTCCAACTCATAGCGACCCTGTAGGACAGAATAGAACTACCCCATAGGGTTTTCAAGGAGCACTTGGTGGATTCAAACTGCTGACCTTTTGGTTAGCAGCCAAGCTCTTAACCACCGCACCACCAGGGCTCTGGACTTACAGAAAGTCACCGAAAAATATTTGGTGGGGGAGAAGCGTGAAAGAGGATTATATTGGTTCAAGTTTTCTTGTGAGTTCATTAATAAAGGATAGATGTTTGGATAAATCTCTCTTCCAGTGGTCTCTTCATGATGATTAGCACCCAGAGGAGGTGAGAGTTGAAAACTCTACTTGTCACGACTTTGAGGGGGATACTGTTTTTTTTTTTTCCACTGGAAAAATCACTCGGGACCTGGACGTTCGTACAGTCTTCACATTGGATCCCTCTTTCTAGGGTTTCCGGAAACTTCCCTTACCTTGCTGCTGGCAGTACAGCCAGCAACTGTGCACGCTTTCAGCTGGTAGGAATATTCCTGAAATGGCTGAATCCCCTTGGTATCAGAGAAGCTCAGTGACGTTCCCCGAAAGCGTTCAAATCCATTTCGGAGAAGAATGTAGTAAATAATAGGACCTTAAAGATCAGGAGAAAATGGCTCTTTTTAGTGTCATGTCATATCAAATATCTTCAATCGACTTATATGCCCTAGTGTTCTGAAGAAATGGAATACTATAGCATTATTTAATCTTAATTTGCTATTATATTGTTATGATCAAACAACTCTTAATTATATTCACTATTTGGAGGAGAGGGATTAGTGAGACAGATCATCAAAGTCATTTACATTTATTTGTCCTTATCACCAAACAAATTTACTTTTAACGTTAAAACTATGCTACCTTCTCTTAACATCCTTTGCTTGGTTGAAAGTTGCTCAGATTTATGCTGAAATTCAAGGAAGTTTTGTTTTGTTTTGGCTAAAACTCACAAGGGCTATTCCACAAAGTGAATGAATAGTTGGCACAAAACTGAAGTTCTTTTTATTGAAAATAATTCTTTGTGGTTAGATGCATGCCAATTAAATGTAGATTACACTCATTTCGGCTTCCTTATAGGTTCACAGGGTGGGGGGAGTGGTGGGAGTGGTGGGTGGGTTACACTATCACTATTTTAACAGCAGTTTGATACCATTTGGTTGTATTGGTTTCTTCCAGTTTAAGACTATTACATCCTCCAGTTCATCCATTTGGGTCCACCGAGGGGGACTCACTCCTTGTGGCACATCTTCTTTCGTGCTGACTCTAACAGCTTGGCTGACTCCTTGCCCATAGCTATTCCATGCAGAGATCCTATACTCGTACAGCGTGTAGGGCTCCACGTTTACATCTGAAAAGAGAGAAATCAGATAGTGTCATGGATTGAATTGTATCCCACAAAAATATCTGTCAACTTGGCTAGGTCATGATTCCCAGTACTGTATGATTGTGTAATCTAATGTGATTTCCTTATGTGTTGTAAACTCTGTCACTATGATGAGGTTACACTGATGAGGTTTACAAGATTAGATAGTGTCTTAATCCGATCTCTTTTGAGATATAAAAGACAGAAGCGAGCAGAGACACATGGGAACCTCATACCACCAAGAAAGCAGTGCCGGGAGCAGAGCATATCCTTTGGACCTGAGGTTCCTGCGCAGAGAAGCTCCCATACCAAAGGAAGATTGATGACATGGACTTTCCTCCAGAGCCAAAGGAGAAAGCATTCCCCTGGAGCTGACGCCCTGATTTGGACTTGTAGCCTACTGGACTGTGAGAGAATAAACTTCTCTTGGCTGAGGCCATCCACTCGTGGTACTTCTGTTAGAGCAGCACTAGATGACTAAGATAGACAGGAAGTTTTTTTTTTTTTAAATCATCAGATTTCCTCAATCCAAATAATAATGTGAAGTTAAGTAAAGGTGTCCTAGTCATGAGGATATTTTCCTCTAATAGGAGGGATGGGAAAATGTCCAAATGTATAAGGCACATGGTAGTGTAGTGACCGCTGTAAGGATGCACCCTGGCTGTGCAGAGGAGAGGGGCTGGGACATGGTACAGGAGTGACCGCTGTTAGGATGCGCCCTGGCTGTGCAGAGGAGAGGGGCTGGGACATGGTACAGGAGTGACCGCTGTTAGGATGCGCCCAGGCAGTGCAGAGGAGAGCGGGTGGGCTTGGGAAGCCTGTGCTGAGGATGTGAATCCTGACCTGGGCCATGAGCAGGAAGATAGAAACAGATAATATGGGTGGAAGGAGTGGGTGGAGGGTGTTTTGGAGTACTCTGAAAGGCGCTCCTGTACCACACAGCATCTTCTACATCCAGCCCTCTCTGAAGATGGTACGATTTGAGTCTGTATCCTTTAGCACAACAAGCTACTTGTACAGTTCTGACCCTCAAAGTTCTTATCTGTTGAATGATCATGTCTGTGATTGATTTGCGGGTAAATTTAAGTAAGGTTTTAAAGCACAGCACCTGGCCTGAGTGATGTTCAATGAACCCTATCTCCATTCCTTCCTTCCCTCTGTCATCCGCCCCCTCTCATCCCAGCGTCCTGCCTCAGCCTTACCTTCTGCATTCTTGAGGTTTGCCTTATTACCCAGCATTGGTTGAGAAAGGCCGAATGATGAGTTATGATAAAAGAGTGTATTTTTATTTAACCTTAGCTTATTTAACCTCACTTAAATGGATTCTGTTTAACTCTGGATGATGGATGGCATATATATACATATCTGTATCTATATCTGGAGCCCTGGTGGCACAGTGGTTAAGAGCTCGACTGCTAACCAAAAGGTCAGCTGTTCAAATCCACCAGCCACTCCTTGAAAACCCTATGGGGCAGTTCTACTCTTTCCTGTAGGGTCGCTATGAGTTGGAATCGGCTTGATGGAAAGGGGTTTTTGGTATACCTGTATCTATATAGATATGTGTAGATATCTATATATATAACTCTTTATACCTTTACATATTTATTTATTTGATATTTTTCAAAATATAGAAACAAACTCTGTAGGGACTTAAGTAAATGGATAAATAATAAAAATTTTAAAAATGACAGAACTACATTTTGGAGTTAATCCTAACCTTTACAGTGTTTCTCACACATGGCTTAGCCAGGGCTGAGAACCACTATTTTGGACTAATTCAGTATGGCCAAGATGGTGCTCAGATATTAATATTTTTAATAACTGCAAAGAGTATTATTTCCAAGATGACAGACCATCTTGGGGAAAACACCACCATTGGGTTTTCCTTCTCAGAATAATGCTGCTAGGTTTTACGAGCAATCAGACAGGTTCCAGCCTCCTTTCTGCTTGCAAGTACAGCCACATTCTTTCATTGCATTCATTAAAAGTCTGCATCTGAACTTGGAGAAAGAAAGTTGAATTCATTCTAAATTGACTAGATATACCAGAAAAGGGCCTATAAGTCACTTGTTTCTCTGTTCTTTTTTCTCCACAGATTAACTTTAAAACAGTATTCATGCTTGTTTAAAGTTAGACTTCAAAAATACTTAAGCCACTAACTTTGAACAAATCCATATTATGCCTTTAATTGCTAACTAGCTGGCCTCAAAGTATGATGGAATCAATTGAGATCAGGACAAGGAGACAGATGATGTTCAGAGTGAAAGAAATGTGCGTTTTATAGAACGTTTTCACTCTCCGTACTAATGGTGGCAGATAGCTCATGTTCTGTTACCTGTGAAGGAGTATATGTTTGCATCCCCTGTATGAACAATCTCTTCAGCAAAGGAACATATTTCTTCACTTGATGCCTGCTCTGTGGAATTGGGAGACCCTTTTACCACAGTGCAGATGTGGCTGCTGAAGTTGAAGTCACACCTGCCACAATGTGCGGTTGCTTCCATAGACGCTGGGCAGAGGGTCCCGCATTGATTGGTTTCCTAAGTCAAGTGGTAGGGTGAGGAGAGAGGAAGAAGGGCATTTTACGGATTCATTAGACATACATTCTATACCTTACCCATTGCCGTCAAGTCAATTCTGACTCATAGGGACCCTACAGGACAGAGTAGAACTGCCCC
>NW_004444123.1:380236-431840 GCF_000243295.1 Trichechus manatus latirostris | reverse complement strand
GTTGGCCTTTGGTTTTGCATAGATGCCCTTTATTATGTTGAGAAATTTCCCTTCTATACCTATTTTATTGAGAGTTTTTATCAGGAATGGGTGTTGGACAGCAGCCAAGCTTTTAACCACTGTGCCACCAGGGCTCCATACTATGTTGGGTGGGTTTTCATAATTTTCAAATGAAATTTTCTCCACATAGTTCATGAGTGACTATTTCAATATTCCCAAAAAGAAATGAAGATAGTTTGTGTACTAGCAAGAGCAGTTACTTTGAAATGACACAGATTTGGTTTCACAACCCAGTTTTGCAACCTTCTTGTTCTGTGACCTTGAAAAAGTCACTTACGCTCTCAAAGCCTCTGTTTCTTTTTAATTTTTTTTATTGTACTTTAGATGAAGGTTTACAGAACAAATAGTTTCTTATTAAACAGTCAGTACACATATTGTTTTATGACATTAGTTAACAACCCTATGACATGTCAACACTCTCCCTTCTCGACCTTGGAGGACCTATCTTTTGGTGAAAGTATACATAGCCAAAGACACACCATTTCAAAAATTTCTACATGTACAATTCAGAGACATTGATTACATTCTTCCAGTTGTGCTGCCATCCTCACTATCCCTTTCCAAATTATTCCATCACCATTATCTTCAACTCACTGCCCCCCAGGCTTCCCATCAAACCCCCTGAAAGCCTCAGTTTCTTTATTGAGAAAACAGAAATTAAATTTATCATGTAGTCTGTTGTGTGAATCATCTATAAAAGCCTTCACCTTAGTAGATGCATCAAAAAAAAAAAATAGTCACTATTTTATTATTGTTCACTTTGACACTTCGCTAACAGAGTTTGAGAGATAAAAAACAAGGTGATATTTGAGAAGCTGCACTTCCTGTGTTGAGAGGAAATTGACAACCATGAAGGATTTTGGACCATAAGTTATTCCTCATCCAAGTTTTAGAAAATCTAAATACTTCCTTAGGTGTTGTTATCATTGTAATCATTTATATTTATAAAGCTTTTCTCTGATGAATTTTTGGACTTTTTGTAGTTATCAGTATGTCCCAGTATGCTCTAATCTGAGAAAATTAAAAACTTAAACATCTCAAATTACGGCAGATGTAACTAATATTCTTATAAAGCAGAGATCTACTTCCCCTTTCCTTCATATAGGTAGCAGAACACATTTAAAATACATTTTGCTTTTAAAATTTATCTACAGTCGATCTCTCTCACATAAAATGTTAAATTATTCTCAAAAAAGGTAGTTAAAATAAAGCTGCTTCAGAAAAATATGGTAGAACTTCCATTATAAAACCAAACAAACAGTTGCTGTTGAGTAGATTCTGACTCACGGTGACCCCATGAGTGTCAGTGAAGAACTGTCCTCCATAAGGTTTTCAATGGCTGATTTTTCAGAAGTAGGTCACCAGGGCTTTCTGCCAAGGTGTGCAAGGCCCAACCAATGACAGTGAAAAATGGTTTAAATACTGAAAGACCAGGGATACGGGCGGCGAGGATAACTACACGCAGGACAGCTCAGACATTTTGGACAGTTGGAATGTAGACGGACGTGGCAGAGTCAAAGCTATGCGCTCAGCAATGTCCATTTGTGCCTTTTCTCCCTGGAAGTCCTTGATTTTCAAGCTTAACACAATAGGAGGAGCCTCACGACCAGACACGTAGTGTGACCAGTGTGCAGAAAGGATGCACTCTGCATGCAGGTATGGTCCATAAATACACCATTATCCACTCCCCTTCCTTCTACTGTGACCTGGAGACTGTGTGGGCAATGCCACATCATGGACGCAGCCTGTGTTCCTGAGACCTGCTAAGAGGAGAGCTTCCTGACTCACATGGATTGTAATGTGGGGAAAAAATATCCCTTCTGAAGAGCTAATACATACTTGGGTACATTTGTTACCTAGGATAGTCTCGTGAACCCTAGTTAAACACAAATACATACTTCTGTCCTTTGAAGTTGGATGCTGCCATAACGAAAATGAAAACAACTCCACATATAGCCTTGGCTTGGTGGTTAGGCAGGGAGTGGCAAAGATGTAGATATTGGAGGTTCGGACGTTGGGGAGCTCTTGATACCATGTAAACCCTCAGAAGATGTACTTTCCTTGCACCTTTACCCAGGAAGAGGATCCTCCAAAAGGAGGGAGTAATTCAAGAAACAGGAAGCCTTGGAGTTCAGACTGCAGGGACACCAACACAGGAAAGGGGTGAAAGGGGTCCCCGCGATGACAGCCGAGGGAAACTGCATAAATCCTACAATGATACAGTCCAGACTGGAGCAGATGTAAGTCTCCAGGAGAGAGGGCTTCAGAAAGCAAAATGGAACTGACAGATTGAGCTTTACATATACCACATTACTTGATTCAGCATGGAGACATGTTCTCCTGGCCATAACAATTCAAACATGAATTTGAACTATGACTATTGCCTGGCCTTCACAAAGCCAATTCAAAAGATCGTGGATAGAACCTAAACACCTTCCTTAAATAATGGAGGCTCTCTATCACTGAATTGGGCCCTTGGGTGGCACAAATGGTTTCCGCTCAACTACTAGCCTAAAAGTTGGTGGTTTGAACCTACTCAGTGGCACTGTGGAAGAAAGGCCTGGTGCTCTGCTTCTGTAAAGATTACAGCCAAGAAAATCCTATGGGGCAGTTCTATTCTCTAACACATGGGGTTGCTGTAAGTTTCAGTGGACTCAATGGCAGCAGATTTGTTTGTTTTTCTTATCTCACTGAAAACGAAATGAGATGCCCGACCCACTCCCTGGGTAACAAACAAGGGGAGGACAATTATGAAACCAATAGCTGGTGAGCAACAGGGACATTTCTGAAACTAACATGACTTCTAGCTTTGTTTTCAAATATACATGGATGCTTCCTGACTAGCCATCTTAAAGACATGTTCCTGCAACATCACCAGCTTCTGAGTCCAAACAGTACTACTTATTAAGAAAAATGTCCTAGTCCAAACTTATGAAAGAATTGGCCTCGAATAAACTTAAACTTTGGAAGGAGAAATAACAGTCAGGTTTCTTTCATTGAAATGGCTGGTTAAAGTTGTGAACAAGTTAGACAATTTTTTAAAAGGATTGTAACAGACAAACAACCATTTTGGTGGACATTTTATATTACTGTTCATTGCCAGAGTCTCTATTCTCTTTAGCAATCTTACATGTTACCTTAATAATCCATTATTACAAGGTGCTCGCTGGGGCCTTAGCAATCGCATAGTTATTTTACATCCCCAAATGTATCCCCACGTAGGGACTGTGTAGTTACCTCACTCTGCACCAAGATCCCCATTTTCGGCCATCTCCTGATGGTAAATTATTACAGAACATGGTAGGATCCTTTCCTTACAACGGTATATCTCTGGAGTCCTGGGTCAAGTATCATGCTAACAAACATGACGTGGTTACAGGTGAAGCATCACAGCATATAAACATAAGTGATTCACCCACGGACCTCTTCACTTTGGCGGTTGACGGAGACATTTACTCATCTTGCACTGCCCCCAAGGAATGTGATATAAACACAACTAAGTGAATTTGCTGTAACTAAGGTCTCCATCACAGGAAAGTGGGTTATGGTTAGCGGGGCTAGAGGGAAGAAGGCGGATTTTCCCTCCGTCTCCCTCCATAGCACCCCGTGACATGAAATTGCATTCATGCAGAGGCCCCGGAGTATTTGTGCTCGATCTTCCGGCACACTGATGTTCAGCTCCTGTGCTAATCTGAAGTGCTGGGTATAGTTTCCTGAGAACAGCTAATCATTATTAATTCCTTTAGAATTCATTGCAATAACATCAATCATAGCAAGCTTATTCGGTATTAATGTGGATATAATGTGGAAATGGATAATGCACACAGGAGTTTTTATATTCCTATTTTAGAAAAATAGTTATGAACAATCTATTTCTCTTTCCATTGTCAAATCAGTGCCTCTGAGAGGCTTTCTATCGATTACCTTCATCATCATTCCAGCTGAAATCTTGTCAGAGCAAACGTATTTCAAAGGATTATATCCGACTCCATTACAGCATTTCTGGCTCTCTGGTATGAGCTGGGTGTCACAGCATTTTACTGGGGCTGGATCATTCTTTTTAACATGTGCTTTAGACTGTCCACTGGAAGCTGAGCAGCATACAGTATCTGACATATTCACATAATCCTGCCCACAGCAGAACATTCCTGCAACAATACAATGTTATACACGAACATGAAATTTGAAAAAAGGGAAGAAAACTGAGGCCGCTGTAAAGTTTGGTATAAACGTGTCAGACTCAGGCAGCTGCTGAAACGGTGCAATACTTAAGGTAGAGTTTCCTGACAAACCTGATTTCACTGTGCAGCGAGGGGTCCATCTTACCAAAAGCACCCGACATTAATTAGGAAAAAAACACAGAAGTGTTCCGCAATCGATCTCCTGAGCCAAGCTTCTCCCATGCACCAGAAAAAAGATCTGATTTTTGTCATAAAAATGGCCTGTCCATTTTGTGATGATAACATCTGGTTGCAAAAGAAGGTTAGTTCGACTGTAGAGTCTCATAGAAGGTTCTAGAAATTCACAAGGCGGGGCAGGGAGAGAGAGAGAGAGGTCACTTGAGCACTCTGGGGATAACAGGCCAGGCAGAACGGAAAGGTAACACCAGCCTAGAGCTGAACACTGTGCAGGAGGAGCCTTGTAAGTTTTAGCCTACGCTTGTTGTTCGGGTAGAGCCCTGGTGGCTCGGTAGTTAAGCACTTGGCTGCTAATGGAAATGTCAGTGGTTCGAATCCATCAGCTGCTCCACAGGAAAAAGATATGGCAGTCTGCTTCCGTAAAGATTTCCGCTTTGGAAACCCTATGGTGCAGTTCTATTCTGTCCTATAAGGTCACTATAGAGTCATTATGGAATCCACTTGAGGTAATGGGTTTGGTTTTTGGGGGGTTTGGTGTGTTGTTGTTAAGTGCTGTCGAGAGGATTTCGACTTATAGGAACACCACGTGACAGAACGGAACTGCTCCGTAGGGTTTTCTAGGCTGTAGTCTTTACAGGAGCAGATCACCAGATTTTTCTTCCATGGAGCAACGGGGTGGGTTTGACCTGCCAACTTATCGGTTAGCAGCTGAGCACTTAACCATTGTACCACCAGGACTCCTTTGTGTAGGGTACAAATATTTGCCTCTTGTGAAACCAGTAGAAATGGTAACCATTCTTTCTTTATGAGATACATTTGGTATCCAAAACTGGCTAAGGACGTTCACTGATCAGGTTAATCAATCAGCCACTATTTTTGAGCTCCGCTGTGTTCTGGAACTCGGCTACTATAAAGGTCGGAGTTCGAATTCACGATCCGCTCCTTGGAAACCCCAAGGGCAGTTCTACTCTGTCCCATAGCATCACTACGAGTCGGAATTGACTGGATGGCAACAGGTTTGCTTTGGGTTTTGTGTTCTAGAACTATCACTAGACAAGGGTGAGGTTGGGGTAGAGGTAGAACGACCGTAGGGGAGATCATTGATCTCCACATCCCGACGAAAGATACATGTACCTCTGGGAGCAAATAGACTCTTTTCTCCTGTCAAGTTAAGTTTAACTGCCTGTGTTCACGTCACTTAGATACACTGTCACAGAATATATACAGCAGACATTTAGACATAAAAGCGTGAATCAGTGAACAATACACTGGCGTCAGTTAAGCTAGAAATTAAGGGGCTTATACCCTTGTCACGGCCCTCTCATATTAGAATTTATATTCAGTTATATAGCAGCGCAACATGATGAATGATTTATTTTAATTCGAATTTTGTTTATTTATTGTTCGTCCTGGCTGACACCATAAAGAACCTTAAATTCAAAGCATCCTGGGGTCCTGACTTGTTTAATCTGGTCCTGTACAAACACCTGCGTTACGAAAAACACCCCTAATAATAGAGTGACGCGTGTTAAGCCCTTTTCTCCTCCTTGAAAGTAGGCACTGGCCTGGCACATGCCTTGAGAAAGATGTTTATCCGGATACTAGCCCAAAGAACTCTCTCATTGGCTTTTCCACTTTAAAAAACATATTGTCTTCTAATACCTTTACCATTTTCATTCGTGGTTCATGAAATACACTGACTATAACTGAGCTTTGACGCGCCATTTTTACGTAAGTGTGATCACCGTTCAAAGTAACTGGCCTAACTGGCTGTTGTCTTTGGGTTTTTAGCAAGAATTTTCATCGTTGTCACTTTCCCAGGAAAAGTTCTCTCCAATAAATACGTACAGCAGGGCTGTCACCGTAACCTGAGTCTTGATTAGGGAGGGTGTATGTACTTTTATACGGAGCCCTGGTGGCGCAGTGGTTAAGAGCTTGGCTGCTAACCAAAAGGTCGGCAGTTTGAATCTGCCAGCCATTCCTTGGAAACCCTATGGGACAGGTCTACTCTGTCCTATAGGGTTGCTATGAGTCAGAATCGACTCGACGGCAGTGGGTTTGGTTTTTGTTTTTGTTTGTATGTATATGAAAAATCCACAGCTTCAGATTTCATTTTATTTCAAGATGAGACGTTTAAATACAACCTTGGATGCTTTGCTGTCATTTTTGTTCTCAAGTAGCTTTCTTAAACAATTCCTGTTTCTATTTTAAAGAGCAATCAGAATCTGCAAACTGGCTCTTCAGGGAATGGAATGCATTCTCCCCCTCCACTCCCGAATTCCTTTCTAGTTTCACCCTGCTTTCAGGATAAAATCAAAATGCAGACGTTGACCTAATTCGAAACTCCTAATCAGGCATCTGATCGCTCTGAGGGATTTTTGACAGGTCAACTAAAATTTTGATAATGAACTGTTTTTGCATGCCGACAAAAAAAAGAAAAAAGGAAAAAGAGGATGCTGTCTTTCACAAAGAGCTTCATCTTTGTTTAAGCAAATTAAAATTTTCAGCCAAGATTTCACTCACGTAACAAGAAGTGACTCCCTTTCTAGTTTCTTTGGTAAACCATTACTTTTTTAATGATTATCAACCTTGTTCCAGTGTGATAAATTGCTAATTACTTAATACCCTAATCAGCGTTCATTCTTTGCACAGATAAACTGTGACAGTGCCTTTAATTTAAATAGTAATTTCACTTAATGGCCAGAACGGCACACCAGATTTTTATGCAGCATTTTCTGAAGACTGCATCCATCACTGCAATATTCTGACATAAAGATGTCTGACGGGCACTAACTCACTTAGGGAGAGCAGATGTTGCAGAGCAGAGTTTGGTAGTAATTCCCATAGTGCATCACTTCAGCATGAATGAGCTGCAAATTCTGAGGCGGACAATCTTCTAAACCTACACTGCAATAACTTTTGACCTCCACCTAATTCATCACATGTAGCACTTGACTTTTGAACTATGACACATAGAAGTCACAACTTTAAATATGCCCAAGGAAAAACAAAATAGGGCATGCATTATTGATGGATGGATCTATTCTTCCAGAGGTTCTTCATCAAATTTGTACAAAGGTGGAGAGTCCTGTTGAACAAGATGCAGATGGTATTAAAGCGACACAGCACACACTGAACTATTAGATGTTTGTTTTTCAGATCACACAGAATGTACTGTCTTTCCTTGGATGGCTTCCACTGCATCGAATACAACTGAGAAAATAATAAAGGAAAGAATTTTTTACTCATACTATTCGGAATAGTTCAAACATGTTAGCAATACTTATTTGATGTTCAGAGCTAAAAAGAAAAGAATTTATAAACACGGCTGTCTGATGAATCTCTAAATTGTTAAATACGCAAAACTGGTACTCTCTTTTTCTAAAAGAAGACCAAAACCCATGAATAATTATTTGGAGAGAAAAACAGTGCAGTGGTAAAAACAGAGTCTAGAATATGACAGATCACCGTGCAACTCTGGAATTGGCCATTGCGACCCCATTTTATGCCAAGGGATTATGATTCAGGCCTTGAAGAACGGTAAAAAACAAAAACAAAAATCAAAACAAAAAACTCACAAAGATTTATGATTCATCTCTCTTGGGCAAACTCATAAAATCGGTGGAGAAGCATGAGAGAAAAGAAATGCATACTTGTCTTTGCCAGTAGATGTCTCTATGGCAACCACCGCAAAACTGAGAAAGAAGGGTAGAGTAAAAATGCCCCCCAAATCATTACAATGTATTTTCTAGCAGCTATACACTACACTTTTCAAAAACTCACTATGTAACATGAAAATCTTCAAGGAAATGTTCTTTCAATCAACTCTTAAACCATGGATTCATGTGGTTCTCCTTCTTGTTTTACAAAGTTCCCAAATTCTTACATAAAAAACAATGGTAGTTGTTCATTCTGCTGAAGGCAGAGTCCAGGATGTAGAAACTCTCTTCTATTCCAAAGCAATCTCAACCCAGAGTTTCATATCAAAGGCTGTGTGGTGAAATTTATACTAGAAGTAAGGCAATCCATTCCAAATGTGTAGCATGATCAGTGTCTCATGGCTAACAGAAAATCCTGTCCTCTCTGAATGATAGAAAGGCTTTAATTTTCATCTTTTAATACCCAAGGATACAATCAAGTCCAACCCAAGATTAATGGCATAAATGATAAAACCATATAAGCAAACACAAAGAAAAAAAGGAGTAATAAAGAAGTTTAAAATATATTCAAAGAAAATGGTTAAGAATACATATCCACTGAAACGATGAGCATGACTTTCATCCCGAGATACCTGTATAACACTTCTCCACAACTCATCTGCCCAGAGAGAGCACTAGAAGCATAAACGCTACCCCAGCACTTCTGTTCCAACAGCATCTGTTAATTCACTCCATTTATAAAATACATATTGACAAAGACAACTGAACTGGGACCAGGGAGATTTGATTTGGTGTGAGAAAGTCAATTCAATGTGATTTTGTTAAAGGGCTCCTGCAGGCAAATAAAAGAGTTTAAGTAATAAAATACATAAAGAGATGTTTTACGAGCCAGCCCGGTCTTGTGGCAGGCACACAATGCCAGGCAGGGAGAGAGGCCAGGCTTAGGAACAGCCTTATGAGATGCAAACCTTTGTGCGGCGGGTATGGTGTTGCTCGGTTGAGGAGAAAAAGGGCCATATGGATATTCTGGAAGGTCACTGAGGTCATAGTCATTAGGGGCGACAGGAGGGAGAGGCAGCTGAGAGGGAAAAAGACATGTGGAACCTGTCTATTTTCAAGTGAAACCTGCCGGAAGGTCAAGAGAATAGAAAGAGATCTTTTTCTCCTTTTTAAAAATATCATTCCTTCAGTCCATCATGGTTATAGGGTCAGGGGAGCTGCAGAATGTCATGAAGAACTCTAGCGCTATCTTTGTTGCCCCCGCAGCTGAGGAATGTCACAATTTACTTAAGAAATGTTTGACTAACATGGACCATCATATTGAAGTAAACGAAGACCGAAGACATGGTTCTGAAACTTGGACTTTAAGAGTGTGTGAAATGGTAGGCAAATGTTTGTGCGTATTCTAAGTACTTTTATTTAGGATGAGGGTGCATAATGAACACATTCTAAAAGGGGTCCATGGCCCCTAAATGATTAAGAACCATTGTTCTAGTGGACGGTAACCTCTTCTGCATTTCTTAGACCAGGTGTGTGTTATTTTTTGACAATAGTGTCCTAACTAGTTTCACTGACTTCTCTTTTCTTCTCCTTCACATTCATTTTGCTGCCTGAACCTGTTTAATCGTCTTAAATCACAATTCCTGTAATCGCATTGACTCTTCCCTGAATACTAAATAATGTCCAAATCCTTTTGCCTGAACAGGCTTCTCTCTCTATTTTCTTGTATGTGGTATATACCTCCAATAAATCCAACTGCTCACTACCACCTGGGCATACTTTGCAGATCCCTAATTTCACATGTTAGCTAAAGTTATTCCCTTTACCTAGAATGTCCTCCTTCCAACCACACCTCTCAAAGTCCTACCATTTTTGAGGTTCAGATCCAGTGGTTTGACTTTACTTAGCTTTCTTCATCACCTTGACTGGAGTGATCTCCCAGTCTTAAGAACTCTGCATGTGTTCATCCCTCTCTGATGGCCTACGTAGAACCTCACTGGTACTTTTTCCTCCACTAGATTGTAAGTTCTTGAGGATAAAAATGGAATCTTAGCCATTTTTACATTCACATGCACCTAGAGTGGTATCTGGAATATAGTCACCACACAATACATGTCTATTGAATGAAGGAATGAGCTACAAATAAACAAAGACACTAAAATGAGACACATTATTATGCTCTTACAGCTCTTTCTGACCCACTAAGGAATAAAGAAGGCAACCTTTTTCCTCCCTCTCCTCGTGCTTCGTCTTTAACAGACCTATTTTTAGTCACTTTATCCAAAGGAGGAGGAGGTTCTCAGCAGGATAACCACCTAAGTGCTATGATTTTCGGATAGACGTGGTTCCTATGCCTTAAGGCAGTGGTTCTCAAATTTTTTGGTCTCAGGACCCCTTGAAATTCTTACAAATTAATGAGGACCCCAAAGAGCTTTTGTTTATATATGTTATATCTGCTGATATTTCCTTTGTTAGAAAGTAAAACTGAGACATTTTTGAACTATGTATTGTTCCATTTAGAAACAGCAATAATAAATCAATGACATGTCATCATAACTAACGTATTTCCTTCTGCTGTGCATAGGGTCACTATGGGTTGGAACCATCTTGACGGCACTTAACAACGGTAACAACAACATTCTGACCGATTTCAGAGCCATCACAGTACTGAGAGTCTAGCGCTTTGATTCAGGAAGAAGACTCAGGCACAACTAAGGTTGATCCCTTGTATTATTTGGATGGTTGGCTTTGTTACTGAAGTACCCTTCTTAAAGGTTTTCACCAGACTTTGCACAGAAAAGAATGTGTTTCAAATATATGAAAACATGGTATTTATCAATAGTACTATAACACTCAGTTTGAACAATTGTTACTTATATTATAGGTAATTCTCTTTGGAAGGAGAAGAAATTATGAAGAGATAGTAGAGAGTTCATAGTTGAGCTCCATCAAGATATTACGGTGTCCTGAAGTAATACTCAGGTTGGGGCTGGAGCTTCAACACTTACTAGTTGCGGGGATAGATTTACCACGAAGCTAATGAAACTCGAACTTCAGGGCTCTTTGTTTGCATGTACCCCTTCAAAGGCACACATGGTTATATGGTTTCATAAAATTTGCAAAGTATAATATTTAACTACAGTGTGTTAAGACCATGACCGCTTACCCCTAAGCTGTCCTCTGTCTTATTTGATCTCATATTGATTGGGGTGAGTGGCCATGGACATTTCTGGAATCTAACTAAGAGGAAGTTGAGTTGGGGAAACATTTTATGCAGGTTCAGGAGCTATATTTACATGTTTTTAATCACTTCCATAAAAATGTTGTGAAAGCTTGAATCTGTTATTTTAACTGTAATTTGGAAAGATAAAGAATGTGAGAAATTATAGACTCCTAATTTATATATATATAAAGGGAAGCTTTAAAGAAAGATCAGGTAGAAAAATTAATGACATATATATAATAAAAGCTATAAGTTTGAACATTGAAATCAACTGAAATTATTCTGACATCAAGAATAAAATTGGAACAAAATGAATTTCAGAGAATACCAAAAGCAGAAAACTAATAAAGAAAATTATGGCTATAGAATTGAAGCAAATGTTTAAGCCAACTGATCGTTTGTTAATACAAGTTGGAATGGGAGTAACTCATAAATACCTTGGAAAAATATATTTCTTGCTGATTTTATACAAAATCTGCCATTTATGGTAACATACAAGTCAAATTCAGTTATACAAAAAGGATATTCATGAAAACTTGTTAATGATGTTTTCGATTCCATGAATATTTAAAGCAAGTTACTGAAATGCCCTGAAATCTTACAGAAAGAAACTTGGTAGAGATTTCTCCAAGTCTGACAATAATTCTAAACATTTATATAACATTACAATAATGTTGTGAAAACTAAAGCTACTTTTCTAATCTCTAAATTAAAAAAAACATTTTTTTGATTAACCATGTGGAAAGAAAGACTGATCTTCCTGCTCTTTCTCTAGATAATGACAGTCCAAAACCATTGTCATAAGAAGAAGTAATCAAGTGTACAAGCTACAAACGTTGAGGGAAAAACTACAGAGTTGATGTCAGGAGTTATACAATACAAATATGCTACCGTTTATGTTAATGGGATTTGCTAGGTTTTTAAATTTGTAATTTTCATAATTTATTTTCCCAGTCTAAACAAACATTTATTTCTATATTTTCTTTTCATAATTAGTATTCTTTTCTTAAAGAGATTTGTATAAGTTTCAGGCTCCACGAAATCTAGATCTGACTAAGCGTGTGATCTTAGGCAAGTTTCTAATCTCTGTTCTTCAGTTTCCTTATTCATAAAATGTGCATAATAATAGAACCTATCTTGTAAGATTTTTGTAAAGATTAATTGAAATAATACTTATAAAGTATTCAGCACAGTGCCAATCAGAGATGGTAAGTGGTCAATCAATAATAATGGTTGCTATTTAGTGGTAGTTGTGGCCCAAATGATTTGCAGTCAGCTACTAACCTAAATGTTTGTAGTTTGAATCTACCTAGCGTACAGAAGAAAGGCCTGGTGATCTGCTTTCATAAAGATTATAGCTGTAACAGATGGGGTCACTCACCATGAGTTGGAATTGACCCAAAGACAACGGGTTTGATTTTTTTTTTTTTAATTTCATAGCTCGTACAGAATAGGGGAATTAAAGAATAATGATATGGTATCATCATCATAATTTTGTCTGCTGTGAATATTTGCTAGGAAATATCATCCTGATCAAGAACCACTGTATTCTTGTATGTGTGGCTTTTTCTTTCTTTTTTTTTTTTTTTAGGACATAACACTTTCCAAGTTCCTCTGGGAACTTGATTTTAATTTTGATCTGTAAGTGTTTATGAAATGCATCAGCTGCACATCAAAAATGTGAGATTAGATTTGTGTTGGTTATACAGTATGTACCCAATTGCTGCGTTACATATAATTAAAGTGAGTTTAATTACTTATTGGTTTTATAGCAAAGGCTCATTTCTCACCCTCTCTGCTCGTCAGTTCCTCCACCTACGGCAAGGTTGACAAGGGCTCCTTACCTGGAAGGCGAACGTACACCACGCCGCCTTCTTCTCCGCCACAGCACTCTAAATCTTTGCTCACAGTCTGTCCACCACAGCACTGTCGGCCGTGGCCATCATGGAGCCTCCCCGCACAGCAAGTCTGATGTCCTGCGGTGGAGTAGGGCATTCTGCCACAGCAGGCGTCACCAAGGCCAACAGAAACTCGATCATGCTGTTCATCTGGACAGCATACTTCACCTGCCAATTTAGGACAACAGCAATCATTGCATGGGTTTAAAAACCTTCGGTGACTCACAACCAAATTTTATCATAATCATCTTGCAGATCCCAACTGAATGACAGAATTACTAGAGAGAATATTGTCATACTGGAGTTGCAAAAATCTCAATTCAGTTTCATTTCTTTTTTGTGTGTATGTGTGTCAAACTTATATAAACATGTGTGTACATACATATACCAATTTAGAGTTAAGGGTATGTTGTCAATTTCCTTTCTTCTCCTCTAAAATCTAAACACATTAGGTCTGGTGATGTGGATTAACTGACATCACAGAATAATTTGTCTACGGATACCTTTCTATATTTAGTGTATTTTTTTTTTTTTTTTTGGAAAATGGGAATGGATTCTGAAACCAACCGCTGATACATTTATATTGCCTATGATTATAATTTCTCTAACCTAACTAAAACACTACAGAGGAGGTAAAAACACTACAGTCTAGTCAGCTCACTAGTTTTCTTCTGGACTATGGTAGATGCTGAATTCCACGATTGTCGTTACTCCCACTTTCCTTTCACATCATCTTCTGGCCTGAATTTAGCCATAGACAAGACTACTTGCAGAAATCAAGTATGAGCCATATCTCAAGCATAGACAATGGGCCTGCCATTGTAGAGTAAGCTTAAAATCAGGCCTTTTAGACCTTCTACCCCAAGGTTAAAGAGATAGAAACTGGGACATCCTTAATATTTCTAAGACAAATGGCTACTCAGTACTGGAGAAAATAATGTAAGCTGCTTGGAAACCTAAATTCAAAGTTGTTATGCCTTTGTAGAGTTCTCCCCAAGACCAAAGATAAATCCATTCTTTAAACCTTTGCTGCTAGAAGTACAGTCTGTACAGTAGTATAAGGAGCTTCCTGAATAAAAATCAACTATATCATTATACACCGTGCTTCACTCAGTTGAACCTTTTCTTTTTTACAGCAAAACTTTTTCAATAAAGAAAGCCACGCATTAATTTACATTCTGGGGCACACTTGTTATCTTGTTGTGGACTGGTAAGCTGTTCTCAGACTGGCTACTACGAGAAGCACTGTTTTAAACTAACAAAAATATGCTTTGAAGAAATTCCCACTCACCTATGTCTCATATGTTAATGACTACTAACATTTATTGCACGCATACTATGCGAAGGTGATGGTTTTGTTTTTTTTGGTATACCTTGGTGTTACGGATTGAATTATGTTCCCCCAAAATATGTGTTGTAAATCCTAACCTCTATGCCTGTAGTTATAATCCCATTTGGGAATGGGATGTCTTTGTTATGTTAATGAGGCCGGATTAGCGTAGGGTGTGTTTTGAGTCGAGCTCTTAAGAGACATTAAAGGAGTAGATTAAGCAAGCAGAGATGGGGGAAGATAGAAGCCAACCCACATGGAGATCTCCAAGGAATCAGGAAATAGAAGGAAGAGACATGGACCTTCCCCCAGAGCTGGAAGAGAGAGAGAGAGCCTTCCCCTAGAGCTGGTGCCCTGAATTTGGACTTCTAGCCCCCTGAACTGTGAGAAAATACATTTCTGTTTGTTAAAGCCACCCACTTGTGGTTTTTCTGTTATAACAGCACTAGATAACTAAGAGTTGGTCATACGTAATCCTCACACAAACCCTGTGAGGTAGGAAAAAATATTCCCATTTTATAGATGATGAAATTGTGAAAGACACTGAAGGGTGGAGAATTTTCTGCTGTGGTCCTTTCATGTCCTTGTCCACAGTAGCTGTTCCTCCCCACTTCGTTTTGCACGTGACTTTATACCTTCACTGTTCCTCTCCACAGCTCTTGATATAACCCAAATTGCCCAAAACGATGGTGGCTAATCTGCAAGAACAATACTTTACTCATAAAGAATAATCCTTGACTAAGACTAGATGAGCTTCAGTGACTCACGCCTGCTTAAACTCTGTGAAATAGTCCACCCTCCTTCCCTAAGTAGAGTGCTCCTTTATTCCTTCTTAGGCAGAGCATTCTCACCTAAAGGCTTATGCTGTAAGTGCTCTGGTTGATTTTTCTTTCACAGTTTTTGATGCCACAAATTGGATCAGGACGGGTCCCTGTGCTGCTCAGCCTGGGCCACTTCGTTGAGGATAGAGCAGAGACCCTTAGCCATCTCCCCTCCTTGGAGCAAGTCCTGTCCCTGGTGAGAGCACCACTTTGTTACTGTTGAAGCACCACCTAAGTCTTTATTCTTTCTCTTCATTGTCCTTACTATAAGCTTTTTGATTTGATTTGTTCCTCAGAGTTTTCACAGATGAAGTAGGGAACCTAGTGCTGAAAACTCAGATATTTGGGGGCTGGTTATTTGTTTCTTGTTTGTTTTTGGCATTTAAATATGTGCTTAAAGTTATGGTGCCAATAGCATTATATCTTTGAAGCTCTGGCAGGGTCTTACCAAGAAAATTTAGAACTTCCGTGGCCACTCCCAGGACCTTGGGATAAGAATAAGACAACAACAAAAAACACCAACGGAATAGCTCTTTAGATCAACTCGATAAACCCAAGAATAAGGACACCTCTGTACAAAGACATCTGTCGATATCATAAGGAAAAGGGCTCTGGAAGAACACTTCCTCTGCCTTATTTAGAAAGATAGAAACAAAACAGGAAAAAAACAAACTTTGACAAAATGACCTCTCTGTGAAAGTAGCGGCTCTTGTCTGTCCACAACGGCCCATAACATAAAAGGGAGAAATTTTCATGCAACTGAAAATGGAGACATTTCCATGCAATTGTAAAAACAGAAGGTTTCGTACCTAATTGACACTGGGGCTACATTCTCTAACATAAACCCTCCTACCTTTCCATCATTCCTTCTTCAGAATAACCAAAAATGTCTCAGTGGTAGAAATTTTAAATATCTCTCAGACACGTCCTGTTTTTCTTCGCTCTCTCTTATCAACACACTTTTCTGATTAGTAATCTACTCCACTGAATCTTTAGGGATGAAATCCACTTTGTAAATGGCTACTATTATTAAATGTGGATGAGAAAACCTCCTTCTGGGATTTCCAGGAACAGAATCTCAAATCTATAATTTGATGATGGCACAGATTGATTACCATCTACCTGATGCTTCTGTGACCATCTCAGATCTTGAATCTGTCCTCAAGATCCTCTGGGCCAAAGACAGTTCAGATATGGGACTCATAGAATTGGCTAACCTCTTAATGGTCTCTATCTGGGCATTCCCTTCTTGAAATTAGTCCAAAACCTACTAAAAAAGGAAGCTATTAAATAACTGCAGTGTGTCATATCCACACATCTCCAGAAAGGACTTGCTATCCACCGTACTAGTCTTTGTAATACCCTACTCATTCCATTAAAAAGATGAATGAGTTTGGATTTTGCTTTATACAAGATTTAAGGCCATTAACAAGATTGCGTTTCCTCACTTCCCTGTGGTTCCCAGCTCTCCAATCCCTGAGACAGAAGTGTAATTTAGAGCTGTAGATCTATGCTCAGTAGTTTTTGTATAACCTTGCACTCAGGCTCACAGTTATCTTTTCGAATTCACTTGGGACAGTTATACCCCAGAGTTGACAGACATGCCCTCTTAGTTCTCACAATTACTTCACCATAACTTTAGTGTGGTAGGCAAATAATGACCTCCCAAGGATGGTCGTGTCTTAATTCCTGAAACTTGTGATTCGGTTACAATGCCAGGCAAAGGGGAATTATGGTAGCTGATGGAATTAAAGTTGATAATGCAGTATGAGAAAGGCTCAACTGGTCATTGCGGCTTTGAAAATGGAAGGGGTCCTCAAGCCAAGGAATGTAGGTAACCTCTAGACACTGGAAAAGGCAAGAAAAGAGCTTCCCTCTTAGAGCCCCCAGAAGGGAATTCAGCCCTGCTGATACCTTGACTTTAGCCCACTCGGAATTCTGACCTTGAGAGCTGTATGATAAAAAATGTGTGTCGTTTTAAGCCACTAAGTTTGTGGTAGTTTGTCGCAGACACAATAGGCAATGAAGACACTTAGAGACGCTTGGTTTCTGCTTAGAGACTACCATCTTCTACAAGATGTATGTGATCTTCTGTTATGCTTCCCGGATAGAGTCCTGAAAAACTGATTTCCTCTACTTGCGTGCAGTGGTAGCACACAAGGGGCAAAATGTCTCCAAACATCAATTTTGTCAGAACTAAGTGCATCAATCCCAGATCCTAGGCTAAGATGTAACACAAATAGAAAATCTTTTTCCCGCTCAAAGGTTGGAAGTTATTTGTGACTTTCTCTGACCAATTCCCAGAAGTCAACTTAGAAGGTTTTTTGTTCTCATAGGATGCAGTAGACATTGGATTCCTAACTTTTCTGAACTGGCTGTCCCTTTATATACTCTGATGAATGTAGACACACCTGACCTTTGCTATGGATAGATTTATTAAAGACTGTCTTATGTCACTTAATGGACTCCCATGAAGCCCCTGTTCTCCCATGTTCTCCCCCATTCCTATAAACCTTTTTACTTGTAAATGGAGGGTCATGCAAACTTTAGGGGTTCTAGCCCAACAGCAGGATGGATATCAGAGACATTAATACCCCACTAATGTTACTTAGTTAAGTAACTTAACAAAGGTCAAAGAACTAATGAATGAAACAAAAGGGGCTATGAAGCCCGGCTATCTGACTCTGGAGCCCATGATCTTAACCACTAGTTACTCAGCATCAAACTACCAAAATACCATACAGAACTTTTTGCTTCATTAGAATGTAATCATAAAATAGTATCTGAACTAAAGAGTCTAGTCTCCAACTAGGACATTTTTGCTTGCTTTCTTTTTTTTAAAAGTAGGGATTGTCATAGTAATTGTGATGGAGGTATATCTGCTTGCTTTCTGTTTTACCCAAATATACCAGAAAAACATATAAACTTACACATAAGAAGTAAGTCATCATGTTAGTAAGTATCATGGGTTCAATCCATTATTTAATCAAATCCCAATCTTGACTGACGGATTGACCTGGCCATGTTCTTATGTCTCACTTCTATTTGTAAAATGGAAATGGAAGTCTAAGGCATAGTCTTCTTTAATTTTATTTTGAAAATTGACCTTTTTGTGGGTACAGTTCTATGGATTTTAACACATGAATACAATCAGGATTCAAAATATTTTTATCACCCCTAAAAACTCCTGCAGGCTCTTCCGTTTATAGTCACACTCTCCTCCTGCTCACAGCTCTGGCAACCACTGATCTGTTCTCCATCACTATAGCTTGTCTTCTTGAGTATGTCATACAAATGGAATCTCAGTTTGTAACTTTTTAAGACTGGTTTTTTTCACTCAGCATAAGGCCTTTTTGGCCTGTATCAATAGTTTGTTCCTTTTCATTCCTGAGTAGTATCCCTTTGTATGGATGATGATAGTCTCCATTTACCCAATGAAGGACATTCAAGTTGTTCCCGGTTTTGGGCATTTAAGAATAGAGCTGCCATAAACATCCATGTACAGGTTTTAGACTAAACACACTTTTTTATTTCTCCAGGGTAAATGTCCAGGAGACATAGTCAATTTTCTTCTAAGATATGGATTCCTAGAACTGAAATTTCATAGACAATTGGCTTAGTCAATTGGCTTTGAAAGGATCCTACAATGTGGTGTTTACAAGTCGAAGGGAACTGTAAAAATGGCAGAGCGTGGCAGGTGCATCCGGCCTGCTTTAACTTCATGAGGCGGAAGGAGAATCAAGATCAACAGCCCAAGGCTGGCGGCTGTGAGACAGAGGTCAGACATACCTACTCTCTCCAGTCTTTTTACCAACCCCGACACCAGCCACCCCTCCCATGGCACTCTCTACTTCTCTGCTGGGCTCAGTAAATCATTACAATGGCCACGAAGAACTCACAGACCATATTTACAGTTATGAGGCTTACTAGGGAAGTAACAAGTTACAAATCAGGATCAGGAACGACTCAGGATACAGTTCTTTGATTACGACAACCTCTTCTCAGCCATGCCTGAAGGCAGGCCTCTCTCTGGCCGTTGGCCCCTCAGCCCCTGGGCCTGGCCTCTGCCCTGCTCAGGCAAGTGTTACAAAGCTCTTTAGCTCTGCCGATAAGTGCCCAGAGGCCCCCCATTCTACCCGTAACCTGAAGACTCTCAGCTCTCTCGCTTCCTGGGTCGGCAAGCCTAGCTCCACCACGTGCCTGGAGGCACCCTACTCCACCAACAAGCTGCCTGCCCGGAGGTGCTCAGCTTTCTCGTTCTGTGGGCTGTAAAGCTCACCGTGCTGTCTCCTGCCAGTCTCCTGGTTTTGCTGCCTCTGCTGCTGCTGTTTCTCTGCCACAGCTTCTTGCCGCCCTGCCCTCTGCAGTGTTACAACTTTCTCTCTCTGTTTCCTTGGTCTAGGAGGCTATCAGTGCAGGAATCCTGGGTCCAAAAGATGTGCTCTGCTCCTATCTTGTCTTCCTAGTGGTAATCAGGTGTCCCCCTTTCTGCCTCTGGGGAGGCTCATTTTAAGCCTAGTGGGATGGCAAAACTGACCAATCCCCTTTTTAGGGTTCCATGTGCCTTACTTGCATGGTCCTACCCTTACAATGGTGCTGTGCACCTTATTTGCACTATCAGCAAGCTATCCAATCCTGTTGGTGGGCCACAAGCACCTCATTTGCATAGTCCCACCCAGTCATTTGGTGGGAGTTACAAGACTATGGTGAGAAAAGTCACGTGAAAGCAATCCATTGCACCGCAGGAACCTGGTGAATTTTCCATCATGATGGTACCAGAAGCCAATGAAAGAGGAATGAGCTTACTGTAAACAGTAAAATTACTGTGTTTGCTACATCCTGCTGGGTAAAAGGATCCGCCCGTTTAGTCTGAAATATAATTGCCGTATTTCTTAAATCTTCACAACCAGAAAATACAGTGTCCTTCGCTGGCAAACTATTCTTTCACATTACGTGCCACATTTACAGGGGCAACATCTAGTTAATTAAACACCACTTGGGACAAGAATGGAATCCCTGGGTGGGGTAAATGGTTGATGTGCTTGGCTGATAACGAAAAGACTAGCAGTTTGAGTTCACTCAGAAGTGCCTGGGTAGAAAGGCCTGGTGATCTACTTCTGAAAAATCAGCAACTGAAAACCCTGTGGAGCGCAGCTCTCCTCTGACCCACATGCAGCCACCATGAGTTGGAGTCGACTAGATGGCGGCTGGTAGTGGTGGTGGTAGGACAAGTGTGGGCTTAGAGAAAACAGTGTTGGGAAAGACAACGATGGGAAAAAGGCTCTTTGGAGTATAACAAATATTAACTGGTTTAGATATTCTAGCCATATTTCCCTAAACCCTCAGACTCTTATTCAGTTACTGACAGAAAAATAGAACCTCATAAAAGGAGGTGGGGATTATATCAATGAGAAATAAAACTGATTTTTCCCTCAGAAAAGGGCTATTAGACATAAGATACAAGGATCAGTCACCTTCTCATTAACCTCTCAAAATGAATCTATTTCAGGCCAGGCTTGAAAATGTTTTCTGTCTAAAAGCTACAGTTAATTGTTATTCTTATCAAACAATGACCCACATTAACATTTAGCTTGGGGTCATTAGCATATTTACAAAAAAGGGGGTGTGTGAGATGAGCATTCTTTGCTCTGCTGCTCTTTGTTAGGGGGTGCTACAGAGGAAAGTCGTGAGAAAAAAATGAAGTAAATATAATATATCAATATTTCCAGCTCGCCTATAAATATCAAAATACCTATGCTCATCTCAGCCTTGATCTGGTAGACTACTGATTGAACTTTAATTACATTCAGATACAAGATGGTTTGGGGGTCAGTATCCTTTCTTTCCTGAAGTAAACAGCGGTTAAACTAGTTAGCAAAGACCATCGGCTGAGAAGAGAGGTCACAGTATAAGCTCTTCATTTAGGTATATTGAGATTCATGATTGGAGCAAAGCACTCTCGCTGATTATTCCATGAGATTGTATTTTTTTTCTCTGGACACCGCGGTAGGCATTCTAACACTGTGAAAAACGGACTACTTGAAAGGACTTTGAATGTGCGGCTTGCTCACCAGTTTGGTAGAATTTAAAATACTTCGGGGCTGAGTGAGCATGTGCCAATATATAGACAATGCATGTTTTTAAAAATCAGTTATTGAAAAGTTTGCATAATATCAATAAACCAACTTTGGACTTCCATGGCTTCTTTCATGGATGTTCTTGCTAAGATTAGGAAAGAAAATGTTTGATTAGTTGCTAACACAATTCATGGATGTTCTTGCTAACATTAGGAAAAAATGTTTGATTAGTGGCTAACACACGGCTATAGTATAAAGATATTAACACGGTTCTACAAAATTCTTATTTCCGCCAACGTTGTATTTTCTTATTTCGGAAATCTGGTTGATTAGGAGTTATTCAGTTATGAAAGTATTTTTGCTTGAGAATCAGAAATCACAGCACTGCTATAAAAACCGATTTTTCTATTAATTGTAAGAGAAAATTATGAAGAGTGGAGGTTCTCTGCTTTGAATAAACTGACATCATATTTAACCACTTCACTGTTCATTTTTGTTCCAGTGTTTTGCAAAACAGACACTGGGTGAGACAGTTTCTCAATTTACGTACCTTGGGTGGATATATTCATACCAAACACAAAGTACATTTGAACAGCTAATGCCTGAATTAACCAGATGTTTGGCATAAATTTCAAGTTAAATTAGATATCTCAAAGCATTCCGCTTTCCTAAAGCCTTAAAAAAAATCTTAGCTTTCTTCTCTTCCTCCCACTCATTTCTTGCATGTTAAAGAAGACATTAATACCAAATTTAGGTGGCAGAAAAAAATCTGCATTCTCAGTGACTTTTCCAGGATAAAGAGTAACTGACAATGGCACCAAGGAAGATGTTTAGAAATCTGCCAACAGCCATTTAAAAAAAAAATATGCTAACCCATGTTAACATGTTTTGGTTATAGAAACAGCAGTAGAGTACCAACTAGTCCTTAGGCGGTGCAAACAGCTGACACTTGCAGCTGCTCACCAAGAGTTCGGTGGTTTGGGTCCATCTAGAGGTGCCTTGGAGCCCTGGTGGCCTTGGAAGAAAGGTCTGCAAATCTACTTCCAAAAAGTCAGTCACTGAAAGCCCTATGGAGCACAGTTCTACTCTGACATGTATGGAATCGCCATGAATTGGAGTTGACTCAATAGCAACTGATACTGACAGAGTACTCATAAGGGCATTGATTTCTGGAGAGACACACCCAGATGAGCACTTCAACTCTTCCACCTGTATGACTCTGGGTACGCTACCGATCCTCTCTTGATCTGTGTCCTTATTCATAAAATGGAGATACAATCCCAACGTCTGAGAGTTGTGAAGAATATATGAGGCATCATATGTAAAGCCTTTTAACACACAGCATGTCAGAGACTTTGAGTTTCAGAGATGCTTTATCATTGTGATTATCAGTTCTTGTTTGTTATTATCACTACTCTCAAATACATTCACTCCACATTGATGTGTGCAGTGGAAATTTGGAGAGAGATGGCAAGTTCAGATGACTGACATACAAGAGAAAAAGAGAGGGAAAGATCCTGTCTGCTTTGTTTCCCTGTATCCCTCCTTCTCTTGCTCAGCCTAGAACAATTAGAAGATGCAGACAGTCAACTAGCGTTCTCAGATAAATGGAGTTTGTGGTTACAATCCATCCAGAAGCAATGCATGCATAGTTCAGAATAGAAATGGAAGACCTGGAGAAGAGCTTCATGGAGTGGAACATTAAGAACTTCACAGATTTGATCGTGAAAATATTTAGCCTTGTGAATAAAAGGAAGCCACAACGTAAAGGGAAGGATCCAGCTATCAAGGAGCCCTGGTGATGCCGTGGTTAGGCGCTTGGCCGCTAACCTAAAGATCGGTGGTTTGAACTCACCCAGCGGCTGCGCTGGAGAAAGATGTGGCAGTCTGGTTTGGGTTTATCCAGCTATCCAGATATATTTCCTTAGGTAGCAGATCCTGAAGTCCCCTGTGTTCCCCCTTTCTTTTGCTTGTACCTACCAAACCAACCAAACCTGTTGCCATAGAGTGGCTTCAGAATCACAGCGACCCTACAGGACAGAGCAGCATCGTCCCCAAAAGGTTTCCAAGGTTGCAAATATTTACTGAACCAAGAACCTTTCGGTTAGCTGCCAGTTAGCAGTTGAGAACTTAACCACTGCACCACCAAGGCTGCTTGTACCTAGCCCTGCTTATATTCTACAAAGCAGAGGGAAGAAATGGTATTTACAATGGCTGTGTGCTAGCAGGTTCAATTTTGGGTGGAAGGTGCCTGAAATAGCTCACTGACATGAACCATGCGCTCTCCTTTGCAGATTCCCGCCATCACTGAGCCCACCTGGAAAAGATCCTCACCTGGTAGAATTCTAACGTAATACCCAGAGCAGCACCGATAGTTTACTTGTGCCTCTCGTATTCTGCCACCACAACAAACTCCCGTTGAATTTAGTGCAAATGGGAAATATTTGTCTTCACAGCAGCTGTATCCAGGCTGGGGGTTGTAGAGAACTCCATCACAACAAACCTGAAAGTTGGAAATTGGTTTTCAAAGAATGATCAGTTTAATTAAGAGTACTACACCACCTTAATTATATGTGAGATAATTATTTTCTCATAAGGCCTTGATATAAGACCAAATTTAGCATATCCATTTCCATCGAGTCGTTTCTGACTCATAGCGACCCTTCTAGGACAGAGTAGAACTGCCTCACAGGGTTTCCAAGGAGCGGCTGGTGGCTTCGAACTGCTGACCTTTTGGTTTGCAGCCATAGTTCTCAACCACTGAGCCACCAGGGCTCCAGATACAGCATATTACTTAAAAGAAGAAAAGAATTCAAAGTTAAAAAAAAATTTCCCAGTATTGTAAGAATTCTATAAATGCCATTTGATATAATGCAAATTGTTTTAGTCTTCAACTATGCATTACACTCGATTACAATACTCTATAAATATGAATTATCTTCTGAATGTCAGTGCTTCCAGTGTAAAGAAGATTTAGAATTGTAAATGAACAATTTTCTTCATACATGTTTTTATTTTAATGCTTATTTACTTTGAAAACACCACATCTATGAAACCCTGTTTCTCACTGATCCTTCTTTTTCTTCTTCTTCTTTTTAATAAATTGCATTTTCCTTATAATTTATATGATCACTTATTTATGAACCCAATCTTCAGACAATGCAATCTCCACAGAGTCCAGCTTATAGATACAGAGCATAGACCACCACATGAAAAAAAAAAAAGAAATTTATATGGAAATTAATTTTGAAAAGCCCTCGTAACTCTGTGTTTTCTCCAGGAGCTGTGGAAGAAATTATGTGCTTGAACAATCAAATAACTATTTGCATGCTCACTTGAGGTGTGAGAGAGTGACACTGGATATACGACAAATCAAACACTGAATAGCTGCTGAAACGTAGCCTTAGAACCTATACTGGGCATAAGTTACATTAATTAGAAAGATGCTTCTTCCTGTGTCAGGCAAGAATCAACCGCGATTCAAGAGGTGGTTTCCTTTTGCTCACTGCTGCTTCCAGCATCGGCACTTGAGCTAAACTCCACACAGGAGCAGTAGAAGGTGGCATTCCTTTCTAAGTCTTCCAAAGGAACACCAGCTTAGTCTTCCGCTCATTTTTCAAAAGTTATCAAGAAGCAAAGAACTTAACTCTTAAATTCAAAGCCTACTTTTGGGTTCCTCAGGTAGCCCTACTAACCCTATTGTAATGAATTTCTTTTACGGTGTTTATTTCTCAGCAATGAGGATTCAAAATTAGCCTAATTCCAAGGATAAACTGGATGGCTGTACTCTTCGATGTTATGTTCTGGGTGAAAAGTAAATTTCTAAACTGTTTAAGTCAGTTTTTAAGAGTTAAGCAAAAAATCAGTGTAATTTTTCTCTGTATGTTTGGGATCTAAGACTGCTAGTCATTTTTGCTTTTATGGAAAAACAGCAAGTGCCTCCCTCTTGTTTTATAACACTAACCAAACACTTGCCATTTGTTGTGTGATTTTAAAGCACTGATAAAAGTCCCATTTATATACACTGTGTTTCTGAACAGAGTCCCTGAACAGAGTCCTCCCAGTGGTGCAAATGGTTAACATGCTAGGCTGTTAACCAAAACGTTGGCAGTTCAAGTCCAGCAAGAGGTACCTCGAAAGAAAGGCCTAGAGATTTACTTCCGAAATCATCAGCCATTGAAAACCCTATAGAGCACAGTTCTACTCTGACACATGTGGGTTGTCATGAGTTGGAGCTGATTCAACGCCAACTGGTGGGTTTTTTGGTTTTGGTGTTTCTGGACACTTAAGCGCACTTGGTCTTTTCCTTTAGCAAGCTTATCCAGTACTTGTCTCTTGTCATGCTCTTCTGAAATTCTTCTCGATTTAGCCTTCAAGTATTTATTTAGTGATGGGCCATTAGAACTGGCTCACTTCTCTTCTTTCATGACCAATGTCATTCTCAGGTGGCTTTAGCCATTCAAAACGCGGGCCTTTTGTTCACCCCATTCTGGTTTAGAGCAGGGATAGGCCTCAAAGGGGATATTTCCAAGCAGACATTTCCCTTGGGAATTCTCCATATAAACAGAACAATTCCCAGTCTTTTCATTCGGTCTTTATGTTAGTTCTCTCAGATAACATACGTGGAAATTTCAATAGCTCCAGCTGATAAGTGTGTGGCTAATTTTTTAAAAGACAGTCTTCTGTTACCTATTTATTTACCACAATAAAATTTTTTTTTAAAAAGGGAAGGAAAGAAGACATGAGAAAACAAAACAAAAAGATTTGTTCTAATGATTTTAAAAATTATTAAATTCTTAAAACATGGACCAGAGATGAATAAATAAACATTAAAAAAAAAAAAAAAAAAAGGCAGGCTTTTCCTTGCTTTATGGTTTCTAAAAGCAATTCTAGAATCCATTCTCAAAGTGGGGTCCCTGGACCAGCTGCAGATGCATCACCTGGGAATGTGTCAGAAATGCAGATTCTCGGGCTTTCCTAGACCTATTGGGCCGAAGCTGTGCTGATGGAATCTTGCAACCTGTGTTTGAACAAGCCCTCCAGACCGATGTTTTCTCGAGTTTGAGAACCAGGGCTGTGATCACGTGGCTAAACTTGTACAAACATTTTAGGTCCCCCTGATGTTTACAGTGATATAACCACAAGGTTCTTAGACTCACAATAAAAGTATGTTTTTTATCTTCCCCTAATCTCCCATTTCAGGAAATATATATTAACCTCAAATATACGTTTACAAACAATCTTTCCTCTTGAGATTTTAGATTGACTTCTTTCATTCTCTTACGCTGATAATACATGTGTTGGGTCCTTAATCCTTAACATAAAAATAAGACTCCGTTCAGTGCATCGTTAAAAATTTTGTCGATCTTTAACAATATATAACTTTTGTATTGTAAGAATAGAGGAATATGATGCTTTTGCACCCTTATCCTTAACATAAAAATAAAACTCCGTTTAGTGCATCGTTAAAAATTTTGTTGATTTTTAACAATTTATAACATTTGTATTATAAGAATAGAGGAATATGATGCTTTCTTTTCAAGAATATTGGATGAGGTTTGCACATGCCAGTTTCCTAAAGGTTACATTTTTCTTCATTTCCCTCATACTTCAATGTACATTTATTCTCTGTAAAAGATGACCTGTATCTATTTCTTTCTTTTTTGTGGGGGAGGGGGGTAGAGTAGTGGATCTTGCCTTTTTTTTTTTTTTAATATTCTGTTTTGAGCCATCTTTATATAGAGAGTAACAATTCGTCTAAATGGTTCTCTGTTTTTTCTGGAAAATATTGAACTTACGAATTTTACACTAAATGATCATTTACTTCGTTGTAAAGATTTATTAAATTTCTTCAAAAGATTACTCAAAATAGCCTCTGAAATCAAAGCGAAAAAAAGGTAGAAGTACTTTTATAAATAATTTAGCACCTACATATAGACATTTTTGACTAGTATGCTCTATGTGTACAGGGACTATTTTTCTCTTCATCCTGTGACAAGCACATTTTAACTTAATGTGGACATGTGAAGGGTATTTAACTTTTGATGTTTTAAAATAAAGTTTAAACTGAGAATTAGCTTTGCTGGTTTGACTCTGTGCTGTTCTGCTTTCACCATGAGGCTTGCGGTTGAAAATACGCTCAAATGCCTGATACAAACCAATGCAACTGTGATAGTTTCTGGCCAGAATAATTTATTTATTTTTTTTATGTTGGGAAACCACGTTGTCTCCCTTACTGGAAAAACTTAAAATCTTTGATTTCTATATCTAAACATTTATTCCCTACTTCCAGCTCCTCACGGGATAAAACTTATTAAAATAACAGAAGAAAAAAAAAATGAGGACTTAATGCTATATTTTGCCTAACACTCTTCCAAGCTATATGTCTTTCTCCTGGAGAACATTTATTTTATTTTTTCCCATACAAAAATTTATACATACATTGTTATGTGACTGTAATTGCTCTCCTCCTACTGTGACAGCACACTCCTCCTTTCTACCCCTGATACCCCATGTCCATTCAACCAGCTCCTAACCCTCTCTGCCTTCCCATCTCACCTCTGGACAGAAGCTGCCCATTTACTCTCTTGTATCTACTTGAGCTATGAGGCACATTCCTCAACAGTATCACTTTATGTCCCACAGTCCAGTCCAATCCCTGTCTGAAGAGTTGGCCTCAGAAATTGTTTTAGTTCTGGGCTGATAGAGACTCCAGGGGCCATGCTTTCTGGGGTTCCTCCAGTCTCAGTCAGACCATTAAGTCTGGTCTTCTTACTAGAATTTGAGTTCTGCACCCCACCTTTCTCCTGCTGCATCCAGGACTCTCTGTTGTGTTCCCTGTCAGGGCGGTCATTGGTGGTAGTTGGGCACCATCTAGTTCTTCTGGTCTCAGGCTGATGGAGTCTCTGGTTTATGTGGCCCTTTCTATCTCTTGGGCTCTTTCCTTGTGTCTTTGGTGTCCTTCATTCTCCTTTACGCTAGGTGGTTGGGACCAATTGATGCATCTTAGATGGCCGCTTGCAAGCTTTTAAGACCCCAGAGACACCACTCACCAAAGTAGGATGCAGAACTTTTTCTTAATGAACTTTGTTATGCCAATTGACTTAGATGTCCCCTGAAAGCATGGTCCCCAGAACTCTACCCCTGCTACTCTGTCCCTCAAAGTGTTTGATTGTATTCAGGAAACTTATTAGCTTTGGTTTAGTCCAGTTGTGCTGACTTCCCCTGTAGTTTGTGCTGTCCTTCCCTTCACCTAAGATGATTCTTATCTACTATCTAGTTAGTAAATAACCCTCACCCTCCCTCCCCCCCCACCCTCATAACCATCAAAGAATGTTTTCTTCTGTGTTTAAACCTTTTCTTGAGTTCTTATAATAGTGGTCTTATACAATATTTGTCTTTCTGAGACTGACTAAATTCTCTCAGCATAATGATCTCCAGCTTCCTCCATGTTATAAGACGTTTCATGTCTTCATCGTTGTTCTTTATCATTGCATACTATTCCATTGTGTATATAACATAGTTTGTTTATCCATTCATCTGTTGCTGGGCACCTAGGTTGTTTCCATCTTTTTGCTATTGTGAACAGTGCTGCACTGAACATGAATGTGCATATAACTATTCGTGTGACGGCTCTTATTTCTCTAGGATATATTCCAAGGAGCAGGATAGCTGGATCATATGGTATTTCTATTTCTAGCTTTTTAAGGAAGCACCAAATTACTTTCCAAAGTGGTTGTACCATTTTACATTCCCACCAACAGTGTGTAAGTGTTCCAGTCTCTCCACAACCTCTCCAGCATTTATTATTTTGCATTTTTTGGATTAGTGCTAGCCTTGTTGGGGTGAGATGATATCTCTTGGTAGTTTTGATCTGCATTTCTCCAATGGCTAATGATCGTGAGCATTTCTTCATGTGTCTGTTAGCCGCCTGAATATCTTCTTTGGCAAAGTGCCTGTTCATACCCTTTGCCCATTTTTTAACTGGGTTTTTTGTCTTTTTGTGGTTGAGGTTTTGCAGTATCTTGTAGATTTTAGAGATTAGACGCTGATCAGATTTGTCGTAGCCAAAAATTTTTTCCTAGTCTGTAGGTTGTCTTTTTATTCTTTTGGTGAAGTCTTTTGATGAGCGTGTCTCATTTTTAGGAGCTCCCATTTATCTAGTCTCTCTTCTGGTGCTTATGCATTATTACTTATGGTTTGCATTATGTTTATTCCATGTATTAGGGCTCCTAGCATTGTCCCTATTTTTTTTTCCATGATCTTTATCGTTTTCGATTTTATATTTAAGTCTTTGATCCATTTTGAGTTAGTTTTTCTGCATGGTGTGAGGTATGGGTCTTGTTTCAGTTTTTTGCAGATGGATATCTAGTTATGTCAGAACCGTTCCTTAAAGAGACAGTCTTTTCCCCAATTAACAGACTTTGGGCCTTTGTCAAATATCAGCTGCTCATAGGTGGTTGAATTTATGTCTGGATTCTCAATTCTGTTCCATTGATATATGTATCTGTTGTTGTACCAGTACCAGGCTGTTTTGACTACTGTGGCGGTATAATAGGTTCTAAAATCAGGTGTGTGAGGGCTCCCACTTTGTTCTTCTTCTTGAGTAGTGCTTTACTTATTCGAGGCCTCTTCCCTTTCCATATAAAGTTGGTGATTTTTTTCTCCATCTCATTAAAAAATGCCGGTGGAATTTGGATCAGGATTGCATTGTATCTGTAGATCACCTTGGGTGGAATTGACATTTTCACAATGTTGAGTCTTCCTATCCATGAGTAATGTATGTTTTTCCACTTAAGCAGGTCTCTTTTGATTTTTTGCAGGAATGTCTCATAGTTTTCATTGTATAGGTCTTTTACGTCTCTGGTTAGATTTATTCCTAAGTATTTTATCTTCTTGGGGGCTATTTTAAATGCTATTGATTTGGTGATTTCCTCTTCAAGATTCTCTCTGTTGGTATAAACGAATCCAACTGATGTTTATACGTTTAGCTTGTATCCTGAAACTTTGCTGAAATCTTCTATTAGTTCCAGTAGTTTTCTTGTGGATTCTTTGGGGTTTTCTGTGTGTAATATCATATCATCTGCAAATAGAGACACTTTGGCTTCTTCCCTATCAATCTGGATGCCTTTTATTTCTTTTTCTAGCCTAATTGCTCTGGCTAGGTCCCTGGAGAACATTTTTAATGGGCAAATTTATTCCAGCATTTTTTCCTCTTGGAAATATAAATTTAGTTTTATTTTATAAAAGTCTGTTCATCAGACAGTGTGCATTTAATGGCCTAAAATGATGTAAAACTTAGAGATAATCACAATTTTGGAACCTAAGTACACATATATATATATGTGTGTATATATACCTAGTAACTGCTAGCTTTATCACATTTCTTAAATGAAACCACTGCTAAACTTGTGCCAGCCATAATAATTTGTATTTTGTTCCAAATTGTTTTAGTAACTCATTTTCTTAATAACTGTACCCTTTCTCAGTGAATCTTATGAATTTAGTAGTAGCTTTAGTCATTGATTGTATGATGTTGTTGTTGACAAATAGGAACATAATTTCATTATATGAAATCTTACCTTCAAATAAGGATTTCCTGCATCATTCGTCAATAAAAACCATTTACAAACCCCTCTGTCTGGCTGTGTTATTGATCTGATTCCTAAACTGCAACTAATACGAACATTAATCTGCAAATGACCATAATATAAAAATACTCCTGACAAACCACTAAAGGTCCTCTCCAGAGTTACTCTGCAGTGTCACATAGCTGAAGGGATTTGTTGTAGGGAGAATTCAGGTCACTCAATCCGATAAGAATTTGGGAGGTTCCTTATCATCCCAATAAGCTAGTATTTCCTGAGAAGATGATGCGAGATGAAAGGGCTAAAATGCTCATGAGGATGACAGGATTTTTATAAGCATACTTTTCCATGGGTTCTTCTTGATAGACCAGCAGAAATATTAATTATGATAAATGGTGGTTTAAGAAGCAAGTGATTTTACCTCGAGTGTTTAGTGAGAAAAGCATATTTCACTGACTAGTTTGAAAAGATTTACCTTGGATTCAGGAGAATAGCACATGTGTCCACAGATTTCTTCAGGTTTGTGACATTTCACCGCCTTGCAGAACCCACCACTGTGGTCCTTCATCAACTGCTGTGTTTTAGGGCATGAACGCCATGTTTTCCGTAAGAGATCGTATCCAAGAAGGATGCCATTTGGCTTCCCTGGAGACACCCAGTCAATTTGAAGGGATCTGCAGCAGAGAGAATAATCAATACTTCTGGAAAGACAACACTTAACATTGCTGCTATCAACCTCACCTACTTTTCAATCCATCTTCCAGATTGGTCATAAGATTTGTTTCATCAACAATTTCCTAATTAAAAAGTGGTAGCGACATGATAGTTCCTGGTCAGAATAATTTTTTATGTTGCTGAAACACATTTTCTCCCTTACTGGGAAAAGTTTAAACACACACACACACACACACACACACACAATCAACTAGTAGCTTCTATGCATAAGCATAAAATATGTAACATGTTACATATATATTATGTATCTATGGATATATGTGACTACTTTTTATATGTTTTTTATATTGTTATATGTGACTACCATATAATTTGTTTTGAGAATCCAGGAGAATTATTTAGGCTTTGAGAGAATAACACACGACGTGAGATCAGTCTATCACTTTAAGTTTCAGGGAGAAGAAGGAAGTATCATTCTTTGTGGAGTCCTAGTGGCACAGTGATTAAGAGCTTGGTGCTAAGCAAAAGGTCGGCACTTTGAATCCACCAGCCACTCCTTGGAAACCCCATAGGACAGTTCTACTCTGTCCTATATGGTTGCTATGGGTCGGAATCGTGCAACTGCAATGGGTTTGGTTTTTTGGTCATAATTCTTTGTGGCTAATCAGGAAAACCAAGAAAAAATATTGTTTTAATAAGCAAAGAAACAAAGCATATGACTTAGTAAACAGGGTAGAATCAGAACGTGCAGCAGACCTATTCCCTATTTCTACACACACTTCCTTTTCTACACACGCTAGGACTCCTGATGTGACTGACTCATAGCTTATCAACGAGATGTAACTGTAAGACTGCTGTGGGGCTTGCTCCCACAAAGGTGCCTAGGAAATTTTAGCCTTTTGACACAGCTGCTGCGTTCTCTCCTCCTCTTTCTTTTTGCTAAACTTGATGCCTGAGACTTCAGCAATCACTTAGCATCTATCTGAGAAAGACCATGAGAATCACAAAGACATCGCCATCATATATGGCACTGCTGCACCAGTGCTAACAACCATCTATTTATAGACCTATTTAATGAAGCTTTTGTGGTTGAGAGTTTTGTTACTTACAACAAAAAGAAATCCCCAAATTGATAAAATCTTTAGTATCATTAACTTCCTCCAAATACATTTTACATTGATACATCTTACTTGTTTTTAATAATTTTTTGTGTGTGTTTAAGGTGAAATTTTACACATAAATTAGGTTCCCATTTAACAACTTCTAGACAAATTATTCAGTGATATTGGTTACATTTTTCACAATGTGTCATCATTCTTATTTATTCCATTCTGGTTGTACTATTTCCAGTACTCTAGTTTCCCTTCCCCCTTACCTTCTCATCTTTGCTTTAGAGTAATTTTTGACCACTTAGTTTCATACAGATGATTTTTTAAAGGAGGTCATTATTCATGGGTAGTAGTCTTTATTTTATGAGCTTCAAGGGATAATTTTGGTTTAAAGTTTGAAGAGTATCTTAGTGCAATGGTCTCAGGGTCCTCTAGTTTCAACCAGTCCAGTAAGTCTGGACTTTTTAAGAATTTGAGATCTGTTCCACATTTTTCTCCTGTTCTAATAGGATCCATCTATTGTGGCACTGATCAGAACAGTTGGTATGGTGGCCAAGCACCATCTAGTTCTTCTGGTATCAGGGTAGATGAGGCTGTGATTCGTGTAGACTATGAGTCCTGTAGACTACTTTTTTCTCTGGGTCTTTAGTTTCCTTCTTTCTCTCATGTTCCAGATGAGTAGAGACCAATAGTTGCATCTTAGTTGGCTGCTAGCAAGCTTTTAAGACCCCAGACACTACTCGTCACATAGGGATGTAGAAATACATTTTATGAAATACATTATGCCAATTAACTGAGTTGTCCCACAAAACTGTGGTCCTAAGCCTTCAAATCCTGAAAACCAAACTTGTGAGGTGTTTGGTTATATCTAAGCAGTATCTGTAGCTGTGTCCCCTGCATGGTTTATTATATGTATAGATATACGTGCATGCATACACATATCTGTATGTACATATGTCTATAGATACATCTAGCTGTGCACACATATGTACCCACATATTCATACCCTTACATATATGCCTGTATACATATATGTGTAACCACACACATTTTGTTGGTTGTTGTTGGTATTGTTACAAAATTATATTTGTCATATCCTTTACCAAAAATGTCCTTTTCTCTTGTGCACTTCTTAGTGACATCATTTACCTTGGTCAAGCTTTGTGCATTTCATCCATTTTCGATGTTACCTTTCCCATCATCAAAAATAACAAACGTCTACTATCTCAAGGATCTAGGAAGAAGGACCCGGAGGTCTACTTGTGAAAAGAATTAGCCAGTGAAAATCTTATGAATAGCAGTGAAACATTGGAAGGCACTCAAATGACAACTCTGGAAGAGTTGCCTCCTCATACTAGACTTGACCTTAATCATGTGGATGGAGTCAAGCTTTCAGGATCTTCATTTGCTGATGTGGCACGACTCAAAATGAGAGGAAACAGCTGCAAACATCCATTAATAATTGGAACATAAAATAGGAAAATTGGAAATCGTCAAAAATGAAATGGAACGCATAAACATCGATATTCTAGGCATTTGTGAGCTGAAGTGGACTGGTATTGGTCATTTCGAATCAGACAATCATATGGTCTACTATGCTGGGAATGACAACTTGAAGAGGAATGGCATTGCATTCCTTATCATAAGAACATTTCAAGATCTATCCTGAAGTACAGCACTGTCAGTGATAGGATAATGTCCATACACCTACAAGGAAGACCAGTTAATATGACTATTATTCAAATTTACACACCAACTACTAAGGCCAAAGATGAAGAAACTGAAGATTTTTACCAACTTCTGCAATCTGAAATTGATCGAACACGCAGTTAGGATGCATTGATGATTATTGTTGATTGGAATGTGAAAGTTGGAAACAAAGAAAAAGGGTCAACAGTTGGAAAATATGGCCTTGGTGACAGAAATGGTGCTAGAGATCGCATGATAGAATTTTGCAAGAGCAACGACTTCTTCATTGAAAATACATTTTTTCAATAGCAATAATGGCGACTAATGCCTGATGGAATACACAGGAATCAAATGGACTACATCTGTGGAAAGAGATAACAGAAAAGCTTAACGGCATCAGTCAGAACAAAGCCAGGGGCCAACTGTGGAATAGACCATCAATTGCTCATATGCAAGTTCAAGTTGAAGCTGAAGAAAATTAGAACAAGTCCACAAGAGCCAAAGTACGATCTTGAGTATATCCCACCCGAATTTAGAGACCATCTCAAGAACGGATTTGATGGGTTGAACACTAAAGGCCAAAGACCATACAAGTTGTGGAATGACATCAAGGGCATCATACACGAAGAAATCAAGAGGTCATTTAAAAGACAAGAAAGAAAGAAAAGAACAAAATGGATGTCAGAAGAGACTCTGAAACTTGCTTTTGAAAGTTGAGTAGCTATAGTGAACGGAAGAAATGATTAAGTAAAAGAGCAGAACAGAAGATTTCAAAGGTCGGCTCGAGAGGACAAAGTAAAGTATTATAAGGACATATGCACAGACCTGGAGTTAGAAATCCAAAAGAGAAGAACATGCTCGGCATTTCTCAAGCTGAAAGAACTGAAGAAAAAGTTCAAGCCTCAAGTTGCAATACTGAAGGATTCTATGCGAAAAATATTAAATGACACAGAAAACATCAAAAGAAGATGGAAGGAATACACAGACACACGGTACCAAAAAGAATTGGTCAACGTTCAACTATTTCAGGAGGTAACAGATGATCAGGAACCAATGGTTCTGAAGGAAGAAGTCCAAGCTGCACTGAAGGCATTGAAGAAAAACAAGGCTCCAGGAATTGACAGAATACCAGTTGAGACGTTTCAAGAAAGGGATGCAGTGCTGGAGGTGCTCACCTGTCTATGCCAGGAAATTTGGAGGGCAGTTTACTGGTCAGTTGACTGGAAAAGATCCATACTCATGCCTATTCCCAAGAAAGGTGATCCAACCCAGTGCAGAAATTACTGAACAATATCATTAATATCAAGTAAAATTTTGCTGAAGGTCATTCAAAAGTGGCTGCAGCAGTATAGTGACAGGGAACTGCCAGAAATTCAAGCTGGACTCAGAAGAGGACATGGAACCAGGGATATCATTGCTGATGTCAGATGGATCCTGGCTGAAAGCAGAGAATACCAGAAAGATGTTTACCTGTGTTTTATTTACTATGCAAAAGTATTCGACTGTGTAGATCATAACAAATTAAGGTTAACATTGTGAAGAATGGGAATTTCAGAACACTTAATTGTACTCATGAGGAACCTGTACACAGATCAAGAAGCAGTCATTCGAAAAGAACAAGGGGATAGGGCGTAGTTTAAAGTCAGGAAAGGTGTGTGTCAGGTTTGCATCCTTTCATCATACTTATTCAATCTGTATGCTGAGCAAATAATCCGAGAAGCTGGACTATATGAAGAAGAGGGGGGCATCGGGTTTGGTGGAATACTCATTAACAGTCTGTGATACACAGATGATACAACCTTACTTGCAGAAAGTGAGGATTTGAAGCACTTACTGATGAAGATCAAAGACTACAGCCTTTAGTACGGATTACACCTCAACATAAAGAAAACAAAAAATCCTCACAACTGGACCAATAAACAACACCATGATAAATGGAGAAAATATTGAAGTTGTCAAGGATTTCATTTTACTTGGATCTACAATCAACATCCATGGAAGCAGCAGTCAAGAAATCAAATGCCATATTGCATTTGGCAAATGTGGTGCAAAATAAGTCTTTGAAGTGTTGAAAAGCAAAGATGTCATCTTGAGGACTAATGTGCATGTCATGGATTGAATTATGTCCCCCCAAAAATGTGTGTATCAGTTTGGCTGGGCCATGGTTCCCAGTACTGTGTGGTTGTCCTCCATTTTGTGATTCTAATTTTATGCTAAAGAAGATTAGGGTGGGATTGTAACACCCTTACTAAGGTCACATCCCTGATCCAATGTAAAGGGAGTTTCCCTGGGGTGTGTCCTGTACCACCTTTTATCTTACAAGAGATAAAAGGAAAGAGAAAGAAGCAGAGGGTTGGGGACCTCGTACCACCAAGAAAGCAGTGCCAGGAGCAGAGCGCTCCTCTGGACCCGAGATTTCTGTGCTGAGATGCTCCCAGACCAAGGGAAGACTGATGACAAGGACCTTCCTCCAGAGCCCACAGAGAGAGATAGCCTTCCCCTGGAGCTGACACCCTGAATTTGGACTTCTAACCTACTAGACTATGAGAAAATAAATTTCTCTTTGTTAAAGTCCTCCACCTGTGGTATTTCTGTTATAGCAGCACTAGATGACTTGACCCAAGGCATGGTATTTTCAGTCACCTCATATGCATGCAAAAGCCGGACAATGAAAAAGGAAGACTGAACAAGAGTTGATGCATTTGAATTATGGCGTTGATGAAGAATATTAAATATACGACGGACTGCCGGAAGAATGAACAAAGCTGTCTTGGAAGAAGTACAACCAGAACGCTCCTTGGTAGCGAGGATGGCGAGACTTCGTCCCATCTACTTTGGACCTGTTTTCAGGAGGGACCAGTCCTTGGAGAAGGACATCATGCTTGCTAAAGTAGATGATCAGTGAAAAAGAGGAAGATCCTCAACGAGATGGATTGACCTAGTGGCTGTTAACAATGGGCTCCAATGTAGCAATGATTTGTGATGATGGCGCAGGACTGGGCAATGTTCCATTCTGTTGTACAAAGGATTGCTATGAGTTAGAACCGACCTGGCAGCAGGTAACAACAACAACTGCGAATGATTGGGAGTATCTTTTCATGTGTTTGTTGGCGGCTTGGATGTCGTCTTTGGTGTAGTGTCTGTTCATGTCCTATGTCCATTGTTTAATTGGATTGTTTGCTTTTTGCTACTGAGTTGTTGAAGCTTCCTATATATTTTAGAGATTAGAGCCTTATCAGATATTTCATTCCCAAAGATTTTTTCCTAGTCTAAAAACTCTGTTTTTACTCTTTTGATAAAGCCTTTTGATGAGCATAAGTACTTAATTTTTAGGACTTCTAAGTTATCTAATTTGTCTTCTGTTGTTCACGTTGTAGCTGTGTTCGATAATTTTTTTTTTTTTTTTACTTAAATTAGTTTCCATAGTTTTGTCCCTGTGTTATCTACCAGGAATTTTATAGTTTTAGTTTTAACATTTGGGTCTTTGATTCTTTTTAATTTAGTTTTTGTGTATCGTGTGATGTACAGATCCTGTTTCCTTTTTCTGCAAATGGATATACAGTTTTGCCAGCACCATTTGTTTAAGAGACTGTTTCTTCCCCACTGAATGGACTTTGATCCGTTGCCAAATATCAGCTGCCTATAGATGGGTGGATTTATTTCTGGGTTCTCAATTCTATTCCATTGGTCTATGTGTTTGTCACTGAACCAGTACCAGGCCATTCTGATTACTTTGGCTGTATAGTATGTTTTGAGATCAGGAAGTGTGAGCCCTCCTACACCGTTCTTCTTCAATATTGCTTTGACTATTTGGGGCCTCTTTCCTTAAAAAAATTGGTGATTAGTTTTTCCATCTCAGAGAAGGATGTTGTTGGAATTTGGATTGGGATTGCATTATATCTATAGATAGTTTTGGGTAGTATTGACATTTTTACAACTAAATCTCCCACTCCATGTGCACTGATTATTCTTCCATTTATGTAGGTCTCTTTTAGTTTCTTGCAGTAGTGTTTTATAGTTTTCATTGTATATGTCTTTTTCATCCCTGATTAGTTTATTCCTTGGTATTTTATCATTTTGGGGGCTATTGTAAGTGGTATTGCTTTCTTGATTTCCTTTTTGGAGTCCTCGTTGTTAGCGTAAAGGAACCAAACTGATTTTTGTGTATTATCTTGTCCCCTGCCACTTTGCTGAATTCTTCTGTTAGATTCAGTAGCTTTCTTATAGAGATGTATCTTAATTTTTGACCCACATAAACAGATTTCTTTCTGTAATAACTTTTTTAATAGTATGGTCAGTTTTTTTTTGTGGTTAGAACTACAGGGACTGATGATTCCTATAACAAATACCTTTACATCATCATGTTATTAAAGAAGGTATATGACTCTTTAAAATTGAGTCACAATCTCATTCTAAATGTACTATTCTTTTTGGGGGGCTTATTATACAATGAGGGCATAACAGCTGACCAAAACGTTACTGCATTTTCAAGGATCTATTAGTATTTCATTTGCTGTAATGAATGAGATCATAACATAAAGCTGTTTAGAGAGGAGACACGCCTGAATAAAGATTTACTCTCAGGTTATTAACGTCATAGAACTTTAATTTTTCACGCGGGTCTACTTGCCGGAATGACACAGCCTAGATCACGCACTTGTACTATCTTTAGTAATTTCTCAATAAGCTCTATAACCAGAAACTAGTTAAAGTTGTTAATATAGCTCCAGAGATTTGGACATGACATATTCTTGCAGTTTAGTATGGCAAGTAAAGCCCACTGTTTGGAAAACCTCAGGTAAATGTAAAATAATAATTATTTTTGTTCTCATTGTTTTCCAGACGGAGGGCAGAACTCTGACACTCGTGATTAATTCCCATTTTGTAATTCCAGAATTTCCAAGCATAACAATTAGCCAATCACACATAGTTGAAGGGTACATTTTACATATAAAACATTCCAGTAGGTACTTTGGATGAAAGCAAGCAAAATTGAGCTTTGTTACTGTATTTCAAAGATCTTATTATCAAATCCTCACACTACCTTGTGTTAACACTTTTCTGCTATTGTGTAAAATAAAATCTTTGCTACACCTTTCATTTTAAAGAGGAATATATCTTTGCAGGCCTGCTGGACACTATCAGGATTCCAGGTGACATCACCTGTTAGGAATTCAATTAAGCCCAAACATTTACATTAAAAAGCAGCAGTCAAGATAAACCTTGACATCTTAATAGACTACTTAAAAAAAGGGGGGGGGGGATTATTATTTCATCTTTCTGTGGGTACAAACATAACATATTCAGTAATAAGGCTCTAGATAGGAAATTAATGTCACCCACAAGAGAAAAGTTTCATAGGTGACCTGTATATTCACTGCTATTATTATAAGGTCTTTATCCAACTCTCAAAATTAATTCCACATTCCACAGATTCCTCTTTTGTATTCATTGTATAATCAACTACAGAAAAGACTACATTTAAGTGACATGAAACAGTCTGAGTTATCCACAAAAGCTGGTGAACTAGTAAAGTCTAAAACACACTAAGTAGAGGACCTTGCTGATATGACTTCTCATTCTTGCAAAATGTTAAGTGTGAAGTGAAACAACCTATTTTTAGTGACAATATGAACAGTTTTGCTCTTGAGTATTGAAGTTAGGCACATAAAGGTAAATAATCAGAAATGAGTAGCAGGTTTAACACAGATACATCTTTCAATGGGAACAACATTTGGTTCCTGGCTACGCACCTTTGATTGGATCTTTTTTGTGGATTTATTTCTGAAGCAACTAGTAGAGTTTACTTAGTCCCTTGAGCGCTAGAGACTGAGTTAAGCCACTTAATAAAGTTTCTGGTAAAAGCCACCATGTCTACACACATTTTGGTACATGAACCCATTGAGTTTGCACTCACTGAGTGGTCACACATTCTACTTGAAGCAATTTCTTTTTAAATCTGTCATATTGTTACTACATACTATTGCGGCCACCACCATTGCCATCATCACGTCTGACTGTCACTTCATGGTGTGCCGTGAAATTGAAGACTGAGAGGAGTATGGATGTGAGTGGTTTCCTCCAGTTTGTGGCTTGATTTTTCATTCTCTAAGTGTGTCTTTTGCAGAGAAAAAGTTTTAAATTTCAATAAAATTCAATGTATCATTTTCTTATTATACAGATCATGCTTTGGTGTTGCAGCTAAGAACTCACCATTTTGTCATAATGTTCTTGTTTACATCAAAGGATAAAGAGGCTCCATATACTCTAAGTTATCAGTCTAAAGTTTTATAAATTAAATAGCTCCAGATTCCGTGACTATGTTTACCGACGCCTTTTCTTTTTTTTCTATTCACTTTGGTCATTTTTGTCCCTGGGTGGCAAAAACGGTTAAGCACGCTACTACTAGCAGAAAGATTGGTGGTCCAAACCCACCCAGAGGTGCTTTGGAAGACAAGCTTGGAAATCTGCTTCCGGAAGGTCACAGCCTTGCAAACCCTATGGAGCAGTTCTACTCTGCACACATGGGGTTGTCATGAGTCAGAATGAACACAACAGCGACCAATGACAACAACAACACTTCTGTAACAGTCAACTTCTTCAATATCATTCTAGATTATGGTTATCAAAAATGGTCAGGACAATTTTAATATAATACTAACTAAACGTAACGTGATGAAAATATTGATTTTCTGCTATCACATCAAGGAAATGAATGTTTAGCTATCAACCGGGATGATCCAATGTAGTAGGAAAAACAATTAAAAGGCAAAACCCATGTCCTTGAGTGACAGTAACAAGAGACACAGAACATACATACATGAAGCAAATAAAATGTCACAGAGCAAAATAGGAAATCAAGTGCTCAGGCTTCGTCTGCTATGACAAAAAATAACTAACCAATGGTTGCTGTGGACTAGGTGGTACAAAGAAGGGTTCCTGGGAGTAGAGGTGAACTCGAATAGGTAAATAGAGGATGGGAGAATTCTAGGCAAGAAGATCAACATAAGCAAAAGGTTAGAGGTGGGAATCAGCCCAGCACATATATGGGAAAGTAATGGGACCAACATGCTAAGCAAATTACCCACTTCCAGTAATAACGGAAGGTCCATTTGAATAGAAGATGAAATTTACGGAGTCCCTCAAATATGATTATCAGGAGTATGACAAGCAATAGCGGATGACTGGGTAGTTTTATTACTACCAGAATAAAAACTCCTTCAGAATCAATAATCTGGGAGATTAGAGTAGAAGAGATCAGGGCAGGGAGAAACTTCAGTGAGCTACCTTAGTAAGCCAAGTGTGATAGAATGCTGAATGGGATTTTCTTCCTTTTGACAGATTTCAACCACAGCCCCAAACAGGATGACAGGTGATGAATGCCTTCATTTAGGAGCGATAGGTGTCTTTCTTCTAAAAGAAGTAGCAAGTTTCTGCTAACTCCTGGGACCAAAACTGTCCTTCAATTGTCCATCACCCTAACCATCACCCTAACCAAACAAAATAGAGAGAATCCTAGGAGATTTTATGAAAGTCAGAACTTTAATGAATATTTAATCTTTAAATAAATATCATTTTATTATTTTCATATTTCATTTATTATTTTAATCATTAAATAGCAATTAAATAGGTATTCATAAGTATCTGCTTTAAGCCAGACATTGCTCTATGTTTATGAGTGAACAAAACAGAGAAAGTCCCTGCTTTTGTGAGACATACATGCTAAAATTGATGCTTATTGAACTCAAAGGATGAAAAAAAATCAAAGATAAATATCCTTGATAGTATGCAGAATGGTGGTGCATCTGCAGAATTTGATGTTGGAAAAGATGAATTAGATGTGAATTAACTTTTGAGGCTCGAGGTTATGGAAAACATGGGTGATATCAGAGCAGATAATCAGTGGGAACCTGGAGAAATGGGACTGGAGGTACTGGAGACATTAGCATGACAAGCCCATGAGACCAAGAATCAGACAGGAGGGTGAGCCTTACTGAGTCGGTTTGGAATGCAACCAAAGAAAGAAACCAAGAGTGATGGGACAGTAGGGACAAAGTGGCCATTAAAGGCCAAATTGAATTAGGAAGGAGAACTGGATTTTGCTGAGAAGCACTCCAAGGTTACTTCAGAGCCTCAGCTGCTGCTGTGAGAGCTACAGGAGAAGGGGAGATTGAAAAAAGTTTGGGAAGGAGGTGGGGGAAACGGAAGTAGAGATGCACAGTCTCAACAGTAAGATCAATATTTTCTAAAATCTCCTTAATCAAACAATGAGTTTTATAATCAAAACTCATTGGCCATGAAAACAATATTTCTTGAAAGCAATTATGATCCTAATACCATTGTTGGAGCTGTACAACAGTACTGAATATGTTCCAAATTCTCCAGTTCAAGAGATTTTTCCATATCCTTTAAAGATTGAAACAGAAAATTCCACTCCAAAATAAAGGCCCACATTTTTATTCAAAGACACATTAGAACGCCACTACTAACAGCTCTAATTTTCCATATTGTCCAGCGAGGGAATTTAGAATATGAGTGAAGAAAAGGTGATCTGACATTTTTACAATCTGTAGTCCAACATTCCCCCTGTTTAAAAAAACAGTTTTTTAAAAAACATAGTTGCAAAATTACTACTTCAGAACACAAGCTATGAGCCACTGAAAAAATTAGGGAGGAAAAATCAAGGCTAGAAGGAATTCCTGACATCCAATTTCACAGTGTAAAAAACAGTGGCCTCACATTTTCACCTCAGATCTGGTGAGAAAAAAGGGAAAGCTTGTTTTTCTCCCCAAGCTGTGACCTCTTCTGCCATACTCAACCCCAAGCTAAGTAATTATCAATTATAGGAGGATTTAAGAACAATGAGAGTGGTTTAATCTTCATTTACAAAGACTCAGCCTGTGCTGCTATCATATGTAAAGACTTCTGAAAAGTTGGTGTGAAAAATGCTGTTTATGTTACTCAGTACCTTGAGGCAAATTTTAAAACAATTATTTGTGAATGCTACAAAGACCTTCTACCTCAGACTTCCCATCAATAATACAGCCCCAAACTGATTTGGAACTCAGAAAGCTGCCAAGGTCCCAACTAAAGGCAATGGAAGACATGACCTGCCTTCTCTGTCTGCTTTCCCTTGAGCCTCATGCCTGGAAATGACGCATTTTGGAACACTAGCAGTAATGTAATAAAATCTCTTCCTTGTTGATGCTCTCTTTTAGCTTATCCATTTATGAAGAATAAATAAGTGAAATTCACAGGCAGCCCAGTACCCAGTGAAGCTGCCAGCTGTAGCGCTTGTCATATTTCAATCAAAGCTAGAGCCAGCCCAGCCAACTTCATCCAGCGCAGTCTCTACATTCTTGAGGACCAGAATTAATGAATTAGCTATTGATTAAATTCCACTCTAGCAAATCCACCAAGGCAAATAAATGAACTACCAGGGCACGTGTAGGCCATGGCCAGACATGCCTGGGCTATTGATCAGTAGTTAGTATTCTTTGGGGAAATACAAGTAGCGGATGATAATATGACAAGTATGGAAAATGCAATGTGGAAACGGAGTTTGTTTCCAGATGAGCAACCTATACAACTAGAAGGGTCCATCTGATCTTTCTGCATTTGTGTGTCGTGACATCTTTGGTTAATGTATAAAGGAGAAATAAGCGTCATTGCCTGTACTGCAGACAATATAGTCAAAAGCAAGGCATAAGTTAAAGCAAAAAGACAAAGATGAGTTGATACACTCCATGCGTATAGTCAGACTTGTATGCTACCTGTATATGTTATTCAAATATATGCATGTTGAATGTCCCTGGCTACTGCATTTTAACAAAACTAAACAAAAATCTAAAGAATATATGTCATAATAGAAACCAAATGACTCTAAATGCTTTAGAAGTAAAAGTAAACCCAGTCAATTGACATTTTTCTGGAAGGATTTCACATTTGATTTTGTATGTTGCTAATATAAAAGAGATTTTTTTAACCAAAGTAGAAATATAACTAATGAGTATACACTGCCAGAGGTATAATGGAATTACACAATAACTTGCACACAGGCAGCTAACTACTCTGGTGTTGGTGTAATTTTGATCAATGGCTTGGCAGCCTATACTTGCTTGTTAAAGTCTTGCCTTTGGAAAACGTTACTCTGCTACAATGGATCATTTTAATAAAGGAAAGATTTTACATGCCAATATTTGGCTGTGAATGATTTCTATCAAGGTTTTGCTAGATCTTCGACTAAAAAAAAAGAAAGAAAAAGTCACCAAAGGCATTGGAATGAAGTAAAATACGGTGTAGGGGGATTCCTGTTCTGGCCAAGATGGAGTGAGCGCCTTACAGCCTCTCTCTCCCACTGACTGCAACTAAAGTCTCTGGACAAATTACCAAAGCAACCACCTGAGGAGTCTGAAATGTTCACTGTAGCAGACAGATCAGGAGGGGAGCCAAAACTTGAAGAATAAGCCTAACAGGATGTGCTTCTCTTTTTTATCTCCCAGCTTTAACTCCAGAGGAGCCCCAGTGGGGAACTGTGCTCTGGGCAAGCAAAATCTGACACAAACTGTCTTTCTGGCCAGAGTACCTAGAACAAAAAGGCCTTATAAGCCAGCGCATGGGGGTGGGGGGACCCCCTTTTTGTTTTGTTTTCTCTTTTTCCTCTGGCTGCTGCTCCGAGGGTGCGCTCAGTCACAGGGCTGCACTAGGGCAGCTGTGGTTGGGTAAGCACCTAACACACTCCCCTCTAAAAACAAGTCAAAGAACAAAAAACAATGTTCTATCCAGAAGAACCCGGAAAACAGGCTCCTGTGGTCCAAAGAACGTGGGGGCTGTCACCTCATTGCCCCAAGGATAGTCTCAGTTGTACACACTGTGATACAACCTGGAAGCTAAAATTCTGAGAGAATCCCTGGGTAAGGAAGTCCATGAGAGCTGGAAAGTATGAGGGGAACCTGAGAGAGGAGAAAGCTAGGAGAGCCCCCAGTTCTGTGTATGAACCAAAGCAACACAAAGCAAAACATATCCGAAATAAAAAATACCATTGTCATACAAGCTCTTTCAGAAAACAGAAGACGGAGGAACACTTCCAAACTCATTTTATGGAGTCCAAATTACCCTGGTCCCAAAAGCAGGCAAAACTGGTACAGACCAACATCTTTTATGAGCATAGACACAAACATCCTCAACAAGTTAATAGCAGATTGCATCCAGCAATTGGTTAATAAAATAATACATAACAACCGTTGGGGTTTATCCAGAGAATAGAAAGCTCGTTCAATGTTTGAAAGTCAATCAATGTAATTAGCCATATTGACAACTAAAAATGTAGAAAAAGCATTTCAATATTTATATAGGATTAAAACTCTCAGGAAAATAGTAATAGAAGGGGAATTCTTCAACCTGATAAAGGGCGTCTCCAAAAAATTAATAGTAAACGTCATATTTGACATATTTTAATGGTAAAAGATGGAAAACTTCAGAGATTGGAAACAAGTCAAGGATGTTTGCTCTTATGACCTTATTGAAGCATCCAGTGCAACAAGACAGGAAGAAGAAATAAAAATGCAGACTGGAAAGAAAGAAAACCGTTTCTTTTCACAGATGGTATGATTTTCTATGTAGACCATAGGAATCGGCAAAAAAGCTTCTAGAACTAACCATGAGTTTAGCAAGGTCTCAGGATAAAAGGCCAGTATACAAAAACCAATTGTGTTGTTTTGCACCAGCAGTGAACAGTTGGATTTCAATTTTTTTTAAAAAAGAACCATCAATAATACCAAACCAAAAAACCAGACAATAACACCTCCAAAAGGAAATAATTAGGTATAAACATAATGAAATACATGCAATATCTGCATACTGAAATAAGAGAAAGAGGACCTGATAAATGGAGTAATGCACCATGATCAAGGAGCCCTGATAGTGCAACAGTTAATTGCTCTGCTACTAACTGAAAGGTTGGCAGTTTGAATCCACCTACCTCGCAATCTGCCTCTGTACCCCAAGAGTACGGTTCCCATACACCCTTTTAACTCAGTACTGAAGTCACTCCTGAGGTTCACCCTTCAGCCAAAGATGAGACAGGTCTATAGAGTCAACAATAATACACGTGAGGGACGTGCTTCATAGTTCAATCATGTATGCAAGACTAATGGGCACACCAGTCCAAAACCAAAGATGAGAAGGCAGGAAGGGACAGGAAAACTGTATGAATGGAAACAGGGAACCCAGGGTGGAGAAGGGAAGAGTGTTGACATCACAGGGTTGGCAACCAATGTCACACACACACAAAAAAAGATTACAGCCCAGGAAACCCTATGAGGCAGTTCTACTCTGTCACACGGGGTCGCTAGGAATTGGAATCGACTCTGTGGCACCTAACGACAATATAATGTGTTGATGAAATGGAAGACTTGATACTGTTAAGATGTCAGTTCTCCCCCAACTGATCTATAGAGTCAATGGAGTCCTAATTAAAATCACAGAGGGTTTTTTTGTAGATATTAACAAGCTGATTTCAAAATTTATATGGAAAGGCAAAGTAATGAGAAGAACCAAAATAATTTTTAAAAAAGATCGAAGTTGAAGGTATCACATTACGTTATCTCATAGCTTACTACAAAGCTACAGTAATCAAGGATGTGTGGTATTGGTGAATAGATACACACACACATCAAAGGAACTGAATAGAGTTCAGAAATGATTTACTCAATGTGTTTAATTGATTTTTGACAAAGATCCAAAAGCAATTCAATGGAGAAATGATAGTCTTTCCAAAAGATTGTATTGGAACAGTTGGACATCTATTTGTCAAAAAAAAAAAAAACCTTAACTCACACTTCAGTTTATACAAAAATTAACAAAAAAGGAATCACAGACTTAAATGCAGATTGTAAAAGTGTAAAACGTCCAGAAGAAACGATCGGAGAAAATCTTTGTGGCCTTGGATCAGGCAATGAGTTCTGAGATAACAACAAACGCACAATCCACAAAATTTTTTAAAAATGATAAATTGAACTTTATTGAAATTTCATATTTTTGTTCTGTAAGACACAACTAACAGAATGAAAAGATAAGCCACAGACTGAAGGAAAAGATTTACAAATCACATATCTAACAAAAGACGTGTATCTAAAATATTTTTAAAACTCTCAAAACCCAACCCTAACATATAATCCAATTAACACATTAGCATATTATTTGAATAGGCACATCACCAAAATAGACAAACAAATGGCAAATAAGCACATGCCAAGATGACTGATATCAATAGTCATTAGGGAAATGCAAATGAAAACCACAGTGAGACACCACTACGTACCTATTAAAACGGCTGTGCAAAAAGAGGGGAAAATCCTTAGAGCATCGAGAGGTGGCAAAAAAGTGGAGCAACTAGAACTCTCGTCTAATGCAGTAGGAATGCAAGATGTTATAGCCACTTGTGAAAACAGTTTGTCAGTTTCATATACAGTAAAACATAAAATTAGCATAGGATTCAGGGATCCCACTCCGACTTATTTACCCAAATAAAGTGAAAACCTACATTCACACAAAAACCTGTACGTGAATGTTACAGCAATTTTATTCATAGTAACCAAGAACTGGAAACTACCCAAACTGTACACAAGTTGTGGTATTATTTTGGAGCCCTGGTGGTGCAGTGGTTAAGAGCTCGGCTGCTAACCAAAATGTTGGCAATTTGAATCCATCAGCCGCTCCCTGGGAACCAGATGGGTCAATTCTACTCTGTCCTATAGGTTCACTCTAAGTCAGAATCAACTCAACAGCAATTTGTGTGTGTGTGTGTGTGTGTGGTATATTGATAGAATGGAATATTTTTTAGCGATAAGCAGTAACTGACTACTGAGTACATTAACATGGATGAATCTTAAAGTGAAAGAATCCAGACTTACATGGATATGTATTGTACGATTCCAATTATGCGACAAGACAAAACTACACAGGTGAGAACAGAACAATGGTTGCCATGGTTTGTGGGGTAAGGAAGCGGAAGGGTTGGCTAAAAAGGGAATATTTCAACATAATGGTGGGGTTTTATATCTTGATTTGGTGATGTTTACGCACCACACCTCTATGCATTTGTCAAAACTCATAGAACTGTAGAGCAAAAAGAGTGAATTTTACTATATGTAAATTAAAAGCAAATTTAAAAAGTGTAAGGGGATAGTTACAAAATAAACAAATCCAGAAAACCCAGAATCTTTTCAGAAGTTTATTTACTTCATTATGAAAACTAGGCTGTTCTCTTCATATTCGTTAATTTTTAGTAAGATCTATATTTTTTCTCCTTGCATGTTGTAAATTGCCTTTATTATAATCCCACATTTAATTGAAATTGACTGCATTTAAAATTTTAAGAAGTTTTTTTTTAGTTCAGAATTTTGAAGGCATTGCTCCACTGTCTTTTAGAAGTGAATACTGTTGGTGCCACTCAAATTCCCAATGCAGCATGTACGTGATCTGTCTTTTATTCCTGGGATCTTTTTGAACACGCTTTTGTATCCTGATATTCTGAAATTTCCTGATAACATACCTTTACGTAGCTCTGTTTTCAGTCATTGTGTTGGCGTCTGTAGAATCTTTTAATCTACAGCCCAGTGACTTGGTTCTGGGATATTTTCCTGTCATCTTTCTTTGATGCTTTTCTCCTCTTTCCTTGAACTCTTACTATTCAAACATTACACATTCTGGATTTTTTTTCTAATTTTTTCAATACTTTTCTTTCTTTCTTTCTTTTTTGACATCTTTATCTTTTAATTTGTTTTCAGAAACACCCCATCAAATTTTATTCCAAAGTTTCAATTCTGCTTTCACATTTTTAATTTCCAGAATTTTTTTTTTTTTAATCTTTGACTCTTTTTTTGAAGTATCTTGTTTATGTTTTCTGGATAGAGGATCTGCTCTTATCTCTCTGAGGTTATTAGACTTTTTCCTCCCCTTGCATTTTCTTTGTCTCTATTGAAATGATTTTGTTCTTTTGTTGATTTTAGTCTCTTTTTTATCTTTAAAAGTGATGCACCCAAAACAGTTGACTAGAAGCTTTATGTAGATAGGTGAGGCTTGATGAGTAGTGTGCTTCCCTACTGGGCACCAGCTGGAAAGCCGTTTTTCTCTTAGGGAGTCCCCATATGCTAGTATCTGGAGGTATTTTATTTGGGTTCATTCAGGCTTTTCCCGGGAAGAATGTCGTATTTCCTGTCTGGAGGCATTTAGGACGGACTATTTGTTCATGAGAGCAGCACTGGAAAAGCAGCTGAGGCTTCCACCATTCAGGGTGCAGTTTTCACTTCATCACCATTTTTACCTCTCATCCCACCTTTCCTCTATGCCTAGGAACCCAAATTCCTAAATGCCTCTGGTTCAGTGTTTCCAGAGAATAAACTTCTGATGCCCTGGTAGGTGGAGTTTGCCTTGTGGAGGAAGAACAATAAATACCTGGATGCATACTGTAGCGGTAAAGAACCTTGAGTTTCAGCCACTTATTTTTAGACTTTCAGCTAATCCTTTTATTTCAGTTTAGAACCTTACATCATCTCCCTGCTCTTCCCAATCCTTAACGGTTCTTAGCGCTCAGCTTCTCAGGGTCTCTGCAGGGAAAATTAGCATGATTCATGTCATTATCCCCCTCTGCCAACACACTGGTTATAAATTTCTCCACTGTACTAAGTCATTTGCCTCTTACTCTCAAATACGTCTTCCAATACTGTGTTGAAATCTCTTTTCTGTTGTTGTCTCCTCTCTCATTTTACTTCCTCTTGTTTTTTAATAGCTTTTAAAATATTTCTGCCATCAATTTAATATGCTTGAGGGTAAGCAATCTTTAACCGGACTGAAAAAGGTCCGTCCTATTATCATCTGCAAGAGTCTTCTTAAAGGAAAAGATATCCTAGAGACAAAGGCACTTACAGACATTTGTTTAATTTCCTATAAAGCTTAAAGATTATTTTTAGCTACACATAAATATGTAATCTAAGACATACTCTTTTATGCCATTACCTGGGCTTGAGTCATGGAGCTGCTAACAAACAAGAAATTTGAAAACATCCACCCACCCAAATATAATTCTTCCTGAGTTTTTCAAGACTGAACTCAAATGTCACATCCTCTATGAAGCTTTCACAGATAATCCTGGGTAGAGTTTGGTATTTTTGTCTTTATGCTCTTCTTGCACATTGCAAACCTCTACTGTAGTACTTTTCCTATTGTTCTGTAATTATTTGTTTAGGGGAGTGTTTCCCACAGGAGACTGGAGCAACCCTATAGGACAGAGTAGAACTGCCCCATACGGTTTCCAAGGAGAGGTTGGTGGATTCGAACTGCTAACCTTTTGGTTAGCAGCCGAACTCTTAACCACTGCACCACCAAGGCTCCTCGCAAAGTTAGGAACCATGTTTTATATTTCTTTGTATCATTTCTGCCTTAATTATAACCACAAATGTGTCTGCTGAAAGAATAAATAAAGGTGTCTGGCACCCATTTAACTTGACCATTTCCCCCTGCATAGCAAGTAATCTTGTGGACAGGTGGTGATGAACCAGCTGAGGGGAATATCAATTATACAGCACATCAAAAATTAGATCAGCGTCTATCATGTGTGGAATAAAAGATGCACTCAAGAGATAAGATTTTACCCTGAACAACTAAGAACCTAGTTACTTGAGTTTTTCTAATTATTTTAATCACTAGTCTCCAAGATCAGTACAGATATTTTTCTACCAATCAGAATAAAAAAAAAAAAAAAAAGACCATGAAATTTCAATATGCCACAGAGGATTCTCTCATAATTGAAATATTTTTATTATTTTTAGTATGTGTGTGTATGCATGTGTGTTCATGTATGTGTGTGTGTGTGTGTTGGTGAAGGGTGATTCATTTGGCTAGGGCAAAAGTATGATGTGGGAGAGTTCCGGCAAAATGGCGCTCTAGGCAGAAGCACCACGCCGTCCCTCCACAGCAAAGATCCAAAAAAAAACTAAGCCAAACAGAGAATACAACAATCCTGAAACCCTAAAACATCAAATGAAGAAATAAAGAACTCAGCCAAGCACCAAATGGAGTGAGAAAACTGACAGAGAATGGAGAGCGAGGAGAGATTCA
>NW_004444123.1:378282-380058 GCF_000243295.1 Trichechus manatus latirostris | reverse complement strand
TTTCCCACCCCCCACCCCTCTTCACCCCGGCTCAGCCTCCTCTGCTTCCTGCGTCCACGGTCTCTTGACCGGGAAGGGCCAGCTGGTCGGATTCTACACACCCAAGCGGGCGGCTCTCTGGGTGCCATTTGTTGGCTGTTGGTGTTGCTTTTTTCCACTTCTTTTGATTTCTTCCTTGCCTCTGGCCATCTTCCCCTCCTTTCGCTCAAGTGCCTGGCTCCGTGCGCCATCTTGGCTTCTTCCTGAGGGGCTGCAGAGCGCCGGCAATTTGTGATATACGCTTTCCCACTCTTTACCCTTCTTCACCCATACTTGGCCCCCTCCGCTTCCCGCGGACACAGTCTCTTGTCTAGAAACACCAGCCCGCATTAGCTGGCTCTCTGAGTGTCATTTGTTGGCTGCTAGTGTTGCTTTTTTTTTTTCTGCTTCTTTTGATTTCTCACTTGCCTCTCACCACCTCCCCCTCCTTTTACTCGAGTGCCTGGCTCCATGCGCCATCTTGGCTTCTTCCTGAGGGACTGCAGAGTGCCAGCAATTTGTGATATATGCTTTCCCACTCTCTACTCTTCATCACCCACACTCGGCCTCCTCTGCTTCCCGCAGATACAGTCTCTTGTCCAGAAACACCAGCCCGCACTGGCTGGCTCTCTGAGTGCCATTTGTTGGCTGCTGGTGTTGCTTTTTTTTGTTTGTTTGTTTCCTACTTCTTTTGATTTCTTGCTTGACTCTCGCCACCTCCCCCTCCTTTCACTCAAGTGCCTGGCTCCATGCGCAATCTTTGCTTCTTCCTGAGGGGCTGCGGAGCTCCATTCGAGTGTGGAGCTGCTTCCCAGTCTGGGCTACCGCGCTGGTGGGATCCCGGGGCATTTGTTCATTTGTTCGTTTTGAATTGTTTGTTTGTTTTCTTTTCCTTTTCTTGAGTTGGGAGCCCTCTCTGGCCAGGCAGAGCTGCGTGGCAAGGAACTCCCTTCGGCTTCCACAGACGTGCAGAGGGATCCCTGAGAGCATTTCTTTTTTCGTTGGTTTTTTTTTTTTTTCTGTTTTTTTTTGGGGTCTTTCTTGTTCTTTTTTCTTTTTTTTAATTTGTTTTGATTTCTTTTCCCTCTTTTTCCCTTTCTGTCTTTCTTCATTGCTCAGTTTCTTGTCCCTCTATCTCTTCCTTCTCTTTCTGATCCCTGAGTACCAGGTGTTGTATACCTCTACGCCTTCTAGCCAGGCTGTACCGCAACACATGAGAGTGACTTCCCCAGACCTCATAGCTCCACCGGTGGAATCCCTGGGAACTTTGCGGTACTTTAACCTTTCTCATTTTTATTTATTCATTCTTTTATTTTCTTCCACTTCCCCGTTCTGTTTCTCTCCATTTCATAGTCTCTCATCTCTCCACTCCAACGGCAAGCTCCCCTAGCATTCTTTTCTGTTTCTTTGTATGTTTTTGGCTCCTGTTCCTCTCTCCTCTCTCCCATATCCATCTTAGCTCCACACAGAACAATCTCCCTGTGGCATCCTGCCTACCTGCACCATGCGCTTGCCATCACACCACCAAGCAGCACGGGCACGGCCTACTGGAACCTGCCCTGCACTGATTACCAACCCGCTCTGGTGGCTGTAGTAAGTGCCAAAAACAACCTGTCCCAGAAACTCCTCTTCAACTAGACCTGCCCTGCTGTACCATATCTGAGTGACTGACCCTGACAGTTGGAGAAAGAGGTGAAAACTACTGAGTGCACAGACGAGCAAACAACAAAGAACACACAGTCTGCCTGCTCAGACATA
>NW_004444123.1:355346-372427 GCF_000243295.1 Trichechus manatus latirostris | reverse complement strand
GCTGGAGAAGGATGTAGAGCAGAATTCTAACTCACACACACACACACAAAAAGACCAGATTTACTGGCCTAAAGGAGACTGGAGAAACCTTGAGAATATGGCCCCCAGACACCCTTTGAGTTCAGTGGTGAAGCTACCTCCGAGGTTCACTGTTCAGCCTGGGAGTGGACAGCCCCGTAAAACCAAATGAGACTAACGAGGTACAGGAGTCCAGCGACAAGGGCCAGAGGGCAGAAGAGGACAAGGAAGTTGGTGATAGGGTACCCAAGGTTGAGTAAGGATATTGTTGATGTGTTGTGAGATGGTTAACCATTGTCATAGGGCAACATTTGTAGTAACTGTTAAATGAGAAACTGTTTTGTTCTGTAAGTCTTCATCTTAAGTGAGAACAACAGCACAATTGGAAGAGCGTGGTCAGTGTCACTGAACTGTGTGTGTAGAAATTTTTGAAGCAGTGTATCCTTGGCTATGTGTATCTTCACCAAGAGGAAGTGGTTGAGAGGTTGGAGGGGTGATGTGTTGTGGGGTTGTTGACCAATGTCGTGGAACGGCGTGTGTACTACTGTTTCATGGGAAACTATTTGATCTGTGGGCCTTCACCTGAAGTACAATAAAATATTTAAAAAAAAAAAAAGTATGATGTGGGAGCACTCAGATTTCTCTCACCAGCCTCAACTTGATGTAGAGGAATGAACAATTATCATCACATTTTTAGCTTGGGAAATTTGACATTAAACCTTCTTCTTATTGCTAATTTCGAACTGTAAAGGGACTTGCTTTCATACTACGGTCATTTCTCAGTAACAAAAGAATACAGAAAAATAAAGGGAATCTACCAAGATTTTGATGACATTGATAATGTTGATTCACAGATTATCTTCCCTATTTATCTTACAGGTATTCCTAGCTTTAGGGCAATCTGCTACATGTAAATCTAATTTTTTTTCCAAAGACATTAAGTTAGAAGTTAGTCATTGTAACTAAAATTGTGTTCTTTGCCTTACGGAAGGATTCACTGAAGGTCACATTTAAATAAAAGGGCTCTTTAGTGTATTTAAGTATTTGTTCATAGATTACAAAGTAATGGGAAGTGAGGCTGGGCAATCAGGGAAATCAAAGCTTAAAATGTTCGGGGAATCTGGCCAATGAAGATCAACACCTGTGCAATAATATCAAAAATTCGATTTACACGCATATTTAAAGCAACTTAATAAATGAGATTGTCATGGCTGGGAGAATACTATTGGTTTTTAGTTTCATTGCTTATGATCAGAGTTCTTTACACGAACAGAAAGAAATCTGTACCTTGAAGTGACGTCATGAACTGTGGGTGTTGGTATATCATCTGGAGTATCTTCCACAGTGGTGATTTGGGTTCCATTACTTTTCACACAGGCATACCTTGTGCAGACTTCAACCTGCAAACATTAGTTTAGAAAAGAATAAATCCAGCCATTTTCAAATGAAGACTGACAGTGGGCTGAATCCCACCCACTCTCATTTAATATGAATCTCTTCTAGTGCTCTATAGCCTCTGGGGGTTTAATAAATATTCATCTTTGATGTTGACTGACTTCAGTGGGACAAGCTCAGAGTAGAGTACAGAACTGGGCTCAGGACAATTGATTAGTGATTAACATGGTGAGGCTTGGTCTCTGGTTCCAACCATTCAGAAAGAGACAGACATATTAATCTACCTGGTGCACAGTCAAAGAATGAAAGATGCTTCGTGACAGTTTGCAAGCATAATAGGTTATCACTGCATACCACTCCCTAGATCTACAACCAAGTAATGTAATGATGATATCTTCTGGAAGTCTTGACACCTTACAACAAATAGCCTAAATGCTAACGTGTAATAGAAGAAAAATGAGGGCTAAAGAAGCCTTCCAATATGGCTGAGCTATTTTACATCCATTTGTTCCAGCATCAATTGTATTTTTACCTTAATCACAGCAGAAAATCATCATTCACTTGTTTAATTCTGCCACCTAATCTGTATAAAAAGTAACGGCGGTGGAATAACTAGAGATTAGAAATGGAGTTCATCAAATATTAGTAACACAGAGGATCACACTCAGCAAGAGGGAGAGGAGAAAAATGAATGTACAAAAGATAGCTAGTGGAACATCCTCAAAGCTACATCATTCTGCTCTCAATTAAAGGATAAACCAAAGAGGAACTGTACTTTTTCCAATGCTAATTTACTTTCAGTGTCTAATAAATAAATGGTGGAGGAAAGCTAGATACCGTGAATCTTAAGTACTAATGTTGAGCTTTTAAGTGAAGCAGTTCTCTTGCTTCTTCGGCATTTAGGGAAAGACAAACGTGATTCTTATTGTATTTATTTATAGATGTGACATTTTAGTCATAGGGCAGTTTGCACCTAAATGGGAGTTGAGGCATATTTTTATAATGCTGTTTAAGTGTGGCATTTACTTAGGCCATAGAGAATTTTGAGATAAGACTTAGTAGATATTTAAACTCATTCAAGACCCTCTGCTCTGAGTATGTCCAATTAAACCCCAAATAACTTAAAGGTAGATGAGCACAAAATACACTTAATATAATAAAATTAAAGAAAATAAAAGATTATACATATTGGAAACATTTGACTATCTGATGCATAATGAAATAACTCAGAATCAACTCAGCTGAATGTATTGTGTATCTAATATGTGCCAAGTACTACGGTGGGTGCTTGCGCAGATTATTTTATTGAGTCCTCACAACTCTGTCTTCACAAGTTTGCAAATTGGGGCTCAGAGAAATCACGGAATATGATCAAGTTGGTAATATTTGAGATAACTAATTGGAGGTTTGCAATGTGGCCTGTTGCCTTATCATCTAAATATTAATCATTTCCAAATGCTTAATATAAACTATTTAGCTGTATTCAAATATTTCTTGAGAAAGCTTTTTTTTCCTTTTTTTGAATTCCGAGAAAGTGTCAGTACTTTTCCCAGGCTTATTAAAATCATATTCCAAGACTCCATCTTCGGAGCATATTTCTGGTACTAAAGTTGTTTTGCATAAAATGTGAAGGCTTATTATGTTCATATTAACGAGAAATAAAATTGAAACAACATTAAAATTGTTGATCTTTTTAAAAACAAATAAGTAAAAATATTTATTAAAAAGTAGATATTTGGGCGCATCTATGTGTCCGCTTTAAAACCAGTAGCTCTTTTACAGAGGGGGTTAAAATGAAGAACCTTAATTCTAAAGTATTAGGTATTTAAATTAAATGCATAGTTTAAATGAAGTCAAGTTACCTCTGATATCCTAATGAAAATCATTGAAATTTAATACTCAGTTTTCCAGAAATGCAACAGTTATTTCAGCTGTAGTATTCCTGAACTGTGAAGAGGTTCACAATAGTACAGTTGCCAGGAATAGGAATGTCGCAGTCACAAATAACAAAATTCATATATTGAAATCAAATTTGGTGTCTTAGCTTCTCATCTGTTTCCACATCTCAAATCTGATCAAAATTCTACCACTAACTCAAACCAATAGGTATGAATGAAGCCTCTCATGCTAGAACAGGACTGAGACACCTTTAAATATCAAATCTTGCTCCATGGTCAGAGAAAGAGCTGGACTTGCCTGCACAACCCCCAGTGAATTCAGCCCCAGGTTGTGTTGTGAGTCCTAATATAGCAACTTGGGGTCCTTATGAGTCGGAATGGACTTGATGGCACCTAACAACAACAAATAACAACAAAGCAAATACATCAGCTGCCTTTTGAGAGCTCAGCCTGCTTTCTCCATACCCACCGCCATCAAGTCGATTCCGACTCACAGCGACTCTATAGGACAAAGTAGAACTGCCCCATAGGGTTTGCAAGGAGTGGCTGGTGGATTCAAACTGCTGACCTTTTGGTTAGCCCTTGAAGAGGATAATACAGCAAATCCTCTGTCAATTTCCTATGCTAACCTGTTCACAAAACTGTATTTGTAATTATTTTGAGTGTGATTGTTATTTTATAATTTGATCTATGTTCTATGTACCCACATGGACTCACTCTAAGAGCAATGGACATAAACATTAGTCTATATACTCCATGCTAAGATAATTTAGGTGGGTTAACGGGAATCATGGAATGTGATGAAAAATAATAAATATACCTTTCTTTTCTATCACACATCTTTTTATTTAGTTTTCTGGGAAAGCAAGTACTATGGGTAATAGTGGAGGAGGCTAATGCATGCATTGTAGTCAAACGATTATGTATGTTTTACCTTTAAATGAGAGGAAAAGAAGGTGTCAGGAAAATGAAAGAGATAGCATTACTAAATAAACAGGGCCAGTGAAAAATTTCTGTGGTTAAATAAAATTTCTGTGCTTTACCGTCTTCCTGAAAGTTCTTTACAAAGTTTTTGCAAAAAAAAATTTACAAAAACTTTAGAAGTAGCGTAGTTTAATAAAAAAATTATTAAACTGCAATCTTTCTGTATAAACTTCAAGCTTCTGAAGGCTCTCCTATTATCATCTGTTTGCACATTTGGCCTTGGTATCTTTTGTGTCTTAGCACTCGAACAAGATTTCCAACTCCTTAAGGATACGTTTCTTGTTTTATATGCCTTATTATTCTCTATATTTTTTTCTACTTTTAAGGTCAATAGATCCTGAAGAGGGTCTGTGAGCTGGGCCTCCGATGGTCAATACATTCTCTGAAATTTCATGTTAAATTTTGTCATAAAGTGCATAACCATTTTTCTAGGGCAGGGTGCACTGACTTCATTAGATTCTCAAAGAGGTCCAAGGGGCAAAAAAGTTTAAATACAACAGCTCTCACATAGGTGGGAGTCATTGAACATTTGCTGAATGATGATTGTATACATACATTTTATCCTCAGATAAAAACTTTTAATATTTGTTTGTCTGGTAGTTGCTCATTTATATTTTCTTGTTGGACTTAGAGGAGCCCGGGTGGCACAATGGTTAAGAGCTCGGCTGCTAAACAAAAGGTCAGCAATTTGAATCCACCAGCTGCTCCTTTTAAACTCTATGGGGCAGTTCTACTCTGTCCTGTAGGGTCCTAAGAGCTGGAATCGACTCAACAGCAACCGGTTTTCCAGTTTTGCTGCATTTAGGATCACAGAATACTAGAGGTGGTAGAATATTTTAAGTCACCTTGCCCATTGTCCTTAGAAGATTGAGGCTTGGTGAAGTTATATAACCTCCCTGAAGTTGTTAAATTAGTAAGTAGCAGACAGAGGAATAGAAAGAATGTCCCCATCTTCCGAGACGGATTCTGATTTTAATAACAGCAAAAGAACCAGGAAAAAGGCATACTACTTGGCAAGACATATTGTGAATGTGTGATTTGCTTCATTTTGCACAAATGAAGAATATCATCATCATTCTGATCACCGTCATCTTCCATATGATCATGATCTTCTCTCCAGAGACCCACATGTTTGCCCACAGCAAACAGACATACTCCTGATCAATTTCCCTGTTCTCTCTCCCTTTGCCACCAAATAATCTCTACTCAAGATGGAAGATTCTGGAGGTGGGGCCAAGATGGCAGAGTAGTCAGGTGCTTCCGGTTGTCCCTCTTACAACAAAGACTCAAAAAAACAACTGAATCAATCATATATGACAATCTAGGAGCCCTGAACACCAAAGGCAAAGTTGAGAAATTCGACTGAGTGGCAGGGGGAGGGAAAGACCGTTCAGAAGCAGCAAGGAGTTGCCAGACTTGACCAGGGGGAGCCAGCGCCCTACCAGCCAGATCGGCTGGCATGCAGGCAGTGGCCTTTGGGATGCGCTTTCCATGTTGAGATAGACCAAGTGGTGGAGAGTCTGCTCAGGCCTCCAAAGCCAGTGAAAAGTAGCATTCAGTCAGCAAAAGATTACTTTATGTGTTTAACCTACTGCACGGACCAAAAAAACACGCTATTTGGGAAGACCCACTCTCCCATTTACCTGCTCCCTCCCTGCTCTACACCGGGTGCTGGGGCCGGCTTCAGAGATTGCCACTTCCCTGGGCCAGAAGTAGGACCCATTATGTGCCCTGAGCCATTCTCCCAGCCTTGGAGAGGGAGCAAATTAACAAACAGGAAAAAATAATCTGCTAGCTCCCCTAAGCCAGGAACTCAGAGCAGGCACAGCTCCTTTGCCTAGGCACAGGCATAAGGGGTCCATGGACTTTGAAAGCCTTTCACCCCTGCATAGACCTGTGTGGGCCCATTTCAGTAGCATAGGCCCTCATTACCACAGTACAACAGGGTATATACCTGAAGCCTAACTTCACTGTATCAGCTGTATGGTGGAGTGGCAGGTTACTGACATTTGACACTACTCTGCTCATTAAGCAGGGTCCTCACCTACCCACATCAGAGGCCTTAGGACTAGTGGCTCCACCTACGTCACCTAGCCACTTGCAACAGTGGTCCAAGAATAAATGATGCCTCCCGGTCCTTACAGCCAAAAGCATTGGGTACCCATAGTACAGCTGTAAAAACCCCCCACCCATGCACTCTAGGGAACAGGGACACGTTTTCCTCCCAGACACTCAGGGGCAGCCGTCAGCCCCCTTCCTTGCTCAGTGCATGACTCCCTACAGCAGCCAGATACCTGTGCCTACTCCAATCACCCCTGCCAGCCTAGGACTGTAGGTGAGAGCCTGCATCACACACTTGGTGATCAACTATCTGGACACCTGAGATGAATCCATACAAAAAAAATAAACAGACTCCTGGGCTCGCATTCCTAGTAACAGATCTAACCACCTGGTGGCAGGACATTATAGCTTCAAAGTCTCCAATAATCAAACTAGCTCACATCAGCAGCCTATTTGGGCATATCAAAACAAAACAAAACAAGAAGCTAGGACACAGTAAGCAAAAATAAAATAAATACAATAACTTATTGATGACTCAGAGACAATAGTCAATATTAACTCACATAAAGAGGCAGACCATGATGGCTTCAGCAAGATCCCACAACAAAGCATTAAGAAATCTTCCAGAGGAAGAGAACTTCTTGGAATTATGGAGGTAGAATACAAAAGAATAATATACAGAACTCTTTAAGAGATCAGGGAGGAGATCAGGCAAAACACAGAACAAGCCAAGGAACACACAGACAAATCAATAGAGGAACTTAAGAAGATTAGAGAGGAGGACAATGGCAAATTTCACAGGCTGCAGGAATCCATAGAGAGACAGCAAACAGAAATCCAGAAGATTAACAATAAAATTTCAGAATTAGACAACTCAGTAGAAAGTCATAGGAGCAGAATTGAGGCAATGTAAGTCAGAATTGGTGAGATTGAAGATAAAGCACTTGACACCAACTTATTTGAGGAAAAATCAGATAAAAGAATTTGAAAAAATGAAGAAACCCTAAGAATTATGTGGGACTCTAGTAAGAGGAATAAACTACAAGTGATTGGAGTACCAGAACAGGGGGGGATAACAGAAAATACAGAGAGAATTTTGAAGATTTGTTAGCAGAAAACTTCCCTGATATCGTGAAAAAGGAGAAGACATCTATCCAAGATGCTCATCAAACCCACACAAGGTGGATGCCAAAAGAAAGTGACCAAGAAATATTATAATCAAATTTGCCAAAACCAAAGGTAGAGAGAGAATGTTAAGAGTGGCAAGGGATAAATGAAAAATCATCTACAAAGGAGAGTCAATAAGACTAAGCTTGGACTACTTAGCAGAAATCGTGTAGGCAGGAAGGCAATGGGATGACATATATAAAGCCTTGAAGGAAAAAAATTGCCATCCAAGAATTATATATCTAGCAAACTGTCTTTCAAATATGATGGTGAAATTAGGGTATTTCCAGATAAACAGAAGTTTAGGGAATTTGCAAAAACCTTGCCAAAATTACAAGAAATACTAAAGGAAGTTCTCTGGTAAGAAAATCAATAACATCAGATAACAATCCAAGATTAGAACACAAGACAGAGCAACAAGCTATCAACCCAGATAGGGAAGTCACAAAAATAAATCAAAGCTAAAACACTGAAAATAGGAAACAGAGATGTCACTATGTAAAAGATGACAACATTAAAACAAAAAAGAGAGACTAAAAAATGCAGTCATAGGTCTTGCATATGGAGAGGAAGTCAAGGAGATATAAAGAAATAAAAGCTTGATTTAAACTTAGAAAAATAGGGGTAAACATTAAGGTAACCACAAAGGAAACTAACAATCCTACACATCAAAAAAGAAAAACATAGACTCAGCAAATACAAAATCAACAACCAGAAAAAGATGAAAAGAAAATACATAAAGAAAAACAGCGCAGCACGGAAAATTAAGTGGAACAAAGAAACTGTCAACAACACACAAAAAAAGACATTAAAGTGACAGCACTAAACGCATACCTATCAATAATCACACTGAATGTAGATGGACTAAATGCACCAGTAAAGAGACAGAGAGTGGCAGACTGGATTAAAAACATGATCTGTCTACATGCTGCCTACAAGAGACACACCTTAGACTCAAAGGCACAAAGAAACTAAAATTCAACGGATGGAAAAAAATATATCAAGCAAAGAACACTCAAAAAAGAGCAGGTGTGGCAATATTAATCTCTGACAAAATAGACTTTAAAGTAAAATCTACCACAAAGGATAAGGAAGGACACTATATAATGATTAAAGGTCAATACACCAGGAGGCTATAACCATCATAAATATTTACGCACCCAATGACAAGTCTCCAAAATACATAAACTCCAACAGCATTGAAAAGAGAGATAGACAGCTCCACAGTAATAGTAGGAGACTTCAACACACCACTTTTGGTAAAAGACAGGACATCCAGAAAGAAGCTCAAAAAAGACACAGAAGATTTAAATGCCACAATCAACCAACTTGATCTCATAGACATATATGGAACACTCCACCCAACAGCAGCCAAGTATACTTTCTTTTACAGCGAACATGGAACATTCTCCAGAACAGACCACACAGTAGGCCATAAAGCAAGACTTAACAGATTTTGAAGCATCGAAATATTACAAAGAATCTTTTCTGACCATAAAGCCATAAAAGTGGAAATCAACAGAAAAAGGAAAAAAAAAAATCAAACACATGGAACCTTAATAACATCTTGCTCAAAAACTACTGAGTTATAGAAGAAATTAAGGACGGAATAAAAAAATCCGCAGAATCAAATGAGAATGAAAATACAACCTACCAGAACCTTTAGGACACAGCAAAAGCAGTGCTCAAAGGTCAATTTACAGCAACAAATGCACAGATCCAAAAAGAAGAAAGGGCCAAAATCAAATCATTAAGCCTACAGCTTGAACAAATAGAAAGAGAGCAGCAAAAGAAGCCCTAGGGCACCAGAAGAAAGCAAATAATAAAAATTAGAGCAGAATTAAATGAAATAGAAAATAGAAGAACAATTGAAAGAATTAACAAGACCAAAAGCGGATTCTTTTAAAAGATCCACAAAATCAGTAAACCACTGGCCAAACTGACAAAAGAAAAACAGGAGAGGAAGCAAATAACACAAACAAGAAACAAGATGGGTGATATCACAACATTCCCAACTGAAATTAAAAGAATCGTAACAGAATACTATGAAAAATTGTACTCTAACAAATTTGAAAACCTAGAGGAAATGGACAAATTTTTAGAAACACACTATCTACCTAAACTAATACAAACAGAGGTAGAACAACTAAATAAATGTATAACAAAAGAAGAGATTGAAAAGGTAATTACAAAACTCCCAACCCACAAAGAAAGCCCTGGCCCTGATGTTCACTGGAGAATTCTACCGAACTTTCAGAGAAGAGTTAACACCACTACTACTAACGGTATTTCAGAGCATAGAAAAAGATGGGTTACTCCAAGACTCATTCTATGAAGCCAGCATAACCCTGATACCAAAACCAGGTAAAGACACCACAAAAAAGAAAATTAGAGACCAATATCCCTCATGAACATAAACTCAAAAATCCTCAACAAAATTCTAGCCAAGAGAATTCAACAAAATATCAAAATAATAATTCACCACCGTGACCAAATGGGATTCATACCAGGTATGCAGGGATGGTTCAACATTAGAAAAACAATCAATGTAATCCATCACATAAATAAAACAAAAGACAAGAACCACATGATCTTATCAATTGATGCAGAAAAGGCATTTGACAAAGTCCAACACACATTCATGATGAATCCATGAAACTTCTCATAACATGGATGAATCTGGAGGGCATTATGCTGAGCAAAATTAGCCAGCTGCAAAGGGACAAATATTGTATGAGACCACTGTTATAAGAACTCAAGAAATGATTTAAACACAGAAGAAAACATTCTTTGATGGTTATGAGGGTGGGGAGGGAGGGAGAGGGGTATTCACTTACTAGATAGTAGACAAGAATTATCTTAGGTGAAAGGAAGGATAACACACACTGCAGAGGAGATCAGCACAACTGGACTAAACCAAAAGCTAAGAAGTTTCCTGAATACAACCAAACACCTTGAGGGACAGAGTAGCAGGGGCAGGGGTCTGGGAACCATGTCAGGGGACATCTAGGTCAATTGGCATAACAAAGTTTGTTAAGAAAATGTTCTGCATCCCGCTTTAGTGAGTGGTGTCTGGGGTCTTAAAAACTAGTGAGTGGCCATCTAAGAGGCATCAATTGGTCCCAACCCACCTGGAGCAAAGGAGAATGAAGACCACCAAAGACACAAGGAAAATATTAGCCCAAGAGACAGAAAGGGCCACATAAACTAGAGACAACATCAGCCTGAGACCAGAAGAACTAGATGGTGCCCAGCTACCACCAATGACCTCTCTGACAGGGAAGACAACAGAAAGTCCCTGACAGAGAAGGAGAAAAGTGGGGTGCAGAACTCAAATTCTAGTAAGAAGACCAGATTTAATGGTCTAACTGAGACCGGAGGGATCCCGGATACATGGCCTCCGGACTCTCTGTTAGCCCAGAAATGAAACCGTTCCCAAAGCCAACTCTTCAGACAAAGATTAGACTGGACTATGGGACATAAAATGATACTTGTGAAGAAGGTGCTTCTTAGCTCAAGTAGATACATGACATTAAATAAGCAGCTCCTGTCCGGAGGTGAAATGAGAAGGCAAAAACGGACAGGAGCTGGTTGAATGGACAAGGGAAATCTGGGGTGGAATGGCGGAGTGTGCTGTCCCATTACAGGGAGAGCAGCTAAGGTCATATAGCAATGTGCATATAAATTTTTGTATGAGAAACTGACTTGAACTGTAAACTTTCACTTAAACCACAATTTAAAAAAAAAAAAAGATGAAGATTCCACTTAGAGAAGTCACCCAGCATGTTTTATTTAACATACCCATAAGCTTAACCATCCAAAAAAAAAAAAAAAAGCCAATGTTCTAACCTGAATGTCATAGATAGTGAAGGGAGACAGGCCTTTCAGAATGAACGACCCAGGCACATCCATTCCCGTCTTGTAGAGCTTATTATTTACATAGATGGAATATTCAGTGACAACACCATTTGGGTTTGAAGGAGATGTCCAGATGACATGTACAGCTGTACTGTTGATGATGACAACCTCTGGAGGAAGCATACCCTGAGGCTCTGGAATTAAAGGAAGAAACTGAATAAACTCCAGCTGTCTCTGAAAAAGCACTTGTCAAGCTAAATGCAGACCCGTGTTTAGGTTTAGCAAAGGGTTCGCTGCTTATCTGCTTTCCTCTGATGAAGTTATCACAGTCTGTAGTCCTCTATAAATTGGCTTATTATACTCTCAGTTAGAAACCATAGGAATTGTTGGTAAAATGCTTTATACCACCAGCATAGTGTTAATCTTCAATACTATGTGACCAGCAGGATATGATGATAAATTATTCACGCATCTTCATCACTAACACGTATCTATTATTTGCCTCTTCTCCATCCCTTCACTCCACACCTCCCATAAAAAAAAGAAAGAAAAAAAACGTGCTCCTTAAGCAAAATATAAAACTCAAACGCACAGAGGCTGGTGGAACGTGAAAAATCATTTGACGTTACTAGCTTGTAACTCGAGCGATATGAAGCAATAATGCAATATTGTCATTATGTAAACGATCTTGAACGTTGATTACCATAGGTAATGATGAAATCTGACATTAGGAAAAAAATCTTGCTTAGCGTTAAATTACACAATTATTCAAGCATGTCAGAAATAACTATGCAAAAGCTATTTTTATAATAAGAACCCATCTTAACTAGTTGAAAAATTGTCCTTGTAATCCGTTCTATTTTATAAACAAAAGGTGCTGACCTATTGCACCAGGAAGGAAGATGGGTTCCATACCTAAAGTGCACTCCTAATGACCTGGAACACTTGCTTGGGAGGTAATGATATTATAATGTTTATAATGAGACTTTATAAAGCCAAAAAGATTAGAAAGTCCATTCGAAACACATTTCAGATTCACAAGTAGCTTCCCTTGCTTCCTCCCCTTTGCTAACGGGCTTAGAAATGAGTCACAGGCAATTTTTCTCAGTGGCTGAACTTCCACCTACGATTTCTGGTGACTCAGGGAGGGCCCTCACTGTGCTTGGCTGTCATTGTGAAAAGCTGCTTCAGAGAGCAAATCTTAAAAAAAAAAAATGTTTCTAAATGTCAACATTTATTGATGTGAACTTGGCTCCAAACTAAGCATGCGCTGAAAAGAATAGGAACAAACTGGGCTAATATCTCATTATTAGAGCCTTGGGCTGCTGTCTCAGTGGGACCACTTATTGATCTGCCAGTGGACGACAGAGAGCACTTAAGCATTTTAGCCCAGCCTCCCTGTCCCCCGACACCGGAAATTTTGTAATGGAGGATGAGTGATCTCACCCCGACAGGAATTAATCAATTTCATTCACATCTCTGAGGCTGAGCATCCCTTAAAATCTGGACTCACCCCCGTCACATGTGGTCACGCTCACAACTTCACTGTTGATGCTGTGGACGCCATTGAAGACAGAGATAAAAATCCGATACTCTGTGTTTGGGTTTAAGGGGCCGATGACGTGCGAGTTTACATCTTGGAGGATTTTTAGAGATTCATTTGAGGTAGTGGAACTCCAAAAAAGTGTGTAATATTCAACATCACCTTGTAGGTCTTGAAGAGCTGTTAACAGTAAGTGCAGTACAGTGTAAATGTGACTGATTGGAGATGTTCTCAAGGAAAAAGACAGAGAATACATTTTATCATGAGCTATTTCCGAAATAGGAATCCCTGGGTGGTGGAAACAGTTAACCCCGTAGGCTGCTAACCGAAAGGGCAGACACTTGAGTCCACACAGAGGCACGTTGAAAGAAAGGCCTGGTGACCTACTTCCAAAACTCAGCCGTTGAAAACTCTATGAAGCATATTTCTACTCTGAAACACCTGGGGTTGCCATGGGCTGGAATCAACTTGATGGCAACTGTTTTTTTTTTTAGAATGGGAAACAAAGAAACTTATGGGACATTCTTTATGGTGATTCCGGTTGGGATGGCTTTTATTTATTTTAACAAATTCATTTTTTTCCCCCAATCTCATAATTAGTTGGGTAGAGTCTTGCCTTATATAGGAAATTGAGCTTTTTAATTCCCTCAAATGTTCTAATTATGTTACTTATAATTACTTAACTAACCTTCAAAACTTTGATATAATACTTACGAAGGAAACAGTATGATAAAAATATAAAATACATGGAACTGCTTCTGTTTATAAGTAACATAATCCTAGACAGAAGCCTATGCTAATACTCATGAGGGCATTTCCTGATGCAGATCCTAGAACTTGAAGCATCTTTTAATATGCTAACAAAGTTTTCTAGATTTTCATCTTTAGAAGGATGCTGACGTGCTACATGGTCACTGTAGCAGAGCATTGTATCATGTACCCTTAAGGACTGGCTAAGTAGGATCCTAGGATGATGGTCAAATCTATATCAAGGCTCTCTTCCTTTCACCTAGTTCAATGTGCACATACGATGGAATCAGGCTCTTAAAGAATGCCACAATCAATCATTTACTGTTTCACAAGTGGTGTTGTGTGCTGTGGAATTGCTTCTGACTCATAGCAACCGCATATGACAGAGTAGAACTGCCCCATAGGATTTTTTAGGCTGTAATCTTTATGGGAGGAGATCACCAGCTCTTTCTCCCTCAGAGCCACTGGGCAGGTGTGAATTGCTGACCTTTCAGTTAGCAGTCAAGCGCGTAACCGTTCGTGCCAAGGGACTCCATTTTAAAAGTACAACTCATCAATTCCTCAACCCTTTTCCTTTCAAAGGCCAGTCTATTCTTTCTCGCCTTCCACCCAATTTTTCCATCGTTAGCCCTGTGTTCTGCTTCTCATTATCTTCCCACAACGATGCTTTAAAAAGAAGTCATAAAAATAGCTATATTTTCTTAAGTAGGAAGTAGTATACCACTCTACTTACACCAATATTTTTTAAGAGTTTTAAGCAGGAATTATTGCCTTGATGTGTATTATTGGTTGTGTGGTGTGTTGGTTTACAAGTCCCCTGAAACTGTATGTAAAAAGATGCTGGAAAAACAGTTCAGCAGCAGTAATCTAACGACTGGGAGGAAAGAGGGGCGATGCTCTTCCCTTCTGGTCATTGAAGGGCAGTATCTCTAATAAGGGAGATCCCAGCACCTTTCCACATAAGGATCACAGCTTTGGGAACGGTGTGGTTTTCTTTTATGATTTCTTTTCATTAAGGTCTTGGGGGTCTTGCATAAAAACTGAATGCTTTTTTTTCCCTTAAGCACTCTACTGCTTTCACTTTATCTTTAAGAATAATTAAAAAGTCGAGGCATACCAGTATAGTTGGAAGATTTTTATAGTAGGAGATCTTTAGCAACGAATTTGGAAAACTCTGGGCATTGAGATGTTTCCTTTCTCTGATGCCACAAAATGTAAGCATGTTTAATAATGAGATAAGTGTTAGCGTTCGCAGGAACCGGCTGTTCATGTCCGTTAACATGGTCCCAAACGAAGAGGAAAGTCATTGGTGGTGTGAATGAAAAAGTTCCTTCTCTCATTAGAATATTTTCTACTGGCTTACGGTATTATTACTCATTAACTTGTTGTAGCTGAGGTGTAAAGGAAAGTGTGCTAGACTCTTCTGAAGTTCATGTCATGTTTTACAGCGTGTTAATTGAGCAAGCTGCTTAGAAATTTAAGCCCTAGAGATATAATATAAATGAAAGTGCCTTTAAAATCTACTTACAAATGTAAAATAATTTTACTTAGGTTATTAAATGTGCCTGATACCACTTCTACCAAGTTCCAATTAATATACCGATGTACATACATTAAAAATACTGGGACTAGCATCATAAGTTCAAGGTGAGGGATGATCCTACGTTGGATGACTCAATGAAATCCTATTAAATTCCCATTTTTAGACACACACCATATGCCAGTCCCTCTGAAATAGAACAGAACCAAGACAGAAAAAGATAGTGACTCAATTCCATTATTTATATCTTACTCCAGGATATAGAAGCTCTGGTGGCCAGAAAACAGTCAGCATCTCTGGGCAACCCATACCAGATTTCTGTACCACGCTGCCTTACTCCAACATCCACACTTGTCTTCCTTCATCATGTAGACATTACAGCTTAGAGCCCCAAACACAGAAACATGGTAGATACACATTGTATCATACTATTCCTAGTCATCATGAGAAGTTCTGGTAGCAATGCATGCATAGGAGTATGCTTTTTCATTGTTTAAATAAGGTCTTTAAACATCAGTGAGCTCTTCCTAAGAGGATGAACTGTCTAAGAAAGACAAGATACATCCCCAGTTCAGGAGACCAGGACAAAATTGAAGGCTGCCGACACTGAGCTCACCTCTGAGAGCAGAAAGCTATTAGAATTGAAATAGCAAGGATGAGGAGCCAAGTGAATTCCACTTGCCCTGTCTATTGTCAAAAGGTGGGGCTGAATATATTTCCCCTTATTTAAAGAGGAAAACACAAATTAAAAGGCTCATTCATAGCATAAGGTAAAGGAAATATTGTCTAGAACCTTCAAAAGCAGAGTTATATTTTAGATACTACTTTTATGAGAACAAGCTAGAGATTTTATAAGACATTTGCGTGATGTTCTCAAAAAAAAAGAGGCATGCCTTTATGAAAAAGAAGCTTCTGAAACAGATGCCTACGTTAATAAAAAACACAACACGAAGGCATAGATGCAAAGGGATCTGCTTTAAATAAGAAAGGAAAACAAAGAAACTTAAAAAGCAATGTCAGAATTAAAATCTAAATCGAAAGCAGAAATGAGCAAGTGAAAAATGCATAATATCAAAGAATCAAGAGGAAAATGACTAAGAAGAAATCAACGAAAGTCAAAATTACAGACATCGAGGACACAGAATAAGAAAAAAATCTAATTGACTTGTAATAAATGAAATCAATAATTATGGATATAAAATACCTCAGAAAACATTACCTGAAATGAAGTATGTGTACAAATTAATATACCAATATAGTTTTGGTCAGCATAATGACCATAAATCAAACATAGACATACAGAACATTATGACATTTCAAGGGTGAAGTAAAAATTAAAAGATCATCAACAAAGGAAGAAAAATTTCAGAAGACAATGGAACAATTTCAACAAGTTTTAAGGGAAAATATTTTGCTCTAAGAATTTCGTGCATATCCACATTATCATTCATGTGCAAAAACAACAGAAAGAATTTCTCAATAGGAAAACATTAAGGGACTATACAGCTAATTTATTTAATTTACTTACCTTTTCTGATAAAATTAACCAATAATACTCTCTAGGAGACAGAGAGATGAAGAAAGATCAAGACCTCAACAGTGGAAAAGTTTAAGAATTAATGATAAGGACCGGGACCATTTAGAGAAAAATAATTGCAAAAAATAATGATATAAAAAATATTAATTTACACCAAAAAAAAAAAAAGAGGTTGAGAAGTTAGAGGGTTGATACGTTGTGTGGTTGTTAACCAGTGTTATAAAATAACATGTGTACTTCTGTTTCATGAGAAACTATTTGTTCTGTAAGCCTTCACCTGAAGTACAATAAAAAAAAATAAAAATAATTAAAAATAAATTTAAAAAAATA
>NW_004444123.1:285206-355246 GCF_000243295.1 Trichechus manatus latirostris | reverse complement strand
CAGCATTGAAAATGGCAAGAGAGAAGGGCAAAGAAAGTAATAATACAGTAAATTCTTTATTATACATAAAATAGGAAGACATGGAAAATTAAAGACGTCACTAATAACTGAAAAAAAACAAAAAACTAAACAGGAAAAAACACGAGTTGCTGTAGAGTTGATTCCGACCCCTAGCAATCCTACAGGACAGAGTAGAAATGCCCCGTAGGGTTTCCAAGGAGCAGCTGGTGGATTCGAACTGCTGACCCTTTGGTTAGCAGCCAAGCTCTTCAACCACTGTGCCACCAGGGCTCCAACAACTAACAGGATTGTAAATTTATACCTTAAAATTCACCATAGAAGATAAAAGTTGTGGTGAAGATTTCTACCACTCACTGACACTCATATTTTTCTTCCCTTGTCAAACAGCTGGACTACTTATCCTAGGCCCCTTGCCTCTGGATGAGGTCATGTGACTAGTTTGTACCATTTTTGGATGGAGGCATTAAAGAGCAGTTAATCATCTCTGATCATCTTGATGTGCTTGGCTGCTAACCAAAGGGTTGGAGGTTTGAGTCCACCCAGAGGCACCTCTGAAGAAAGGCCTGGTGATCTACTGAAAACTCAGCCATTGAAAACCCTCTAGAGCACAGTTCTACTCTGACACACATGGGATCACCATGACTTGGAGTTGACTCAACAGCAAATGGTAAATTGTTTGTCTCTATTTTTCCATCTAGAGGAGATCTCCAAGGCTCTAGGGGATGGTGGGCCCACTGGGAGGGGTCTGGGTCCTTAAATGACTCATGTGAATTTGAAAAGTGATCAGGAAGAGTGACAGATTAATCTCAGATTTTGGTTTCTGGGCAAAGCCCATTAAACAAAATAGAAAACATAGGAGGAATTATAGAATGGCAATTTTGGAACTTGTTTCATTTGGGACTTATTGAGTTTGAAGTATCTTGTGGCAGCCAGATGGACTTAGAAATTAAACTATGAATATAGTTGTATTATTTGGAGTTTAGGTAGGAATACTAGCTTGTATCTGAGATAACAGAAAGGAACAGGTATTTCTTGTGAGATTATGTTAAATATGTGTACACTGGTATAAAATATTCTCTCAGGTATTTTAATCCAGTATGTGTAACCCATGGAGTCCTGGTGACATCAAAAGGTCAGCAGTTCAAATTCACCAGCTGCTCTTTGGAAACCCTGTAGGGTAGATCTACTCTGTCCTTTAGGGTCACTGTAAGTTGGAATCGACTCAACAGCAATGGGTTTGGTTTTCTTTGGTTTATGTGTAACCCTGCTTTGTAGATCATATACACATCTCTGATTATTATATAATCAAGTTCATTTCAATGAGTTGAAGAAAAAGGTTGCAACCTCTGGAGATGATCTCTGCTGTAAATCCCATTTTGTGTGATGATCTTCAATTTTTGTTCTGAAATGTGATCTTAGGTAGATCAAATTCTCAGATATAGAAGAAGTCCCTCTCCTTTGTAATGGACTCTCAAATAATTTAACACTGCTGTTAGATGGACTAGCTGAAAGTCCATTCTGCAATAGCAGCTAGATAATTCTCATTACATGGTCTGGGTTCATGTTTAGAGGTCATTTCTTGCTTTCCTTTTTAAAAGAATGGCTTAATATTAGATACGTCTTCTAGATCTTTAGTATTTAGATCAGGGGTTAGCAAACTACAGCCCGTGGGCCAAATCAAGCTAAGGATTGTTTTTACATGTTAAAATAAATCAAAGACAAATAGTATTTTGAGACATGTGAAAATTACATGAAATTCAAATTTCAGTGTCCATAGTAAAGTTTTATTGGGACACAGTCATGCTCATTTGCTTAAGTATTGTCTATGGCAGCTTTCAAGGGCAGTGACAGGTAGTTCAGTGGTAGAATTCTCACCTTCCAGGTGTGACATTCAGGTTTGATTTCCAGCCAGGGGTTTGATTCCTGGACAATGTATCTCATGCACAGCCCCCACCTGTCTGTCAATGGGAGCTTGCGTGTTGCCATGTTCCAGAACAGGTTCCAGTGGAGTCTCTACACTAAGACAGACTAGGAAGAAAGGCCTGGAGATCTACTTCTGAAAACCAGTGAATGAAAACCCAATGGATCACAATGGTCTGATCCCCCACAAGCACAGGGGTGGCGCAGGACGGGCAGCATCTCGTTGCATTGTGAATGGGGTTGCTGTGAGTCAGACCGATGGCAGATATCGGCAGTAACGACAGGCTGCTTTCACACTGCAGTGGCAGAGTTTAGTAGTTTTGTAGATCATTTCTTGATCATTTAGAGATCATTTACAGAAAATGTTTGCTGCCCCTGATCTAGATTGATTATAGTAAACCATTTCATTCAATAGGTCTCCTACTGTGTTTGCGCAAGTAAACGGGAGGGGAGAGGGTGGAAGGGAAAATGCCGTCTATTTGCCTTGAGAACTGGAGTGATGGGAAGAAGCAGAGCAGAGGCGACGTTCGGACTTATTTATATGTATTGCTGCCGAAAAAGATAAATTCAGACAAAGTCAGAAATTCTCCTAGCTACAGGATTTGGGGTTTCTGAGTAAGAGATCAGGATGAGGGCAATGTGTTTTTGCTGAATTAAACTTACTCTCTTAACGGCGACACCTTCATACTTTATGAATTTTCGGGGGAGTTCACTGCGATTCTCCAATGCAGGAGTCTTGTTATCAATCTTTATATCCCCAGTGTCCATGACAAAGAAAGTGATAAGTGTTTTTGGAAGGAAGGAAGGAAGGAGAAAAAAGAGAAGGGGGAAGGAAAGAGAGAAAGAAAGAAGGTAGAAGGAGGAAGGCAGGAAGATAAGGAAGATTATTGGCTGCAAAATATGCAGATCTGAAGGCTGGTGTGACCTCTTGGCAGAGTGCAAAGCAGACAACATTTGGGTGATTTTTCATTTGCTTCTTTCACACCTTCTTCTCTCACTTTCTCCAGTGTTTTCTTGCTCTTCTCAGGCCGTTGCTGCCTCATTGTTGAGTCAGCCTCCGAAGCGCAGCTGACTGTCCACTGCTCTTCCTTGTGCACATATTCTTACTTTGCTTTCTATTTTAGAGTCAGCAGTTAAAATGAGCAGGATCTTATTAAATCATTCTTCATAAAGTGATAATAACCGATAAAGCGAAAATGAATGAGAAATAGCAAAAATATGAGGTTTGAGTTTAAGAACTGCTGCTTACTGTAATTTCAGGTCCGTTACTAAGTATTGCCACCACGTGTCTGTCAGTTTGTCGTACTGTGGTGGCTTGCGTGTTGCTGTGATGCTGGAAGCTAGGCCACCAGTATTTCAAATACCAGCAGGGTCACCCATGGTGGACAGGTTTCAGAGGAGTTTCTAGACTAAGACAGACTAAAAAGAAGGACCTGGTGATCTACTTCCAAAAAACATTAGCCAGTGAAAACCTTACGAAAACCTCATGGATAGCAGTGGAATATTCTCTAATACAGTGCTGGAAGATGAGCCCCTCAGGTTGGAAGGCACTCAGAATACAACTGGGGAAGAGCTGCCTCCTCAAAGTAGAGTTGACCTTAATGATGTGGATGGAGGAAAGCTTTTGGAGAAATACTGAAGTTGTTATGGATTTCATTTTACTTGGATCCACAATCAATGCTCATAGAAGCAGCAGTCAAGAAATCAAACAATGTATTATTGAGCTGGGCAAATCTGCTAAAAAAGATTTCTTTAAAGTGTTAAAAAGAAAAGATGTCACTTTGAAGACTAAGGTGCACCTGGCCCAAGCCATGGTATTTTCTCTCTTCTCATACATGCATGCAAAAACTGAACCATTAATAAGGAAAACCAAATAAAAATTGCTGCCTTTGAATTATGGTGTTGGTGAAGAATATTGAATACCCTGTCGACTGCCAGAAGAATGAACAAATCTATCTCGGAAGAAGTACAGCCAGAATGCTCCTTAGAAGCGAGGATAGAGAGACTTTGCTTCACATACTTCGTACATGTTTTCAGGAGGGATCAGTTCCTGGAGAAGGACATCATGCTTGGTAAAGTAGAGGGTTACTGAGAATGAGGAAGACCCCCAACGAGACGGATTGATACAGTCGCTGCAACAATGGGCTCAAACACAGCGAAGACTGTGAGGATGGCGCAGGACTGAGTGGGGTTTTGCTCTGTTGTACGTAAGGTCGCTATGAGTCAGAACCAACTCGACGGTACCTAACAGCAACACTAAGCATCAGTTTCTATCTTATAGCCCTTTTCTGAGGATTGCATGAATAATTTAAGTGAAGATGTTTTTTTATCTCTGTTTATAAAAATCTGATTTTTATCATCAATGTAGTTTGCCTTCACTGTGTTTCATTTAGGTAGAAATGTTTTATTTATATAAAGCAAGGATAAGAACCTCAAATCTCCATAGGGGTCAGGAAGATGGGACTGGGTCAGAGGGTGAACATGTCTAGAGGACAGTCGCTTCTCAGTATCACCAATAACATTTCTCTCCAGCAATGTGGGAATCGTTTTATCCAATTATTTGATTTTTCAAGTGAATAAAAAAACATCATCTTTACATGAAATCTTCTGATTATTAAATGTTGGTGAATTATTATTGTTTTCAAATGATTTTTTTTTTTTATTATTCAACAATTCATAGAAGCCAGGGCAAAACAATGTATGGAAGACAGGGGAGGTGAATATGGTCCTATCCTGTCCGTTTGCAGTACCTGCTCTAAACAATAAGTTAAAGAAGTAGAGTGATCGTGGGTGGGGATTGGGGGTTGGTGTATGCTTTTATTTCACATTACATCACAAAAGTAAGGCTAATGTTAAAACTGGCCCTTTAAAAAAATTTTTTTTATAACTTATCCTTGTTAATTTGTGGTTGGGAAAAATGTGCCAGAAACATTTTGCTACCAAAATGATGTGTATATATAGAGTGTCATAGGGAAGAAAGAATAGGTTTTAAAATATATATTTATTGTTTTTTAAACTTAATTTAATTTTTATTTATTTTTTGTTGTTGAAAATGTACACATCAAAACATACACCAATTCAACAACTTCTACCTGTATAATTCAGTGACATTGATTACATTCTTTGAAATGTGCACCCCTCATCCCCCTCCTTTTCCGAATTATTCCTCTGCCATTAATATAAATTCACTGCCCCCTAAGTTTCTTTTCTAGCCTTTCCAGTTGCTGATGTCAGTTTGACCCCATATAGATAGTTCTTTAGACGAGCACAACGCTCAAGGCAGACATTCTTTACTAATTAAGCTAAATTATTCTTTGGTTTAAGAAGACTTTAGGAGATAGTTTTGGTTAATTTTAATAAGCAAATATTTACCTATTTATTCATATGACTTTCAACCACAAGACACTTTTAATCTGTAACTTCGTGCCTCTTATCATAGATAAGATAGACTATGTACCAATTTTATCCTACCTACCAAGAGATCAATTTGAACCTAAAATTGTAATATAATAGGTGCCTCTTCCCCAGAGGAGTGACCAGTTAATTTCCCTAGGATAGCAGCTTGCACAAAGGAAGAAAATGATAATGCAACAAGCTTTCAGAGAGATGCCCTGTTCTGAGAGTTAACCTTTGTGCTCACAAGTAGTTACCTGAAAAATTTCGAAGGTATGAACAGAAATAACAGCAGATTGCATTACCTACATCCAAAAGGTCAGAGGTTCAGATTACTACGGTAATGAAACTTCAGTGAGCTGCTTCAGATCTATTAGGTTTGTCAGTTTTTATAAGCAAGCTTACTTCAGGCATGCGATTATAACATGAAGGACCTATACTGGGGAAAATGCAGCAGCCGGATCTTAAGAGAAGTATTCAAATATCACAGGAGCCCGTACAGCGTCCACCTTCATGAGGAGGTTGGCACTTCTATAAAAACTGGCTGGTCCGACAGAAATTGTGTTCCCAATTCCAATGGAATAGAAGAAGAGAAAGAAGGTCCAGAAGGGTATAGAGGTAGGAAAGAGACGTTACTTCTCAAGAACGAAGCTCGACGTTTTATTATGCTTTTAGTATTTTTTTTATGTGTACCGTTGCCCATTCTTAATTTGCTTGGGTATCCATTCAAAAGATGTGTTCAAGTCCTAAGCTGCAGTACCTGTGACTATGACTTCACTTGGAAGTAACATTTTTGTATATACAATAAGTTAACACGAGGACATACGGAGTAAGCTGGGTCCTAATCCAACATGACTGGTGTCCTTATGAGAGAAACAGACACAAATACAGACACATGGGAAGCACGCCATTTGATGACAGAGGCAGAGACTGCAGTGATACATCTACAGACCAAGAAACATCAAGGACTGGCAGCTGTCACCACACGCTAGGAGAGAGGCACGGTACAGATTCTCCTTCAGAGTTCTCAGGAGGAACCAACGGTGCCAACACCTTGACTGCGGACTCCTAATCTGCAGAACAGTGAGAGGGTATTCTTCCTTTGTTGTAAGTCACTCGGTTTGTGGTGATTTGTTACAGCGGCCCTAGGAAGCTAATACAGGTACTAATAATACATCAGGGGGAAATAAAGGCAGGAGCGGCTTACTTACCTGGCTTAGTCCATTCCACGTCTATAGCTGTGTGGTTTAGTACCCGTGCAGTGAGATTGGCCCCTCTCTCTGGAGGACCAGCTAACGTCGTCACAGCTGCTTCCCGGCTTGTTGTAAAACCCACACTGTTGTGTACAAAGAGCTTATACTCATATGTTGTAAACCTAGAAAGGTTTTTTTAAAAAGTCATATGTAAGTTTCTATTTTGCAGAAGCCAAAATATATGGTTTATTTTTTCCCCACAATATACAGGATTCCCTTTCTTTTCCTCACAAAATGCGCATTTTTCTTCCCTGCCCCCCACAAAATAGATTATTTTCTTTTCTCTCCCTCCACAAAACATATCATCGTTTTGTATTTCTCCAGCCTTAACCAAAGCGTCAGGAAAATATTTTATTAGCGATACCAAACAAATATCACTATTTAAAACAAACGTGGTTGATAGTTTTCTCATTCTTACTGTTTTCAGAAGTGGTGAGGATTACAGCTCAATTCCAGATGCAATTACAAATCTGGCAACCTGCCAGCTTTCTATCTGAACTTGATCCAGAGTTTTACTCTCTCCTCTTGGGAAACTCATCCATTTTCAGATATCAGAATCCCACATCATCATCCCCTGTAGCTCGGCTTCTTTCCCGTAATCTCATTGGCAGACAGATAACCCCGAAATTAAATCGTAACTGTGACCAAAGTGAACAGCATTCTCCCTGTGAGAGTTTTGCTACAGTGAGCTGTGTTTTGCTATAGTGTGAACATATTTACGTGAGTCAGTACGGTGGAAACTCTATTGCTAGGCAGAAGGAGAAGCCTGGACGTGGTGAAGCAAGAGGGTAGGGACTTTCCAAGCCATAGATTACATCGATGGCAGACTAAGGCCGCCCAGTCTTCACTCCTTTGCATCTTTCTCAGGCAGAAGACTATCAGATTTTCTTTGTTTGGTTCAAATTGCCTGAATAGGAAGTGCTATTTATAGACACTCAGGCTTTGACTGGACAACAGCTTAGAGCAAGAAACTTGCTAAAGGCATGGTGGCAACACGTGACCGTGCCAAGGACATTCAGGACTCGGGCAAACAGTGGTCTCAGGACATCATCACCTAATTTGAGTTTAATAGATCATCAAGAATACCTTTAAAGAAAGAAAGGAAAGTGCTATTTGTAGAAAGACGTTACGTATAGAGGTCTCTTTGCCCAGCAATCAGTCACAGTTACACAGTCCACATCTCAAAGCAATCAAAGCCCCCCAACCTCCAAATGCAGAGCCCAGAGGATTTGTCTCAATAAGTCACAGGCTGAAATGGTTTGGCTTTGGTCCTCGTAGCGCAGGGCTCTGCTGGTCATAGTGCAAAGGGGAGGGTACCTTTCACAGGATAGTGTTAAATAATTCGACCAAAAAACATGTCAGGATTCCCAGCAGTTTGCTACCACCTATTAGAAGTCAGCTTGCCTCACCTGTTTCTCATGCATGGCCAAAAATATGTGTTTATCAATGCGTTTTGCAAGACTTTGCCTCAGCCCCACTTCAGTGGTTGCTCTGCTATTGGAGCTACAGGTGAAGACTCTGTGACTTTTTGAAGCTATTTATCCATTTGCTCTAAATGAGTACCAGCATCTGATCTGAGGATCTTCTACATCTTTCTGCTTTACCACTTCTTCTCATGTCTTTATATTCTCTTTCTCTTTTCTTTTTTCTTCCTTCCTTCTTTCCCTTCCTTCCTTCCTTATATGTTTTTTAGCAAGTACTATGTAGTCCTATGACCATGACAATTCAAAGATATTAATAATAGTTAGCATTTATTAAGTGCGTAATATGTGTCACTACCACCAGTCTGTCAGTTTGTCCTACTGTGGTAGCTTGCATGTTGCTATGATGCTGGAAGCTATGCCACCAGGACTTCAAATACCAGCAGGGTCATTCAGGGTGGACATGTTTCAGCAAAGCTTCCAGACTAAGGCAGACTAGGAAGAACGGCCTGGCAATCTAATTCTGAAAATTAGCCAGCGAAAACCTTATGGATCACAACAGAACACTGTCCAACTCGTTTGCTTTGTACACGTCATCAGGAGAGATCAATTGCTGGAGAAGGACATCATGTTTGATGAAGTAGAGGGCCAGTGAGGGTGAGGGAGACCCTCAGTGAGGGTGAGATTGCCATGGTAGGATAGGTGCAAAGATGGACTGGAACACGTTGGCAGTTGTGAGGATGACGCACGACCAGGCACAGTTGTGTTCTGTTGTATATAAAGTCACCTGGAGTCAGAGTCGACCTGAAGGCAGCTAATAACAACAATGGTATGTGTCAGGTATTATTCTACCTGTGTGAATTCACACATTCCTCAGAACAACCCTGTAAGGAGATACTATTATTCCTGCTTTGAAAATGAGAAAAATAAAGCTCACAGAAGATAAATAACCAGTCCACCCACAAAGCTATTAAGTGGGGGGATTAAGATTCAAACCTACATAGTCTGATTCCAGAGTTGACTTTTTAATCACTATGCTACATTGCCAGCATAGTAACGATGATGATAATAATAGTAATAATAGCAATCATAATGATAGTCTGGTCTCTCCGTTCTTGGATGATATCACATCACTGGGGCTTGACCTCTGAGTTGCTTTCGTGCAGTGGGGATAGATTTTTGCTTACACTTCCAAACAGTCTTGCCAAATTTCCTTTGTGACCACTAGTATGAATTTGAAGGATGGTGAGTCAGTGTTAAGAGGGTAGCAAGCCTGTGACAATGAAATGAAATGAAGCTAATGGCTCATGAGGGAATTGAACCAGAGACCTTGCGTTCATTATCTCTCTCCCAGGGTAAACTACTTATAATTGTGTTTTGCTCTGTAAAATGGTTGAAAAGAAATTTAGCGCCTGGATATCTAATCTCCTCTCCTATAATATTTGAATTTTTCTTTAACATGTCTATGATATTATACATTTACTAATACTTATGGCTTTAAAGTGACACTATTTTTGTGGTTCTTTTTGACAAATGGAATTAACAACATCAGATGGCAATAAAGTGGTTAATTGTAAATAATCTCTGCGAGGACTTTGTTCTTCTTATGATACTTTAACAGATGTCATTGTCATTTAGGTATGGCGGCATGTACGAGTTATGTCTGCATGGAAGAAACTTAGGTCACATAAATATGTGGAATTAGAACACATTATAAAGGTTGTACTATAATTTTAGGGTGAGGGATAGATTGAGGGTTTATGCACTTCAAATAATAAAATATCTGCTACATTTTACAGAGAAGAAAACAAATCGAGACGCTGAGAAGTTGAATGACTTTGCCTGAGGTTGCTCAGCTAGCAAACGGGGTGGCTGGGCTTCTGATTTCTCATTCCCAATATTCAGTTATTTCCATTGTTCACTGTTTTATTTAATTGAGAAATCAGCAGGTATTGATTTGATGTCATACATTTGATTTTCATTTTTAAGTTAAATTTTTAAAGAAATAAAATCTTGAGTCCTTTTAAATTCTATGAAATACTAAAACACACTTTTTTTCATTGCACCTATAACCTACTCTTTACATTAGTATGTATGCCTGTGACTTACCTACATACACAAGTTTGTATTTCACCACTCCACGTCAAAAAAAGAAGGTATTAGATGGCTTAGCGTGGATCTTCTACTTCCTCGGTGTATATTGTTTTCTTAGATTGACCTGAGTATTGATTGGAGCCCTGGTGGTGCAGTGGTTAAGATCTTGGCTGCTAACCAAAAGGTTCGGCAGTTCAAATCCACCAGCCACTCCTTGGAAACATTATGGGGCAGTTCTGTTCTGTCCTATAGATTTGCAATGAGTCGGAATTGACTCAATGGCAATGGGTTTGATTTTTTTTGGTTTCACGTATTGATTATTTTGATTATTGATTCTGAATGGGACATTCCCTCTAACTAATAATAAAAGAACACTTTTGAAAAATGTTAAATCGATTGACATTCTATATTCATGGCCAAACTTACAGATATCAATCAATTTCTTCCCTAAATACTAACTGTGTTCACTAAACATGCCTTAAAAAAATGTACCATTTCAAACTCTGTAGGAAACAGCTTTTGAAATTGCAAAGTAAATGAATACTCACATTGAATCTATACTGTGGCCAATAAAACCAACTGTATGTAGGTCAATTTTTCACTGAATCATCAATTCATTTGAGACTGTATTCTCTCTACCCCTCACAAATGGTTAACTTTGTTGTCTATAGACATGACTATGATATTTTCCCTGTAAAGGAAATATATATTAAAATTTTATTTATGGAACCATCTCGATTTTTCAGTTATTCTCACTTACATGAATTAGAAAATTAGATTCTGTTTGGATGATGCAGTTTTTAATCTATTTATAACTGAATAAATAGTTTTATAAGTAAATGGACAGCTGTTTCATAGTTGTTAAAGAATTCAGTCTCATAACTTTGCATGCACTTATGTAATTTTTAAGGTTACAAACACCAAAACCAAACCCATTGCCATCGAGTTGATTCTGACTCATGGCAACCCTATAGGACAGAGTAGAACTGCCCCATAGAGTTTCCAAGGAATGGCTGGTGGATTGAACTGCTGACCTTTTGGTTAGCAGACAAGCTCTTAACAACTGTTCCACCAGGGCTCCAATTTTTAAGGCTAGTGACACACAAATTTACCTGACTCCTAGATAAATGATCCTCTCTGAAGCTGAGGAAGGTGTTTCTTTTTAAATTATATTTAAAGCAAATTAAATTGCTCTTTCATGTTTGATATGCCCTCACTTCATTCTTTCATTCATTCAAAAAATATTTGTTTATCACTTCTTATGTGCCAGTTGCTAAACATAATAGACCTGATAGCTGTCCTCCTGGAGCCATACTGCATGTCAATTTTCACAGAAATATGTTTTAAAATGAGAAAATTAGAGTACTTATCCATTCATTCTATTTTCTTTCAACACGTGTTGGACAGAGCATCTAATTTAACCTGACTTAGTCAGGGACGTCTTCACAGAGGAAGTAACATTTGGGATAGGTTTTGATGACAAGTGATATTTTGTCCAGTGAAGACACAGGCATTATTTCGGGTCAAAATGTATGCAGGTTTGTATATTGAAAGGGTCTGATGTATTTTAGGAATGAACGAAATTCTCTGATGTGCTAAATAATGCCTCAGGCTATTTTCATTAAAATTAAAATTGTGTCAGGTTTATTGACGTCCTAACAGAGTTCGTGTGTCAATATCATCACTGATATCAATCATGCTTTTGAAAATGCAGGCTGCTTAGTTGCTTCTTCCACTAACTCTTCTTCATATCCACTAAACTCAAAGTACAGGTGAGTATAACATCACACAATCAAGATTGTGAGAAACCTTTTATAGCATACAGTTCACTACATTCTCAAATTCTTTGTGGGAATGAATAAATAAGCAAACAAAAAACAATGCAATACTGTTTCCATTGTTTGAACCAGCATTGATACTAAGTACATTTTCTTTAAACTTCTAATTTGTTGTTTTTAAAAAGACAACAGGGGATTTTTTTTTTTATTGTAACAATGTATATAATACAACATTTGCCAATTCAACAATTTTCATAGTACAATTTAGTGACATCAGTTACATTAATCATGTTGTGCAATCATCACCAGTAATTGTTGCCAAGTTTCCCATCACCATAAACAGAAACTCACTGCTTCCCATACAATGGCTCCCCCTCTCCCCTCCCTCCCATGCCTGGTGACAACTAAAAATTGTGGTCTCTATATCTTTGCCTATTATAGATATTTCATATAAGTGAGAGCATGCAATATTCATCCACCTGTGATTGACTTAAATCACTCAGCATGTTTTCAAGCTTTGTCTCTGTGCTACAGAACATTCTTGCTTTTGAAATGGAAGAGTAATGCTCATCACACTGGAAGTTTTTATGTGATATTTTTTAGACTGTGAAAGTTGCATCTATTATGCTCCTGTTTTTATATGTACACTAGCAGAATGTCATACCTAAAATGATTTTGCTGTAATTTTCATCTTTGCTATACTGTCATCCGTTATTAGAAAGGAAAAAAACAAAATCAAACAAAAAAAATACATTTTTTTTTTAAGAAAATATTAGGCAAGAAACAAATAAATAAACTCCTGTGGCAAAATGCACCCTTCCAGAGTTAAAGGCTCATTTTTTCATGAGAGAAGTTTGAATATTATGACACTTAGGGGAAAAAAGTGGCATGTGGTAAATTCAGTGCACTAAAAAAAACAAAAAACAAAAAACTTCCAAATGAAGAATACCACTGTTGTTGTTGTTGTTAGGAGCCATTGAGTCAACTTCAACTCACAGTGACCTTATGTACAACAGAACAAAACAATGCTCGGTCTTGCACCATCCTCAAGATTGTGGCCATGTTTGAGTCCACTGTTGCAGCCACTGTGCCAATCTATATTGTTGAGGGTCTTCCTCTTTTTTGCTGACCCTCAACTTTACCAAGCATGATGTCCTACACCAGGGACTGGTCCCTCCTGATAACATGTCCAAAGTATGTGAGACGTAGTCTCGCCATCTGTCTTAGTCACCTAGTGCTGCTATAACAGAAATACCACAAGTGGATGGTTTTAATGAAGAGTTTACTTCCTCACAGTCAAAGTAGGCTAAAAGTCCAAATTCAGGGCATCAGCTCCAGGGGAAGGCTTTTCCTCTCTGTTGGCCTTCTCTTTGGTGTTCCCCCGGGCTAGGAGCCTCTGTGCGCAGGGACCCCGGTCCAAATGACATGCTCTGCTCCCAGCACTGCTTTCTTGATGGTATGAGGTCCCCAACTTTCTGCTTGCTTCCCTTTCCTTTTACCTCTTGGGAGATAAAAGGTGGTGCAGGCCACACCCCAGGGAAACTCCCTTTACACTGAATCAGGGATGTGACCTGGGTAAAGGTGGTTTTACAATCTTACCCTAATCCTCTTTAACATAAAATTACAATCACAAAATGGAGGCCAACCACACAATTCTGGGAATCATGGCCCAGCCAAACTGGTACACATGTTTTTTGGGGGACATAATTCAAACCATGACACCATCCTTGCTTCTAAGGAGCATTCTGACTGTACTTCTTCCAAGACAGATTCGTTTGTTCTTCTGGTAGTCCATGGTACGTTCAATATTCTTCACCAACACCGTAATTCAAAGGCGTCAGTTCTTCTTCAGTTTTCTTTATTAGATATTTTCATTAATTTTAAGTTAAGCACATTGCTATGGAATGGAAATGTTGACCAGAGTTGACCTTCATTCCTAGACTCAACTTTTATTCATGTTTTGACGTTAGTAAGAAAATAACAGAACCTACCTCATCTTGGCAACCATGGGAGAAAAGCCTTCCTTCCACTCAGCCTCTGTCTGTACAAAGCTAACTTCTTACCTCAATAGTTACTCTTTAAATATATTTGTACTATAGGGACACATGACTGTGACATAGAACTGCCCAGTCTCTCCATATTAGCAAAGCAGAAAGTGTTATCTGTGCACATTTAATCTCATTACATACAAGGAGCGCTGAGTTATATTATTTTGACCATTTTCCCCCCAGAAACTATGTCGTCCTTCAAGCCTTGAAATACTTTGATTTTAGTAGGTTTAAAAGCTGTATTAGAATATATGTCAGTAAGATTTAAACTTATGACATTTTTAGCTTAAACTTTTAAATTTAAAACAAAGAAATTCAACCCTACTTTAAAAATAGGATGAAAATTGAATGCTTTTCATTTACAGCATATTTTTGAGGAGTCATCTGCAAGTGACTACTCACAGTACCATTCTAAAGGAAATAGTTCTAGAAATGTATAAATAACTGCAAGGAATCCACGTTAGAACAGACATCACTTTATAAATTTAATGATAGCTGAGGTATTATAATCTCAAAGTCAATATTCCCTGTAAAATAGAAAAAAATACCCTATTATTTCTTATATCTTGTTCTTCCTTCTTTAAATCCAGAGCAAAAGGGGGACGTGCTGTAACTGTGTTCTCAGCGGTTTTTTTGATCGTTCAGGAGTCAAGGCAGCGTAAGGGGTTGAAAACTGTAAGGGCAGATTGATGCTTAGAATTAAGGAGGCCACTGCCCTCTTGTTAAACGCCGCCTGACTCACATCTGCAGCATCAGATAACAATGGCACGTTCACCAGATTTTCCAAGTGATGAAAATGCCAGGAAACCCGAAGTTATGGTTTCCCCAACAACCATAACTTGGCCACTTTGCACCGAATTATTAAGGAAGAGAAGTTAGAAACTGACAAGTCATATAAACCTACAGCTACACTGAGTCCGTGTCTATGCAGGCAGAGCAAAATTCAGTAATGAGGCCAGTGGCTGTGTAACTCAGTCAAAATCCACTGCTGGCCTAAGGTATCAAAAAGCAAAGTAGAAGTATTTTTGTTTGAATTGAATTATCTGGATAATTGATCTAATATTCTGCTCTGTACATGCAGATATAAAGGAAAAGTATAGCTACTAGAATGATCTGAATTTCAGAATATAATACATTTTAGATAAATTTGGTATGGTTTTCTACATATTATAAGCAAGTATGTAAGCAAAATAGACCACTTGACTAGGGAAACTGACTTCAATTTATATTTATTATGTCACAGACGGAGCCCTGGTGGCACAGTGGTTAAGTGTTCAGCAGCTAACCAAAAGGTTGGCAGTCTGAATCCACCAGCCGTTCCTTGAAAACCCTATGGGGCAGTTCTACTCTGTAGTATAGGGTTCTTATGAGTCACAAATATATTCATAGATGGGTGCCTAATGAATATTAAGTTCATTTTATTTTTTAAATCAAGAGAATTGCCACTAAAAAGCTGATTCTAGATGTAGCTATGGTGATGTCTAGTCGAGATGAGAAGAACCCCTTCAATGTTCCCTTTATTTATAGAGATGTAAGTTAGGAAGGCAATAAGGAATAGTATTGCCTGGGGAGAACTGAAAATTACATATTCCTCCAAAAGGCAGTAGAGTTTAGTTAAAAACCCCAAATCACAGGCAGCAAGACAAATACAGGCCAAAGGGTAGTGCCATTAAGGACCTGAAAACATGGGGAGTGGAGCTCCTTGGTGGTGCAAGCGGTTAAGGTGCTCACTGCTAACCAAAAGATTGGAGGTTTGAGTCTACACAGAGGCACCTTGGAAGAAAGGCCTGGTGATCTACTTTTGAAAAATCAGCCCTTGAAAACCCTATGGAGCACAGTTCTACTCTCAGCATTGGGTCATCATGAGTCACGGGCAACTCCACGGCAACTGGTTTGAACATGGAGTCTAGACTCATATGCAATGACCTGGGCTGACTGTGGCCTGGGGACAGACAGCTCAGCTTCTCTCCCCGCCTCTGCGATTGGAGAGCCTGGGATGATGCGCCTTGGTTACCGTGCAGGTGGGCAACAAAAGTCCCTGGCCAAACAAGACACCTTCTAACAGAAGAACTGTGCACAGAGAGCCCGCCAGTGGACGAATCACATTCCAGTTTCCTCTCAGATTTGTGAGAGGTCTTCCTTTGGCTGAAACGGCTCCTACATTTTTTTGGACTTATAAAGGGTAAGGAGCCCTGGTGGTGCAGTGGTTAAGAGCTCGGCTGCTAACCAAAAGGTCGGCAGTTCAAATCCACCAGCCGCTCCTTGGAAACCTTACGGGGCAGTTCTACTCTGTCCTCGAGGGTCACTGTGAGTCAGAATAGATTCAAAGCACCTAACAATTACAACAAAAACAAAAAGGTCAACAGTTAGAGAAAAATTCTCAAAATATGAAGTCTCCTGCTACCTTGAATATCAAAAAGAAACATGTACTTAATTTTTATCTAAACTAATTATGTGGGACATAGCAGTTACTTGAAAAAAAAATCCTTGCTTAGTTTTAGTGGAAAAAAAATATTCCCCTGACATTTAGCGTTCTGAAGCTAGTCAAAAGACCACTCAGCACACGTTTTTCTCTGCAGACTTCCATTCCACAGGCAGCTGCCATTGTATGCTTATGTCAACTTCTGTTTCAATTTAATTTGAAGGGATTTAACTTTCTTTCTTTAAATCTTAGATTTGGACCTCTCATTAAAAATCCTGAGAGAAATTACTAAAAATTGAATAATAATTTTGTGGCCTTGTTCATAATTGTTTCGTAATTTTTTGTTTCGTTTATGAACAAGGGAAATTAGTGCCTCATAGTGTGATTATGAGGATCAAATGACATGAAGTCCTTTAAGAGTTATAGAACTCTATGAACCAGACGGTTAACACACTTGGCTGATAACCGAAAGCTTGGGGGCTTGAGTTGACCCAGAGGGACCTCGGAAGAAAGGCCTGGCAATCTACTTCCAAAAAACCACCCATTGAAAATCATATAGAGCACAGTTCTACTTTAACACATATGAGGTTGCCCTGAGTTGGAATTGCCAAGTGGTTATAGACCAGAAAAGCAGGCTTCTCAGGCGACCTGCTACAAGTGTTATTACTATTAACACAGCTGCATTTTCCCAGACAAGAGCACCAAGTCCTCAGGGCACTCATGAAGCCCCAGTGCAGTACCTACACTGCAGGTCTGGGAGGTGGGAAGGTGGGCTGCCATCAATATTTTATCAGGGAAGTTGTTATTTGCACACACGCACCTCATATGCTGGAAAGAAAACATCGTGGCCTCTGACTAAACGATCTGAAATGAAGTTATAGATGGGAACACACACATAATTAATCTTCTGGGCTTATTCTTTGTTTCTGATGAACATTTGATGGTTAAAAATTGAATTCAGTAAACACTAAATAGTAAATTTCTATTTCTTTTTAGAAATTGCTGTATTTAAGGCACTTACTGGAGCCCTGGTACCACAGTGGCTAAGAGCTTGGCTGCTAACCAAATGGTTGGCAATTCGAATCCACCAGTCGCTCCTATGGGGCAGTTCTACTCTTAGGGTTCATAATTATAGAAAATTATTTTTCTCTACTAGTTTCCTAGGCAGTCAGTGACTCCATAGTTAACCTTGATGATAACACTTAATATGTATATAACACTCTGTATTTGTGTATGCATGTGTGTGTGCGTGTGTGTATGCATGTATGTGTGTGTGTGTATGCGTGTATGTGTGTGCGTGTGTGTGTATGCATGTATGTGTGTGTGTGTTTGCGTGTATGTGTGTGTGTGTGTGCATGCGTGCGTGCGTGCGTGCGTGTGTGTGTTTGTGTGTGTGTGTGTATCTAGTGCCTCCTCCACTAGACTGCGAGCTCTTTGAGGGCAAGCCTTCTGTTATATTCACCATTTGTTCCTTTTCACAGGGCTTTAGCATATATTAAGCAAAAACGAATTGCTGAAGAAGTAAATTTCTTCAGTTGAAGTGATAATCCTATAGGGACACTGAATTAAGCAAATAATGAATCAAAAATAGTTGAGAATAGTGTGGCACCCGTGACAATACAGATTGAATAATAAGGATCCACTAATAATTGACCCAACACCCGTCTATCAGTCTGTCACATTGTGGGGGCTTGCATGTTGCTGTTATGCTGGAAGCTATGCCACCAGTATTTCAAATACCAGCAGGGTCAACCGTGGTGGACAAGTTTCAGCAGAGCTTCCAGACTGAGACAGACTAGGAAGAAAGGTCTGGCAGTCTACTTATGAAAATTATCCAATGAAAACCTCATGGATCACAACAGAATATCATCCAATCTAGTGCTGGAAGATGAGTTCCCTAAGCAGGAAGGCACTCAAAATACGCAGTGGGTACAACAACAGACTCGAGCATAGCAGTGATCACAAAGACGGTGCCGGCCTGGGCAATGTTTTGTTCTGTTGTACATGGGGTTGCCATGAGTCAGAACCAACTTGAAGGCAACTGACAACAACTGAAAGAACAATAATTGACCATTTTTTACCTACAAAAGTGGTAATTTCATAAGGTTCACTCTAACGCTTGGTTAGATTTACAAGCTGCTTCTCTCTAAGTCTTTGGAACATCTATAGTGTTTTCCCACACAACACTTCCCAATGGACAGAAGAATTGTCCTTAGTTTAACCCATTTCCTCAAGAGAATAAAAATACACTTAATAACCTTAAGGCTTAGAGAAATTAAATTATCAATCTTTTATTGACTTAACATATTCTTTCATTCAACAAATATTTGAGTACCCTTAAGTACCAGGCACTGTACTAGACATTGAGGATACAAAAGTCACCAAGACAAAGCCCCTCTCATGGTGGGTGTAACAATATAATGGTGTGTTCAGACAAGCAGCCAGGCTAGTACATCACAATGATAATAACGTTAAGGAGCCCTGGTGGCACAATGTTTAAGCACTCAGCTGCTAACTGAAAGGTTGGTGGTTCAAACACATCCAGCAGCTCTGTGGGAGAAAGGCCTGGAGATCTGTTCCCATAAAGATGACAGCGTAGGAAACCTTATGGGGCAGTTCTACTCTGTCACATAGGATCGCTATGAATTGAAAACTGACTCAGCAGCACACAACAACAACAAGTTTATGTTAAGGGTGTGTTATGGAAATCAATAAAAGGGCACTTGATTCAGACTAGGAGAGAGTGGTCAAGGAAGGCTTCCTGGAAACAACTTCTAGGCTGAGATTTGAAGGATGATCTAGTCAGACAATAGGAAAAGTCAGCATGGGAAGAAGATGAGTGAGGGAGTATTGCTTGTTAGAGTTACTCAAAGTCATGCAAATGCAGTCTCAGGTAAGGGGGGCACACAGTCTCAGGTAAGGGAGACACACAGTCTCGGGTGAGGGAGAGGTGGGAGACAGGGTTAGAGGTGAAAGAGCGTTCAGAGAATAGCTACTCTGTGGTAGATCTAGAAAAATAGTTAACCTGATCAAAAAGTTATGGAAAAATTGTTGTTGTTAGGTTCCGTTGAGTTGGTTCTGACTCATAGCAACCCTGTGTACAACAGAACGAAACACTGCCCCATCCTGCACCATCCTCATGATCGTTGTTATGCCGGAGCCCATCTTGCAGCCACCGCATCAATCCATCTTGTTGAGGGTCTTCCTCTTTTTCACTGACCTTGTACTTTACCCGGCATGATGCCCTTCTTCAGAGACTGGTCCCTCCTGATAACATGTCCAAAGGATGTGAGATGAAGTCTCACCTTGCTTCTAAGGAACATTCTGGCTGTACTTCTTCCAAGATAGACTTGTTCATTCTTCTGCAGTCCATGACATATTTAGTATTCTGTGCTAATACCATAATTCAAAGGCATCAATTCTTCTTTGGTCTTCCTTATTCATTGTCTAGTATTTGCATGCATGTGAGATGATGGAAAATACCATGCCTTGGGTCAGGCACACCTTAGTCCTCAAAGTGACACCTTTGCTTTTCAACACTTGAAAGAGGTCTTTTGCAGCAGATTTGCCTAACGCAATACGTCGTTTGATTTCTTGACTGCTGCTTCCATGGGTGTTGACTGTGGATCCCAGTAAAATGAAATCCTTGACAACTTCAATCTTTTTTCTGATTGTCATGATGTTGCTTATTGGTCCAGTTGTGAGGATTTTTGTTTTCTTTAAATTGAGGTGTAACCCATACTGAGGGCTGTGGTCTTTGATCTTCATCAGTAAGTTCTTCAAGTGCTTTTCACTTTCAGCAAGGTTGGGTCATCTGCATATCACAGATTGTTAATAAGTCTTCCTCCAATCTTGAAGCCGTGCTCTTTTTCATATAGCCAGCTTCGCGGATTATTTGCTCAGCATACAGATTGAATAAGTATGGTGAAAGGATGCGACCCTGATGCACACCTTTCCTGATTTTAAACCACACAGTATGCCTTTGTTCTGTTTGAATGACTGTTTCCTGGTCTATGTACAGGTTCTAGTGGAAAAATAGGATGTTTGAAAATTTTTGATAAAACAATATTCATATTAAAAAAAATTGAATACGCTGCTTGGGACCATAAAGGATTTTAAGTCATGTAACCTCATCTAATATCCTCATTTTGTAGACAAAGGAAGTGAAGCCAGAGAAGTTAAGTGACTTGTCCAAGGTCACCGAGCTAGTTCTCTGGCACAGCATGAAGCAGAACTCCGATCCCCTAGCTCTGCCCTGCAGTAGTGTCTCTGATGTTGCCATTTGCCTGTCTCTTGATGTGTCTGAACTGTAGATTGAAGTCTTTCAAATCCCAAGCCTGTTTACTGAATAATTTTTGTGGACTGAATCAATGATTTACAATCAATGACTGCCCAGAAATAGTAAGCATTTTACTTGTATTCAGTAATTTTCCCACTTTTGTACATGTTGACTATTTCCAGATTCCTCTATTAAGTTTTCATGTCTGGACAGAGCTGTGACAAAGGCAATAGGTTAAGGCTTAAGCACATGAAAGTTCCACTTCAAAAGGCTTATTTTCAGCACGTAGTTAAGATGGCAAACATTAAAGGTGCTGACTGTAGCAGTCCCATGATTAACGCCACAGATAACAACCAAACGTGTTTTACTGCATAGCTGATAACATGCTCACACACTGAAGACGCTCAGAGACTTCGAACTACTCACCATACCTAAAACTAAATGCCAGCGTTTGTTTTTATAGTTTTGGTAATCTCACCTGCTAAGACTCTTATCTTCATAAAACCACTGAGTTCCTGAATAAATATTGTGCCACAGATTTAAATCTTCTGGGGGATTTGACGCAAGTGGCTGCTGGATTTTACGTCTCAGAAGCTCATATCTAAAGCAAAAGACAAGCAGGCACATCGGGATTATCTCAAGTAACGTTACAACCAAAATTCAGGTGGGTTTGTGGCGTGTGCGTGGTGTACGTGTGCAAACAGAGAAGATACCGTATGTGAATAACTACAAATTTTTTTTTTTCCAGATAAACATTTTTCTGATTCCAGTTTCCACTGAGTCAATTATTTGGACACAATCTGTTACCTTCCTATTCTACTATTAACAGCAGGAACTATAACATTTTAGGCTTTTTTTCTACGTGAGATTTGCCAACACTTTGTTGGCAGTTTCACACAAAGTTGAAACACAAAACGCTTATGAAGTTAATGATTTCCTCAGACTGCTACCATCTACGTTTTATAAACAATGATAATATTATCAGCTCCATGGTCTTGGCTAAGTTTGCAGTTCAGGCTTTCATAAAGCCATTTCGGAATCACAACTCTTTCCTTTCATCTCAGCTCTATCCCTGACCACACTCCTTACAAGTTTCCAAATACTAAAAATAATGTGCCAAAAAGACCCACAAAAAGCCGTTGGGTTAGTTTTGGAATTTTGAGACATAGTTGTGTACATGTATCGTTTGGAACATGTGCCAGGTTTGCCTAATATATAATAAAAATATGCTTTGACAGTCAAGGGAAGGTCTAGGTAGAGAATCCTTAGAGAGTCGGTGATTGCTGTTTTAAGGATTTTTCAGACCTTCACAGTATCATAACTTTTCCATCTTGGTGAACTTTCATGGTTCCGTATGAGTCAAGAGACACAAAATGAAATTTAATAAGAGTCACATGTGGGGGGACATTCAATAAGGAAATAGTCCTACATCGGTATGAGAGAGCACTTCTCCCTCCCTCCTCCCTGGAGAGATAAGACCACAGCAAAATCCAAAAGGAGAGTCCTTTCTCTTACCTCAAGTTAGGTCCATTTGGCTTGGACGGGGGCTGCCAAGAAATCCCAACATACGATTCACTTAGTGGGACCACGGCCAAAGGGCTAACATCCTGCGGGAGGGTGGGGTGGGTGGTAATCGAGGTAGGTAAGCTCTCTGTACACCCTCCTAAGTACCCATTGCCCCCTGAGCAAGCCACAATGGTGACAGAGTAGTTAGTGAAAGGAATCAGCTGAGTAATTATCTGAGTCAACACTGAGGAAGTAATATTGGTTACTGTGATATAAGGGTCAGGCATGCGGATCTCATAGCTAAGTATGTCTCCATTCTGGATGAGGGGGGGTAACCAGGTGACCTGAAATAAAAGAGAAACTTGGAATCAATGTGACGGTACAAGAACAGAGCAAGTCCAGTTCACGTGGCCTAGAATTTTGCTCTATTTTGCAGGGAAATCATTTTCTCAATGTCTCCTTTCTGCTCAGCCCCTTTGCACGAGACGGTAATGAAGGGTTTGGGATCAATTACCAGCACACCAGGAACTAATGAAATGCCGTTTCCTGGATTTGGCTCTGCGTCTTGATACTTTCTAGACTGTCAGACTAGGACACGCCGTAGTGATTCATCTCCACTGTGGGTGTTCTGAAGGACACAGAGCAAACACATGGAGGGAACTCACACGTCTCCACACATCAGTAGGGCAGTGGCAGAATTTGACAGCTTTCGTGTTTATAACTCAATTAAACGAAGCATCAGAACACCTCGCTTTGCATTGTTAGTGTGCATTCTAAATATGTCTCTATTTTCTCTTTCCTGCAGGAGGGCAAGAGGCATCCTTATTTGCATTTTCTGAGGATGCAAAATATTTGGTTCTTGAATCTCTCTTCTGCATAAGTGTAGCAAGTAAAACAATAAGAACACATTCCACTCTCAAAGATAAGAGATACATAGAGATCTTTTCAAGAAGCAAGCGAAGGATGATCTTGTTTAACTTATGGACTTCAGTATCCGGAAAAAAGAAAAAAATAGCATGTTTAATGGAATACCATAAGGACTACAGTTTCTTTTCTTTTCTGGCTAAATTTTGCAAGAGCATAGTGGTAATACACACGTTTTTGTGGAAGAAAAAGGATCCTAAAAAAAATGTGCCTAGACCATTAAAAAAATCACTAATTCATATCCCATCCTGGTTCCTCTCTTTTATTGTTACCTTCAAGTTTAGGATATGTATTTCATCTCCCAAATAGACTGTAAGGTTCTTGATAGCAGGGTCTAAACTGTATACACATCTAATGTCATGCACACAGGTGGAGTTCAGTAAGTAGTTGTAGACATGACCCATTAAATTATAAACATTTTCCCCTTAACATACAGTTATACTGAATCTTTAAAAAAAAAAGGATTTCTAAGAGGTGATAGATTGATATTTACATTTATAACTCTACACAAAATCAAAGTCAGAAACGAGTACTAGAAAAATTAGAGAAGGCTGACCCAAATTTTCTATATTCAGTCAGAGTAAAAGTGTCCTCCTGAAGGAATATAGCCTGAGATTCTCCAAAGAATATTCTTACTAAGGGTGGTGCAAACAGTTAAGCACTGAGCTAACTAACTGGAATGTTGGTGGTTCCAACCCACCCAGAGGCACCTCAGAAGAAAGGCCAGGCAATCTGCTTCCAAAAGGTCACAGGCATGAAAGTCCTATGGAGCACAGTTCTACGCTGCAACACATGGGGTCGTCATGAGTTTGAATTGACTCGATGGCAGTTTGGTTGTATCTGTAGTATACCCATTGCTGTCACGTCGATTCCAATTCATAGCAACCCTAGAGGGCCGTGTAGAACTGCCCCATGGGGTTTCCAAGGCTGTAATCTTATGGAAGCAGAGTGCTACATCTTTCTCCTGCGGAGCTGAGTGCTTAATCACCGCACCACCAGTGTAGTCTACCACCTCCTTACTTGTAGAACCAGAATATCCCGAGAGTTCAGTCAGAGCTTGGCAGGGCTTGAGAGGAGAACAAAGTGGGAGATGGTCTGCATTAGTCTTTGGCTAACAGTGGATTGATTTGGAACTTGGTACTGAGGCGTGAAAAAGCACTCAGAAAATAAAACTTGAATAAGATATCTACCCGAAGAGATTAAGAGATTTGATGAAATAATGCTTGAAACAATCATCTGAAGATCTAAAACACCCTTATGTTCTCTACTATAAATGTTTACATCCAGAAATGAGCTATTTTCCCCATTGAAAATGTGAGACTTAGAAAATATATCTTTTTGACAGTAGTGAGTCGGAAGACATGGTTCTGCTTCTACAGAAAATTTTAGAAGAATATATAAAACACCCTTTTATAACAAGGTGGAGAAGACAATGTCATTAAAATTGGTAGGCTAACAGAAATGGTATCTAAATTGATCACCTTCCTGAAAATATCCTGGAGCCATTATTAAAAATAAATGTGTCCAAGATTTGTAGAGAGCTTGTTAGCTAAATATTTTATTCCCTTCTTTCCTGTGCTTAAGAGCACGTTTGCTATGGTGGGGCCAGAATGTACGAGATTAAAACCTTCAGTCAGCGCCATTTCCCTGACTGTTCGTACAGCTATTGTACACAAAGGGGGTTTTGAAAAATGTGCGTCCCAGAAAATTCAGCTCAAAGAGCATGTTCTTAGCCTGAAGAAACAAGAATTATGTTCTCTAAAACAACGATTTCACATTTAAAACAGAATTGCAGTTTCTGGCTGGAAATAAAATGTTTATTTCAGAGATGCCTCGTCTATCATGATTTTTTTTTTTTTTTTAGTTGCGTGGTTCTTAATTGTTAACATTTTCATTTTCCTGTTTAGTTTTTATGCATTTTTCTGAAAAGAGGCTAGCTAGGGAGCTGGCTGGGTGCTTACAGAGCCAGTAACTTTTACCACCTCTTTCAGATCCTAGGAGAATGGCCTTCAGTAATTGAACAATCAAGGCTCCTTCAAAGATTCCTTTTTTAAGCAAAAATTTTAGCATGCAGCTTAGTTGATTTGCTTCAAACCTGAAAACAGTAGCATACATAATCAATCACTGTAATCTCTTTACTTCTTTCTTTAACTTCATCAAACTATACTTAAGAACTTTATTAATAAGAGTATTTATGAAGCTTGGTACAATGAGCTGAGGATAAATGCCTCTTATATTCTATGCCAGTTGAACTGTGTGACTTTGAATAAAACACTTTAAGTCTCTGGGCCTCTGATTCCTCATGTGTAAAATGAAGAGACAACTGCTACCCTGATTTCTAGATACACGATTGTGTAATTCTAAGACTCCTTGATCAATACAAAATATGAATGCACCACAAGGAAAGAGCAGGTGGAAATATTTGACTCTTATAGCAATTCCTTTCAACAGTAGACTCCCTGGTAAAGCTCCTTATACAGAATATATGTGCAGTAAATGTTTGTTAAAATAAAAGTAAAGTTCTCCTTCAAAACTGCCTCCCTTCCTTTTAAAAATGTTGATGTTAATTTTTTTAATTTCAAATGTTATATTTTTATTTTGCCATCAGTGAAAGAGTAAAAAGATATATAAAGGAATATTAATTATAGTCCCTCATCTCTTCCATTGCTCTTCATTGTCACCTCTGAAAGTGACAAAATAATAGCTTGGAATGTATTTTTCCATACTTTCTAGTATGATCATACAAACAAAGCAAACATAGCTACACATTTGTAAAGTCTCTCTCTTTCATTCTCTCTCTTTAAATTTTTTATATGACAGAGATTTATACCTCATTAAGCTGCAACTTGCTTTTCACACTTAACATATCATACCATATACTCTTGCACTTTCTGCTGTTGCATAATATTTCATTCATGGTTGGAAACAAATTATTCAGTTATCATCCTGTTGAAAGACATTCAGTTATTATCCTATTCACATGACTTTACTGCAAAAACAATACTTGAAAATGTAGGTATACATACCAATGTATTTATTTTGTATTCAGTAGATTGCCAATAATTGCTACACCAAAAGGTAAATGTATTTTTAATTCTAATCATTATTGGTAGGTTCCTTTTTGAAAAGTTTAGGCAATTTGCTTGATCACAAACAATGAAATCACGCATGATCTGTGTCTTCAAGAGCCCTTGAAATGATTACTCCTTTTAATTTTTGCCATTATTATTTACATATTTCCTTAATTAAGGTTCCTGAGTGGTGCAAACGGCTTATGCTCGGCTACTAACCTAAAGGTTGGCAGTTTGAACCTGCCAATTGGCAACAGGGAGGAAGGGCCTGGCAATCTGCTTCCATAGAGATTATAGACTAGAAAACCCAATGGTGCTCGGTTCTACTCTGTAACACACGGGATCGTCATGAGTCAGTATCAGCTTGATGGCAATGGGTTTGGGTGTCTTTATTTTTCTTCTTAATTAATTTGCATTTGCTTGACTTTTTGTGAGGTAAAATCTTTTCAAATGTTATTGATTATCTGTATAGCCTCTTATGTAAGTTGTTTATCCATATTTTATGCTTTATTTTCAATTGAGTAGTTTGTCTTTTTTATCAATTAGTAGAAGTTCTCTTTAGATTATGGGGAAATAACTTGTTGGTGATATGTGTTACACCTCTGCTTTCCCAATCTAGCTTTAGAATTTCACTTGTTTTATGGGGCGTGTGTCTCATGCCTTGCAAAAAAAATCAAATTATTTTCTAACTAGATATGCCTATCTTTTATTTTAAGGCTATTGAGATTCTTTGTTTCCTTTAGAAAGAGCTCCCTACCTTTAGATTATATTATTATTATTATTTTCTTCTAACTTTTCTATTTTAATATTTAAAGGTTTAATTTAATTGGAATTTAGTTATAATAGGCTGAAGGGATCCATTTTATTTTATTTTTTCATTCACATGGATTGCCAGTTATGTTAGTATCCTTTTGAAGCAAAGCTATCCTCTCTCAACGAAATAAAATGCCACTTCTACGAAAGCCAAGTTCCAGCATACACATGTATCTCTGTCTAAACTCTGTAGTCTGTGCCCGTCACCATTTGTTTATTGCATGCCGATTCCATACTACTGTAATTCAGAGGCTTTAGTGTAAGTTTAAGTATTAGGGAAGTTGTTGTCCCACTATTCTTTTCTTCCATAATTTACCAGAGTATTTTAGAATATTTAGTTTTCTCTTTACACTTTAAAATCATGTTATCCGGTTTGAAATAAAACAAATGAATCAATGTTATGTTTCTATGGTAAGTTTGAAAGGATTCACATTGTTATGGAATTAAGTTATTGTTATAGATTTAAGAATTGTTGTGGAATAAATTTTTCTATCTAGGAACATGGTATATTATCCATTTATTAGAGTGTAAAGAACTAGAGAAGAGTGTGCAGTCTGGGATGTACTGCCTGAGTGTGAATCCCAACCCTTAACTTCCTTTTTATGCGTGCGAAAGCTGGACACTGAATAACAAAGACCGAAGGAGAACTGCTGCTTTTGAATTACGGTGCTGGCGAAGAATATTGAGTACACCATGGACTGCCAAAAGAATGAACAAATCTATCCTGGAAGATGTACAGCCAGAATGCTCCTTAGAAGCAAGGATGGCAAGACTACGTCTCACATACTTTGGACACGTTATTAGGAGGGATCACCCTGGAGAAGGACGTCATGCTTGGTAAAGTAGAGGGTCAGTGAAAAAGAGGAAGACCCTCAACGAGATGGACTGACACAGTGGCTGCAACAATGGGCTCAAGCACAACAACGATTTTGAGGATGCAGGACAGGGCAGTGTCCCATTCTGTTGTACACGGGGTCGCTATGAATCAGAACTAACTCGACACCATCTAACAGCAACAACATTCCACTGCAATCCTGGGCACTTTACTTGCTCTCGCAATTTTCAGTTTTCCTGTCTGTGAAATGGGCGTAATAATAGCATCTATCTGATAGTTACTTGATGGTGTAAGGGTTAAATGAGAACCGTGACTGGAACATAACAGAACTCAATAAATATTCGTTGTCATTATTATTTTAGATCCTTTGGTAGGATTTTACAATTTTTTCTTCTTTGTGGTTTGAGTTAGGGTAGACAAGAAAGACTTCAAAAATTGAAAAAAATCATCCAGTATTTGTGAGAGTGATGATTCAGACTCAACCCTGTTTAGGTGCATTTACTATCCAACCTGCAAATGAGTAGTTTGCCAGAGCAGAGCTACGTGTGGATGTGGCTGCAGTTCCCACTGCTGATCCTCACGAAGCGCATACCTAGGCCGGTGGTTCCAGCCTCCTGAGCAGAGTGAGGACTGTGCCGCGTAAGCAGATCTCTGAACTGCAGGCCTGCTCACGCTCTCTCTTTGTGTGTGTGGGGGGGGTGGGGGTGGGGGGGCTGTGGCTGGAGACCCAGTTGTGCACACAGCTAAGCACTGGCTGCTAACCGAAAGGTTGGCGGTTCAACCCACCCAGCAGCTCCGTGGGAGAAAGACCTGGTGATCTGCTTCCATAAAGACTAATCCATTGCTGTCCAGCCAATTCCAACTCATAGTGATCCTGTACGACAGAGGAGAATTACCCCATAGGGTTTCCAAAGCCGTCAATCTTTACAGAAGCAGACTGCCACATCTTTCTCCTGCAGAGTGGCTAGTGGGTTCAAACTGCCAACCTTTTGTTTAGCAGCCAAGCACTTAAATATTGTGCCACCAGGGCTCCTCCATAAAGATTAAAAAACAAACAAACAGACCAAATCCTTCGCCGTCTAGTCAATTCCGACTCATAGAGACCCTACAGGACAGAGTAGAACTGCCCCACAGGGCTTCCAAGGAGTGGCTGGTGGATTTGAACTATTGATCTTTCAGTTAGCAGCCAAGCTCTTAATCAAGCCTAGAAAGCTCTATGGGGAAGTTCTACTCTGTCACATGGAGTCGCTATGAGTCAGAACAGACTCCAGGGAACGTAAAAACAAGGACAATGCGAGCGTGCGGGGCTGTGGGTGGGGGCATCAGTGTTCAGAAGCCAGTGCAATCACCAGAAAAGAAAAGGTTTACTGCATCACAGTTACCTAACTTAGATGTTTCTTCTTTATTTCTTACTAGTACTCAATTTTACTCAAGGCTTCAGTCTGGCAGTCTTATAAGTGGAATTTATCATATTTAAATGCGTTCTTCCTAATCTGATTTTCATTTGAATTTTTGTTACAAATGGCTGCTGAATTGTACAAACAATTTTACTACATTTATTGATAGAACATATGGGTTTTCTCCTTTCATCGGTTGAGGTAAGAAGTATGTTGACAGATTTCCTGGTGTTGAGCTGGAAGAAAACCAAATTTGTCCTGGTATATCATTATTTTGACATATTGCTTAATTCAATTCGCTAATTTTATTTAGATGTTTTGTATCTGCACTTACATCTGAAATTAGCCTATAGTTTTATTGAACTACCTTATTCCAGGTTCAGAATAGTGATTTCACCAACTTTATAAAATGGAATGAATTGTTGCGATTAAATACTACCCAAACGAGCATGGCTTTCGATTTTTCAAATGGCACAACTTCTTTGGCCTCATATATTATTTATTTTCCTGTAATCGAAAAAGATTTTCAGGAATATGATTTTTATCTATGTTGCTGTGCTCTCCATTTTTCTTTCTCAACGCTCGTATCTATGCCAAGTTATATCACATCTCTGTACTTACTAATGTGGTCCTTTGAGTTTGTTCTCTAGTTGGCTTAAGTATGTAGAGTTCCCTCGCTTTCTCAATTAGACTGTAAATTCTTACAAGCAGCATGCTGTAGTGACAAGAACATGTGACACAGAATGAGAAGAACTGGGTTAAACTACCAGCTCTATACCCTTTTTTATCCCCCATCCCATCAGCTGGTATTCCTTCTTCTCTTAACCTGACTTAATTTTTCCCCAAGTTGTGGCCACTTCCTAGCATGTTATACATTTATCTGTAATCCTCATGCGGGTAGGGCCTTTGTTTTGGTCCTTGTTATATGCCCAGTGCCCGAAAGAGGCACTCATAAAGATGTATTCATGCTCAGTAAATATAACTGAGATTATTGTTTTGTTGTTATTATAGGGGAGCCCTGGTAGCACAGTGGTTGAGAGCTCGGCTGCTAACCAAAAGGTTGGCAGGTCGAATCCACTAGCTGCTCCTTGGAAACCCTATAGGGCAGTTCTGCTCTGTCCTATAAGGTCACTATGAGTCGGAATCGAATCGATGGCAACGGGTTAATATTATTGACACTTTCCTTCATCCTAACACTTGAAACAACTTCCTGTAGTGAATGTTAAATAAATTTCTTAATCATTGCACTAATGACTGTCCTTTAGTTATTCCTCATAAATCTTTCACTTTTACAATTCTGACTCTTAAATCCTATATTTTACCAAGAGAAGTCAGTGTATTGCTGTCACATGCCTTGGCTCATCAGATAAGCTATGTCACTAGAAAGTGCACTTTGCAAAGTCTTAAGGACTTCCCGAACATAGCTTGAGCCAATGAGTTTAAAGCACAAGTAGGTCATGTTATTTTAATGTTATTGAAATATATACCCTGAGGTCCTAGATTCCGTTAATATTCGAGCTGATGCTCTCAGTTGATAACTTTTGATTTCTTAGCTATAGAAAACAAATTAACAAAAGGCATGAATATTTTGGAGTTATTACTAGTGTACACTGTCTACTTCTTTCAGGCACCTCCTTAGAGACTTAAATTCCTGACCTGGCTGAGGACCACAGGACTCGGGAGTGACTGGGAGCCCAGCTCTCCAGCCAAGTTACGCACATCCGAAATCTACTCTATAAGTAAGAAGCCATGTTATTTCATTCCCGGGGGGAGGTTTAAAAAAAAAAAAAAATCAAAAGAGGACATAAAGAAAAGACAAGACACATCCAGGCAACCTGTTGTGGATCATTCTGGTCCTGGTTTAGACATGCCGACTCAAGTAGAGTTGTGCATGAAGCTATTATTCTACTGAAGATATTTGTTCTTTTCCAGTTCTGCCACAATCAGCAATGCCTAGTTACTAAATTTTGTTCAGAAGAATCCAGAAAAATGTCTATTATGTAGCTTTGCCTTTGTGAAAGGACAGTGTTTGTCATGTTGCATCATATCGACTGGGGCTCCTGCCGTAGTTTTGCAAAATTCCCCCAGAATTAATAAAAAAAAAAGTCATTTCTAGAATGAGTAATAACCCTAGGTCTTTGTTTCCCCCCTTTACTTGGAATGAAGAGAAATTCTTAAGATTGCCTAAAATCATTAGTGGGCTAACATTCTAACCAGTTGGCTAAGTAGCTGGCTCTAACACATTCATACAATAAACACTGTACATCATGTCCTTAAAATTCATTTCCTTTTAGTGTTTCATCAAGAGAATTCTATATACTTTTGATATTTCTATAGTTCTGAGAAAAAGGTGCATTGCTTTGATCAGTTTCATATTACAACTAATTAATAGATATTTTTTAAAATAGCATTCGGCTTAGTAGCTTAACTAAAATTTCTTCAACAATTTATACTAGTTAGCTTCACCTAGTGTTCGTTTGGGTGGTGGGGCGAGAATACACAAAAGAGATCCAAATAATAATGTTAACAGATGAACTTTGCAGTTATGCAAATGTCTTTTGTTTTGTGCTCTGGTGAGCAAGCTACTGTACCAACGCTTTTGGCATTAGTACAAGACTGAATCCATGGAAGCATGCGTGTATTTACACAAAAGAGGCTTCTAAGCTACAAAACTCCCTCCTGTTTGGTTACACTAATTTCCCTTGAATGAAGTTTGTATGCAAGCCAGCACAATGGTAGTTATCCTGCCCTCTAGAGTTCCTTCCCAGTAGAATGAGGTGAATAATTGAACAGTCTCTAGATAGCCCAGCAATATGCTATTTTTATTTCTTTCCCTATAATTTGGATCCTTTGATCGTTAAAAGAAAATCAGGATATTGATAATTGGAACTTTTGTTACTATGCTAATCCATGCCTCAGCATTTTCCCATCTCTTCTCATTTTCTGATCTATTTAAATCTGACGTGGTGGTTAAGCTAAGCGTCCCATTGTGGCATTCAAAGTATTTCAGGTGTGGGAGGCAAATGGCAGCATCTCAACTATACAATTAAGGAGATACAGGGAGAAATGAAAAGCTGACACTGAATTCAAGATAGTTTGGGCCAAAGGCCAAAACCCAGTTTTTCTCCAATGAGTGCCTGAAACAGCAGAGGTGTGAGTTCTGTCAGTAGATGGCTCTGTTCAACACAGAGTGGATCTAGGTTAAATTCCAGAGTCTGCAAAGGAGACAAAACACTCACTGTCTTACCTTGGCTGCGTCGGGTCCTAGCACGTGCACCATGGGTGGCTGTACCCCAGCAGGCCGTGAGGGTCTCGTGGTGACTTCTGCCCAAGCACTGCCGTTCGTACCTCCATTGAAAGTGCTCATCAGTACCCGGTATTCATATTTTGTCCACGGGCTAAGAGCAGGACTGTTGTCGATAAACCTCATGGGATGATGTCTTGGGAGAGTCACCAGGGTAGTAACTTCTTCCTTCCCTTTGGCTCTTCTCTCAACTGTGAAGTTCTCCACTACACCATTGGGATGGGTGGGGTGTCGCCAAGATAAAATCACAGATGTCGGTGTATCCGAGAACAGCTCTGGACTGGGGATACCTTCTGGGGCGTCTGGGAGAGTCCATACAGTCTGAGACTCTGGTGAAAGGGAACATCCTTTTGAAGTACAGGCTTCTACTTGAAACTGGTAGGCGGTATATGGGCGCAGGTGAACCGCTATGTAAGTAGAGACATTTCCAGGAGTTTTCAAGTAGAGATGACCACGTTGGTAAAGGTTGTAGTGGGTAATAACCCCGTTGCACTTCAGAGGATGCTGCCAGGTGATCAACATCATTCTTGATTTCACATCTAGAAGAACTGGAGGGTCTATAGGTCCAGGTTCTACAAAATAGAATAAATCCAAGGAGTGATACCTCTTGGAAACTTCTAAGGAAACTTCCCACATCTCCTCAAAATAAAGCTGAGTGATAAGTCTCCTATGAAAACCAAACCAAACAAAACCAGCTGCAGTGGAGTTGATTCTGAGTCACAGCAACCCCATATATGCTGAGTAGAACTGTTCCGTAGGGTTTTCAAGGCTGTGACCTTTTGGAAGCACATCACCAGGCCTTTCTTCCAAGGCATCTCTGGGTGGGTTTGAACTGCCAACATTTTTGTTAGTAGTCAGTGCTTAACCTTTTGTGCCACCCAGGGACAACTCTCCTCTAAGGGTGTGAAAATGGACCCTTGGTAAAGGCCAATAGGTAATTAAATAAGTGGTGTGAAGGACCATGACTGCGTTTGCTCATAAACAGACTGGAAACACTTGTTGAATATCAGTGAACTGCAACTGGTGTTTTCCTTTCTGAGGTGGCTTATCAAAATCATTTTTTTAAATTAAACCTAATGGCTGAAAATATCTTGAGGACTGTTTTGAAACAAAGATATGAGTAGAGATATATACAAGAGCCCTGGTGGTGCAGTGGTTAAGAGATAAGGCTGCCAAACCAAATGGTGGAAAGTTCAAATCCACCAGCAGCTCCTTGGAATGGAAACCTTAGTGGTGTAGTGGTTAAGTGCTACAGCTGCTAACCAAAAGGCCAGCAGTTCGAATCTACCAGGTGCCCCTTAGAAACGCTATACGGCAGTTCTACCCTGTCCTATAGGGTCACTATGAGTCGGAATCAACTCAACGGCAATGGGTTTGGGATTTTTTTTTTGTATATACAAGAGGACAGTTGTAACCAGGGCTTCGAACCAATTTGTTCTAGTTCGAACCCTCGCTGAGAATGAGCATTTCTAACAAGTTCCCTGCTGAGAATTTGCATTTCCACTCCAGATATACAAGATCCCCAGGTGATTCTTATGTATAACTTCCTGGGAACTTGTTAGGCATGCAAATTCTCAGCAGGGATATGAACTGGAACGAACCGGTTCAAAGCCCTGGTTGTAAACCAAGTTCTAGCTTCCAACATATTTTTTCTAAAGCCCCAGGAACTAATTGTACTCAATAACACTATCATAACAAACATGTATATTTTACAGCCCAGTAAAATCCTTCAGCATCTCTCATTATATATTCCATATTATGCCAGGTTCTGTTTATCATTCTAATCCATGTTTTGCAATTTATCTACTCCCTGTTACTATTAGAGGTGATTTTTTACTGCGACTGTGACAGAAGCTGCCGATTGAGCTCTTTCACCTACTGATAAATAAACAATGCACAGATCTGACCTTTAGGTTAACAGGTTTTATGCTTGCTCCTCTCAGCACTCTGACTGATTCAATTATCATAAAGGTTCAGGAGCCTCCATGAATACCGAAAAAGGCCCACCAGATGCCTGCATAGGTGTTGTGCAAGAGCAAATATTCTGCAGCCCTCCAGAGAAATTCCTTAATTGTAAATAATTTCACCATGCGACACAATCAAGTCACCTTGAATGCAAACCCCTGAGCCTGAGGAGGCAAAGTGTTATTTAAGCTTTACTGGGCTGCGTTAAATTCTGCAATTTGAAGGGCTGTTAAGTTTTTCAATTGAAATTTCATTTAAAATGCAGGTGCTTTTTATTATATTGAGGCTTTACTGCTCTCTAGGTACAAGCAAGAACATGGTGCAATAACACAAATCTGGCTCAATCACTGATCAGTAGCAGCTGTAATTCCAGAACATTTAGCATTCTTATAAACCACAGCCTGAGATCTATAAATTGCTACAACAGATCAAGAAAATACTATATCCCCCTTTCTGCCTACAGCCATTTTGACATTTATGAGATTTTTTTTCTGTGAACGTTAGATTTTATTGAAAATCTTTAAAAAAGATATACTTGGATTTAGTAATTGTTTAAAACAGCGTTGATCATGTGAGTGTGTGGGGCTTTCGGTGTTAAACCAAAGGTTTAAACTTTAAATGCAACCGCTCTTCACAAAGCCAGTGATGACGGCAGTGATAGCTGGTTACATGAGCATGCTTTCACACAACGGGATTCACGTATTTGACACCAACTGGACCGACGGTAGAAGCATAAAACCTTTCGAGGGGAAAGATTTTACAGTGCACTAACGCTGACATCGGGCCATTTCTGACAATTTGGTAATGTGTCCCATTTGAAGAGAAAAAAATCCTAAAAGTACAGTGATCTTGATATGGATCACACTTCCCGTTTCAGTCCACTGCTAGCTTTCATTTCAAAGCTTCCTTAAAACCATGGTGACATCTCTTATTTCTGCTCTCTCGTATACAGTAGAGATAGCAATTATGACATCAAAATGCGGATACAGAGCCTTTCTTATTTACACTTGTCATCTACATTTGGCTATTTCCCATAAAAAAGCAAGTACAAGTCTTGTAAGATACCAATGCTGTTTTGGAAAACTAAATCCTCTGAGATTTGGGGTCCATAAAATCAATGATGGAGATTCAAGTTTTTGATGTCTAACCCTAGCTCTCCCTCTCCGCCCTCCCCCCCCCAAAAAAATAATAAAATAATTTGAAAATCAGAATTTTTCTACTGGGGTTTTCACCAGCGTTTTGCATAATTATTCCTCATATTCGAACTATCAAACCTTAGCTTCTTCAGGGAAAAGCAGCAACAATGATGCTGTTTGTTCTCTGTTACGATGGGGATAAGACTCTTTCTTTCCTCCTGCCTTCGATGATAGTGTTACAGGTGAAACATCCGTGATAATGAGATGAACTTGTACTTCAAACCCCTACAGAACACAGCCTTTCCTTAAAGATGATCTCTTATCTTGAGAAAGAAGAGATGTTCCATTTTAATTGCATGACAACCCAGCTTACGTTTTATTAGCTCCCCACTCTTGCTGCAGGAGAGCCCTTTCACTTGTGTGATTCCGGACAGGAGCCTGCTAGCAGCTTAATTAGCTCCTTTGGCCAGGGAAGTGTTAAAATGTGACTCCTGGCACTGTTTCCATTTAGTGCTTTCAGATGATACGCGGAATCATCTAATTCTATATACAAATCAACTGGCATGCTTTGGCTTGGTTGAAAGGGTCACCACAATTATGTAAAACACGAGTAATAACTATAATTGGGGCAGTTTGCTAATACAATAAAAAGGCCTGAACATGAGCAAAGTTATGCTCACAGCAGTAGCTATCACCTTCTAAAGGAAGAATTCATGGATGAAATGACATGAAAAAGATGGTTATAAAATTTTAATGGAATGATAAAAGGCAAAAGTCAGCCTCTCAGCTGAATTCTTAAAATCCCTATATATCACAATCAGCTCCTTAACTGTAAAATCAATGTGGAGTATAACATGTTGTCAATGCAGCTGTCACTGGAGGGGGGACTGGGCAGGATGACAGCCACCCAGCTCAGCTGGCTGGCCAAGAAAATACATCCTTATAGCCCCCTCCGTGGGTGTAATTGTTTAGAGAACTCCCTCCTGGAGCTGGGATAAGGAGCATCCTCTCTGTTCAGATCACAGATTCATATTTCAAGCCATTTCATTACAGCATTAATAATGGAAAGCAGTATCATTTTGGCCAATGAAATTATCTTTTATGGGAGACTGTTTTGCTCATCAGCTTGAAACGTTCAACCTCAGCCTAAGAAAAGAGGGATAAAATTGTTAACTGAGGGTTTGCTTATTTATTTTTATACTCAGCTGTGTATACACGGGCGGGGGAGCGCGCCTGTGCGTATGAATGAGCAGACTGAATGGCTCACAACTTGAGTGTCTGTACAACTATCAGTGGTTTTCCTGGGTCTTCTCGTCTTGTTTGCTATTAGGGTTATCCATGATTGCTCCAATTTTGCTGTTGTTACCACTGTTGCCCTGAAGCAACTTTTTACCATTCTAATTAAAAACTCACTCAAATTAAAAGCTCTTTCCAGTAATATTAACTCCATAAATGAATACCCCCTAAAATCACTAATGAATTAAAAATCAAGGTGGCAAGTATATGGATGTATAATTATATAGAACAATATATTATAGGCTACTTGTTAATGTAGTCCTTTGATATTCACTACTGATATGTTAGCAGAAGAGTAGAGTGATGGATTCTATCTTCTCTTTAATCATGAATTCTTTTATCAATTTATTATTTATACCCTAACTACTTCCCAAAAGGATTTTTGACAGCTCATAATAAAAGACCCAACAGTAATAGGCCAATAAAATAAAGATAAAGAAATATCAATCTTGTGATGGAGAGGGTACAATAGTTGTACCCGAAAACAAATATTAAGAATGGGCCCCACGGTTTCGCACAAAAATGAGTTTTCAGCTTCTTAATAACTGATAAAAGAGGAAATGGGCTGTGTTACAATAGGCACCATTATTTAATGAAAGGAACATCTGAAGATTAGAAGGCTAGTGGATTGAGTGAATACTGTTTGAATGTCTATAATTAGGAGGACAGATATTGGTGATGTCTCTTTCTCCACTTCTCCGGAGATCAGAACAGTAGAATATAGGTTTGGGAGAATTTTCTACGTCTAGAATTGGTGCATATTCGGTGGTGAGTGGCTGTGGAATCTTCCCTGAAAGTTTGGGCCAGAAAATAAAATGTATCGATGTGAGAATTCAGAAGAAGTCATTCGATTCACCCCCTATCTTTAGGCAAAGCTTCAGTTGTGTTATCCCAAATATACCTGATCATGTTTGTTTACCCAGGGGACTGGCTGACCTCCCATAGTAAATGAACAATCTTCCTCTCCTTTGTATTTATTTATCTAATCTTGGAAAATCGGGGTTTCAGCAACATTATCAAATGAGTAAGATAATATGTTAAAACTATCTACTTTGTTTTAGGATTAACAAATGTTCTGTTTTTATATGCAGGTGCTATACAAAATGCTATTTTATATAGAAAATGATGATGGTCCACACCCAACTTTTCTGTTAGTAACTAGTAGTTTTCAGGTAATTGGACTCCCCATCAATATAAGATTTGAGACACTTAAAACTAAACATACCATTAAATATCAGTGTATGGCAATTAGCATTTGATCATCTTGCATAGTCCACTGATAATTTTAAAATCTTGATAGTTTAATTATTTTAAAGCTAAAGGATGATATTGTTTAGTGAATGGCCAGCAGATTGCACTTCTGGTTAAATGAGAGAATGGGTATAAAGTTCCTGCCAAAGTGCCTTGCACATAGTAAGATACTCGATTCCAACCCATAGCAACCCTATAGGACAGAGTAGAACTGCCCCATAGGGTGTCCAAGAAGCGCTGGTGGATTCAAATTGCTGACCTTTTAGCAGCCGCAGCTTTTAACCACTGTGCCACCAGGACTCCCTTGCAAATAACAGGCACTCAATAAAACTGAATAAATAATAATTGTATAGGATAGCTATGGTAATATTATTTTTATTAATTTCCTAAACTAAAAATAGGCAAGGCTAGAAAAAGCTTGATTTCTCATTACTTTCACCTCCACCTGAATTGCCACCAATTCAAATCTGGAAAAGCAGTGTGGTTTCTGTGCCCAAAAGAGAATCAAGAGCTCAAGAGGAAAGTTGAGGCAAGGTGGATACAATTTTATGCTAACCAATCCATCCTTTCAAAGGATTTTCTGTTGGCCACTTATAGCTTGAATAAATTCCTTTTAATCTTAGGATATAAAAATAAAATTTAAAAATAATCATAAGTATATATTTTTAAACAATTCCAAAGATGCAATAATTTTGGGGAAAAAAATCAATGCAACAGGAAACAAAATAAACAGTGACATGCATGGAGAGCTGTTTTGCCCTCAGAATAGATTGCTTTTGATCATGGATCTCCTCTTATTTATAAAATAGAAACCTGTATTCCTGTTTGAAAGGATAAACATGTCAGCATGAGGGGTTAGTATTTGAAACAATGGGGAGAGGTATTTGGAATGGAGAAAGCAAAATAATCTTGCAGTACCACTGAAATTTGTAGTGTATGTTTATTCATTAAATAAAATAAACTCTATTGACATAAATATGTTTTACCCTCTTAAAAATGTTCCTATTTTTCTCTTTGATAGAACACTCTTATCTTAAGCATGCAGGTTGAGACTTTAAATTCTACAATATGCTAATCATAAAAAAGATGTTTTCAATGCAATGTTATTTTTAAAAATGTAAATACTCTTAAGGTCACAAATGTACCTATTAAATGATTTGGAAAACCCTACTACAGAATTATCTTGAACAATTTATCTGATTTCATAGCACATTTTTACTTCCTTTCCCTGTCACAAGGACACAGTATTTTACTCTCATTACAGGTTTCAAGACAAAGGACAAGAAAAATTGTTTCCCTTTCAGAGTTTTCTTTCTCTATCTCCTCCACCTTCATTTTGTAATCATACATTCTACCTTCATTCTTTTCCTTGGTGAGAGGCAAGCTGCTGGCTGTCCCTTTGATTCAACTTTAGCTGTCTTCACTAGGATAATGAATTAGAGCATCCTCGTAGCTGAAAACCATGTGTGATTACAAAATGCTAGCGCCAACCTGGAAGGACTCCTTGGTCCCACAAGGGCTGTGAGGGACCCAGACCACCCAACACTTGTCACCCCATATCCAGAAAAGAACCTGCTCTCACCTGTCCACTCACCTTAATGCCTTGAAGCAGCAGAAAATAACAAACCATATTAAGAAACAGGATAAGATGGCTCAGATAAGTGAACAAGATAAAGGCACAGAAAACCTTCCTGAGGAAGAAATGGTAATATAAGTACCTCATAAGGAATTTAAAAGACTTACATTTAGGCTTCTCAAAGGGATCAAGGAAAACACAGATAAAATCCTAGAAGAACTCAGGAAAACAATGCAAGGACAAAATGACAAACTAGACAATTAGAAACCATGCAAAAACAACTAGAAATTCAGAAGATTAACAATAAAATATTACAAGTGGATAACTCAATGGAAGGGCATAAAAGTAGAACTGAATCAACAGGAGAAAGAATCAGCAAACAGAGGACAAATCCCTTGTTACTAATTTGTTTGAGGAACAATCAGAAAAAAGAACGAAGAAAAACAAAGAAAGCCTAAGAGTGTTGTGCGACACCATCAAGAATAATTGGCACATAATAGGAATTCCAGAAAAGAAGAAAAAAATACAGAGAGAATCTTTGAAAATATATTGGCAGAATACTTACCAAATATCATGAAAGACAAGAAAGTTTTCATTCAAGAAACTCAGTGAACCCTATACAGGATAGACTCCAAAAGAAACTTACCAAGACATAAAATAATCCAACTTTCCAAAACCAAAGACAAAGAAAGAATTCTGAGAGCAGCTTGTGAAAAATGAAGTATCTCTTACAAAGGGGCATCAATAAGACAAAGTGCTGATTTCTCATCAGAATCCATGCAGGCGAGAAGGCAATGGGATGACATATATAAAATCCTGAAAGAAAAGACTTGCCAACCCAAAACACATATCCAGCAAAATTGTCTTTTAAAAACAATGGTGAAACTAGAATATTCCCAATAAGGAGAAGTTAAGGGAATATGTAAAAACCAGACCAGCCTTACAAGAAATATTAAAGGGAGTCCTTCAGACAGAGAACCAGTGACATCGGGCAACAACCTGAGATAAAGATACACAACAGCATCACTCAGCTACCAACCCACATAAAGACTTCGCAAACATAAAGTAAAGCAGCAAAACTGATAACAGGGAAAAAGAAATGCTGAGTTGTAAATGAAAACTTAAAAAAATGAGGAATATAGGTTTAGTCATAGAACTTCCATATGGAGAAGAAGTCAAGGTGATATCAAGATATATCAGACTGTTTTAATTTAAGAAGATAAAGGTAAATTTCAGAGTAACCACAAAGAAAATTAATAAACCTAATCACTAAAACAAAGAAGAAAATCAAAAAGACTCAGTAGAGGTAAAAACAACAACAATGAAGGATAGGAAAAGAAAATCCATATCCAAAAAGAACTCAGCAGAGAAAATTAAGCTAAACAAAGAAATTGTTAACACCACACCAAAAAAAGCATAAAATATGACAGCACTGAATTCATACCTATCGATAATGTCACAGAATGTAAATGGATTAAATGCACCATTCAAGACAAAGAGAGGGGCAGAATGAACAAAAAACAAAACAAAACATAATCCATCAACATGTGGCTTACAAGAGACATACTTTAGACACAAAGACATAAATAGATTAAAAATCAAAAGATGGAAAAAATATATATCAAGCTATCAAGCAAACAGTAATCAAAAGAGAGCAGGTATGGCAACAATAGTCTCTGATAAATAGACTTTAAGTCAAAATCCATAAGAGACAAAGAAGGGCAGTATATAATGATTAAAGAGTCAATCCACTAAAAAGACATAACAATAATAAAAATTTATGCAACCAATGACAGAGCTCCAAAATATATAAAACAACTCTAAGAGAATTGAAAAGAGAAATAGATAGTTCTACAATAATAGTAGGAGACTTTAGCACACAACTTTCAATGATGGACAGAACAACTAGAAAGAAACTCAACCAAGATACCAAAGATCTAAATGTCACAATCAAGAAATTTGACCTCACAGTCATATACAGAACACTGCACCCAACACCTCCACAGTACACAATCTCCTCCAAAATACATGGATCATTCTCCATAACAGACATATTTTAGGCCACAAAACAAGCCTCAATAAATTCAAAAATATCAAAATAATACAAAGCATCTTCTCTGCCTACAATGCTATAAAACCAGAAATCAATAACACAAGAATAAGGGAAAAAAATTAAATACTTGGGTACTGGTTAACACTTTACTTAAAAACTACAGGGTAATAGAAGAAATTAAAAATGAAATTTAAAAACTCTTAGAATCAAATGAGAATAAAAACACAACATACCAATACTTTTGGGACACAGCAAAAGCAGTGCTCAGCGAGGAATTTATAGCAATAAATGCACGCATCAAAAATGAATAAAGGGCGATAATCAATAGCTTAAACCAACAACTTGAACAAATAGAAAAGGAGCAGCAAAAGAAGACCACAGTTACCAGAAGAAAGGAAATAACAAAGATCAGAGCAGAACTAAATGAAACAGAAAACAGAAAAACAATAGAAAGAATCAACAAGATTAGAAGTTGGTACTTCAAGAGGATCAATAAAATTGACAAACCACTGGCCAAACTGACAAAGGAAAAAAATGAGAAGATGCAAATAACTAAAATAAAAAATGAGATGAGTGACATTACAATAGAATAAACTGAGATGAAAAGAATTGTAACAGAATATTATGAAAAACCATCCTCCAACAAATTTGAAAACCTAAAAGAAATTAACAAATTACTAGAAACACACTACCTATTTAAACTAACACAAACAGAGGTAGAAAATCTGAACAGACCTCATGACAAAAGAAGGAATTCAAGATTTCATTTTAAAAAACTCCCAACAAAAAAAAGCACCAGCCCAGATGGCTTCACTGGAGAACTCTACCAAACATTCAGAGAAGAGTTGACACCAATTCTACTCAAACTATTCCAGAACACAGAAAAGGAAAGAATACACTGACTCCTCACATATAAACACAGTTAGTTTCCAAAGACCAGGTCGTTATGCAAAAATCAGCATTATGTGAAAATGGAGGTTGACCACATCAGATCATAAAACGGAGAATGACTACATCATTACATAACTGCCAGATTACATTATTGCATAACTGCCATATTACATCATTATATAACTGACAAATTACATCATTACATAACTGCCAAACCACAGAGAATTATGCCCTAGCCAAGCTGCCACATAACCTTAACCGTCACAGCCAGAATTACTCTTGCCTTGCACCACGGCATTCGTTATTGCCAGACATAATGTGCAAAATAGTTAGTAGATTTTTTACTATTGTCGTAAATGCAAAATATTGGATATCAAGATAGTATGTGAGGAGTGGGTGTACTCTCTAATTCATTCTGTGAAACCAGCATAACCCTGATACCAAAACCAGGCAAAGACACTACTAAAAAAGAAAATTATAGACCAACATCCCTCATGAATACAGACGCAAAAATTCTCGAAAAAATTCTAGCCAACAGAATTCAACAGCATATCAAAAAATATATCATGATCGAGTAGCATTCATGAAGAAGAATGAGACATCAGGATTGGAAGAAGACACATTAACAACCTGCAATATGCAGATGACACAACCTTGCTTGCTGAATTTGAAGAGTACTTGAAGCACTTACTAATGAAGATCAAAGACCACAGCCTTCGGTATGGATTACACCTCAATGTAAAGAAAACAAAAATCCTCACAACTGAACCAATAAGGAACATCATCATAAATGGAGAAAAGATTGAAGTTGTCAAAGATTTCATTTTACACCATGGAAGCAGCAGTCAAGAAGTCAAACAACGCATTTCATTGGGCAAATCTGCTGCAGAAGACCTCTTTAAGTGTTAAAAAGCAAAGATGTCACCTTGAAGACCAATGCGTGCCTGACCCAAGCCATGGTGTTTTCAGTCGCCTCATACTCATGCAAAAACTGGACAATGAATAAGGAAGATTGAAGAAGAATTGATGTCCTTGAATTGTGGTGTTGGTGAAGGACATTGACTATACTATGGACTGCCAAAAGAACAAACAAATTACTCTTGGAAGAAGTACAGCCACAATGCTCCTTAGAAGCAAGGATGGCGAGACTACGTCTCACATACTTTGGACATGTTATAAGGAACAGTTAGTCCCTGGAGAAGGACATCATGCTTCATAAAGTAAAGGGTAAGCAGAAAGAGGAGGCCCTCAATGAGATGGATTGACACAGTGGCTGCAACAATGGGCTAAAGCATAACAATGATTGTGGGGATGGCACAGGACCAGGCAGTGTTTCTTTCTGCTGTACATAGGGTCGCTATGAGTCGGAACCTACTCGATGGCACCTGGCAACAACAAATAGCATTCATACCAAGGATGCAAGGATGTTTCCACACCAGAAAATCAATGTAATTCACCACATAAATAAAACAAAGGAAAAAAATGACATGATCATTGACAGATGCAAAAAAATTCATTTGATAATATTCAATACAATACATCCTGATAAAAACTCTCTGCAAAATAGGAATAGAAGGGAAATTCGTCAACATAATTAAGGGCATATATGCAAAGCCAACAACCAGCATGATTCTCAATGGAGAAAGATTGAGAGCATTCTCCTTGAGAATGGGAATGAGACAAGGATGCCCTTAATCACCACTCTTACTCAATATTGCACTGTAAGTCCTAGAAAGAGCAGTAAGACAAGAAAGGGAAATAAAAAAAATTGGAAAGGAAGAAGTAAAACTGTCCTTATTCACACATGAAATTTTCCCCTACACAGAAAATTCCAGAGACTCCACAATAAAGTTATTGGAACTAACAGACGGATTTAGCAAAGTGCAGGGTACCAGATCAACACAAAAAAATCAGTTGAGTTTCCAAGAACTCCAAAAAGAAAATCAAGAAAACAATACCATTTATAATAGTCCCCACAAAGAATAAAATACCTAAAAATAAACCTAACCAGGAACGTAGAAGACTTATACAAGGAAAATTATAGAACACTACTGCAAGAAACCAAAAGAGATATACATAAATAGAAAAACATCCCATGCTCATGGATTGGAAGACTTAACATTGTGAAAACGTTTATATTACCCAAAGCAATCTATAGATATATTGCAATCCTGATTCAATTCCCAACAACTTTCTTTAACGAAATGGGAAAACTAATCTCCAACTTTTATGGAATGGAAAGAGGCCCTAAACAGCTAAAGCAATGTTGAAGAAGGAGAACAAAGTGGGAGGACTCACACTTCCCTATCTTAAAACTTATTATACAGCCACAGTAACCAAAATGCCTGGTACTGGTACAATGACAGACTCGTAGACCAATGGAACAGAATTGGGAACCCAGAAGTAGATTCATCCATATACAGGCAGCTGATCTTCAACAAAGGGCCAAAGTCCATTAAACGGGGGAGAAGCAGTCTCTTTGACAAATGGTGTTGGCAAAAATGGTTATCCACTTGCAGAAAAATGAAACAGGATCCATACCTCACACCATGTGAAAAAATTAACTAAAAATGGATCAAAAACCTAAATGTTAAAGCTAAAACTATAAAGTTCCTGGAAGATAATAGAGGAACAAAACTAGGGGACCTACTTTTTGGCATAAATAGCCTACGAAACACACCTAAAAATGCACAAACAGCAGAAGATAATTTAGATAACTGGGACCTCCTAAAAATAAAGTACTTATGCTCATCAAAAGACTTTACCAAAAGAGTAAAAACACAACCTACAGACCGGAAGAAAAATCTTTGGCAACGACATATCTGACAAGGTTCTAATCAATACAGTATACAGAAAACTTCAACAACTCAACAACAAAAAGACAAATAACCCAATCAAAAAATGGGAAAAGGACATGAACAAACACTTAACCAAAGAGGACATTCTGATGGCCAATGAATGCATGAAAAGATGCTTGTGATCCTTAGCCATTAGCAAGATGCATATCAAAACTACAATGAGATACCATCTCACCTCTGTAAAAATGGCAATGATCAAAAACCAGAAAACAACAAATGCTGGAGAGGTTGTGGGGAGATTGGAACGCTTATACATTGCTGGTGGAATTGTAAAACGGTACAACCACTATGGAAAAACGGTATGACACTTTCTCAAAAAAGCTAGAAATAGAAATACCTTATGATCCAGCAATCCCACTCCTCAGTATATACCGAAGAGATATAAGAGCAGTGACATGAGCTGACAAATGTTCATTGCAGCATTATTCACAACAGGCAAAAGATGGAAACAACCTAAGTGCCCATCAGTGGAGGAAAGGGTAAATAAACTGTGGTACATATATACAATGGAATACTATGCAACTACAAAGAATAATGAGGACTCCACAAAATATAACATGGAGCTGTCTGGAGGACCTCCTGCTGAGTGAAGTCACAAAAGAACAAATATTGTATGGCCCCACTCTAATAAAAAGTCAGGAATAGACATACACACAGAAAGAAAGGTTCTTTGATGGTTACCAGGGATGGGAGGGAGAGAAAAGGGGAATCACTTACCAGAAAGTAGACTCTCTTTATTTTTGGTGATGGGAAATATAGGTGAAATCTGCACAACTTCACCAAGGTAAATGAAGACACTAAGAAATGCACAAGTAGAAGGGACATCTTTGGTAAATGTTACATACAATTTTGCAACAGTACTAACAACCAAAAAATATATGTGCGCATAATAGGTAGAAGTGTATGTATGTATGTGTATAGGAAGGCATATGTGAGTGCATGCACATGCAGGTATAGGTCTATCTGTAGACATATGTAAATACATGCTGGTATGTGCTGCTTATATAACCATATATATAATAAAGCACATAAGGGACACAGTTACAGTCTTCCTGGACATATCCAAACAACTCACATGATTGGTTTACTGGATTAAAAGGCTTGGGACCATAGTCTTGGGGGATAACCTAGCCAATTGGCATAACATAGTTCATAAAGTTAATGTTCTGCATCCTGGTTTGGTGAGCAGGATCTGGGTCTTAAAAGCTTGTGAGCAGCCATCTAAGATACAAATATTGGTACTCGTTTGGAGAAAATGAGTATGCAGGAAACCAAAGACTCAATTAAGAAACTATGGCCTCTTCCAGCCTGAGACCAGAAGAAATAGATGGTGTCTGGCTACCACTACTGACCATTCTGACCAGGAAAAAAATAGAAGGTGCCAGATAGAATGGTAGAAAAATGTAGAACAAAACTCAAATTTTTTAAAAAGGCCAGACCTACTGGACTGGTAGACTAGAGTAACCCTGGAGACTATTGCCCTAAGTCACCCTTTGAACTTGGCACTGAAGGCACTCCTGGAGGTCACCTTTCAGCCATATAATAGATCGACTTATAAAAAATAAACAATATCACCTGTGAGTAATGTGTCCCTTAAATAATCAGCTATATGAGACCAAATGGTTAACATTTACCCAAAAGCAAAGAAGAGATGGCAAGGAGGGGAAAGAGAGCTAGATAAATGGAAACAGAACAAACAAAATGGAAATAATGAGAATGGTGACATCTTGTGAAAACTGTAACCAATGTCAAGGAACAATATGTATAAAAATTGTTAAATGAGAACCTAATTCATTATGTAAACTTTCACCCAAAATGCAATAAAAGAACAAGAAAAAAAAATGAATGAAGGCTACTGAGAAGAAAAGTACATCAGGGGACCCAGACACTAGAATAATTCCTCTCACTGGCCCATCCTTTCTTCAAAGTGCAATTCTAAAGAAGGAAAAAATAATAAGTAAACATAAAAAAAAAAAACGCATTGTCGTTGAGTCGATTCCGACTCATAGTGACCATGTAGAACAGGGTAGAATTGCCCCATAGAATTTCCAAGGAGCACCTGGTGGATTTGAACTGACAACCTTTGGGTTAGCAGCCATAGCTCTTAACCACTGCACCACCAGTGTTACGTAGTACTTAAATGTCACTGTGTAGGTAGTACAATAAAGGAGGCCTGGTGATGCAGCGGTTAAGCATTTGGCTGCTACCTAAAAGGCTAGCGGTTAGAATCCACCAGCAGCTCCATCGGAGAAAGATGTGGCAGTCTGCTCCCGTAAAGATTACAGCCTTGGAAACCCTATGGGGGCAGTTCTACTCTGTCCTACAGGGTCTCTATGAGTTGGAATCAACTAGACGGCAATGGGTTTTTAGGTAATCAGATATATCTTTCTATGTCTTAGCATAGTATAGTCAAAAATTATAAACTATCAGCCTGTTAGCAAAGTAACTAACACATTAAAAAACTAAGTAAATCCACAGAGGGAAAAATATAAAACCCACAAATTGTATTTATTAATGCCTCTTAGATCAGTGCTTAAAATATAAATGTGGAATTTTTACCTACGAATTTGGGGAAACGATCAAATATTTGGAGATTTTTTAAATATATGTGACAACTAAATAGTCTTCTCTGTAACCAATTGTTATTATTATTATTTTGGAAGTAGGGGAGTGATTTTTAGAGAACAGTCTCATTAGGTTGATCTAATTGCATGTTTATGCCATATATGTTTGTCATTAAAATGACTGAAATAATCAGACATCTATATTTCAATCTTGTTACCTAGAAAAACTTGAGAGAAATAGATTAAATGACTCTTAATGGTTTAGGGAATCCAGATTTTTAAGGAAAAGCAGGTTATCTTATATTTGACACAGTAGGTAAAATAGTATGCTCACATTTAAACTGAGATCGAAAGAAACGTCCCTTCCCCGTCAACTACAATTTCTACATGCACGTACGGTACAGAAAATACTTATAGGCACAAAAATAGAAGAAACAATGATCCAATCAGGAGCAATGGGTATTCCTGGTTTACGGATGTCACAATTTTCAGCTGCTAGGTAAATGTCTTCATTTTATTAATCACATGCTTCCAAATCTAACGCAATGATTTTTTGCAAGCTACAGACACTCCAGGTGCTTGGGCTACTAGCAACCAAAAAAAAGAATCATGTGTTGTTTGTATTTATCTGGTTGCAAATAGTCAAACAGTACACTGACCAAGTTGGCTGGAACAACCATCTTTTATTAACACACATTTAACAGGGTTTAAAATATTCATAGGAAATGTGTATTATTATTATTTGGCATCAGCACACAAGATTTTTTAAAATGCATGGAACTGGATATTGGTGGTCCACAGACATAAATGACAAATTATTTGAAAAAAAAAAATTGATTAAAATTCCTGACAGCCTTTTATCCACCCCTGAGAACTTCTCTTGGTACCCAGGCATTTCCATCTCTGGCTGTAGATCATTTCCTGCCTAGGTTTCTCCTTACGTTTTCAGCTGTGTCACAGGCTTGATGAAAATCACTGTCTTGAAATATCAAACTAAAAATATTGCCATGGATGACCTACTTGGGCACAGGGAAGTATGGAGGCTGTGGCTGATGCAGAAAGGTGCCTGTGGATGGTGTGGAATTCAGATGTGGGAATGAGGTTATGTCTCTGTTTCATTCTGTAAGATGATATGTGAAATTTCTCCATTGGAATTTGCACTTTGATGAGCTGGAGGTGCTGGTCAGGATCGAGCATAAAGTGCAATTCTGGCATGGAGCTGTCAGCATGGGTGCTTTTATAAGCGATACTTTGGAGTCTTGACAGAAAAACTACTTGTGCCCAATGCCAATCATTCAGTCTTTGTCAACTCAATTGCACATCGTCTCAGAGATGGCATCCATCTCCACTGACACCCAAAATATAGAGCACACTGTCACCTCGTCTCAGGGGTGAGCCTGCACTGGTAACTTAATCTGGGAGGTCAAGTGGCCACCGTCTGGCTCTTTGCTAGTGTGGATGACTGCAGAGTGTGCACACAAAGCAGGGGAAGGGCAAGATCATCAGTTTGAGGGAAAGTATTTAAATAAAGCAGTTCCTGGGAGGTGCAAACTGCTAAAGCACTCGGCTGCTAACTGAAATGTTGGAGGTTAAAGTGTACCCAGAGGCGTCTCAGAAAAAAGACCTGGAGACCTCTTTTGAAAAATCAGCCACTGAACGCCCTATAGAGCACAGTTCTACTCTGACACAATGGGGTCACCAGTGCCTGGATGGCAACTGGTTTATTTTTAAAAAACGAAGGTTGGGTTTCTTGAGTTGATACATCCTGTGTAATCAAGTGTTACTAAATCTTATTTGAGGAAGATGAAGGATTAATACTGCTCACCTCAAACCGAGGATCCCAAAATCACAAAAATGGCAGTGTCTTTGGGCATGAAAATTCTAACCACATACTTCCTAGTCTGTAAATTTTCCTTTAGGTCCCTGGGTGGCTCAAATAATTAAGTGTTCAAATACTAGCCAAAAGGTTGGCAGTTTGAACCGATGCAGAGGCACCTCAGAAGACAGGCCTGGCTATCTGCTTCCAAAAGGTCACAGCCTTGAAAACGCTGTGAAGCAGTTCTACTTTGCACACATGGGGTCACCATGAGTCAGAATCAATGCTATGGCAACTACCAACAACAACAAGAATGCGAAGATTTCTTTTATGGTACATTGAGATAGGAGGTAAGTTGCTCAACAAAGGATGCTGTGCTAATTGTTCTTTGCAGCGTTTTGGACTTTGTTTATTATGTGCTACTATCTTGCCTGTAGATAAGAGGTCATGGCCCCCATTCAGTAAGAATCATGGCCAGATTACCACAGAGGAAATCCAAGTGTTGCCCTTTCTCTGTAGGAATGGATATTGCAGGTGCCAAAAAAAACCTGGCATTCTATATAGAGCTGTCACTTATGCAGTGGGCTGAATAATTATTTTTAGTTAACCTTGACTGAGTACCACCAAACATGCCGCTATAGTTAAGTGGGAGATCAAAAATTTATCTTCACCCTGAACCAGTAAGCGACAGTGACTGTGCACGTGCCTGCCTGCCACCCACCCCCTACAACCCGGCAACTGTGTGCAAGTGCCTGTACTCACCTGCCACCTACCCCTCCGACCTAGCGAGCAGCAGCGACCTCGTACCCCCACCTGCCACAGCCCCCGACCCAGAAAGCAGTGAAAATCGTGGTCCTTGCTTGTCTACCATACCCACCATACCTGCTGCCCCATCCACTCAGTGAGTACCTCCACCCACTCCTGTGCCACTGGATTGACAACAAACATCAGGCCACACCCACCCAACCTGCCCTCAGCTGCCTGCACAACCAGCAAAGAGAGACCCACACTCACACTCCCAACCACTGCCTGACCCACCCAGAAACATGTGGTGAGCATTCCGTGCTTCCAGACTAGTGGCCAGAGTAGCAAGCCTGCCCCTCCCACCAGGGTATAGCAAAACAAACAGAAAAATAAGATGAAGCAAACAAGCATACAATCAATAAACAAATATAATAACACCTTAATGCCTCGAAGACAACAGACAATATCGAGTAACATAAAGAAGCAGCACATGAAGGCTCAAGCAAGTAACCATAATAAAGGGCCAGAAAACCGTCCTGAGGAAGAAATGGTAATGGAACTACAAGATAAGGAATTAAAAAACTTATATATAGGAGCCTCAAAGAGATCAAGGAAAACACAGACAAAACCAAGGAAAGCACAGACAAAAATCTGGAATAATTCAGGAAAACAGTACAAGAACAAAATGACAAAATAAATAGACAACCAGAAACCATACAAAAACAGTAACTAGAAATCCAGAATATTAACGATAAATTTTCAGAAATAGATAACTCAATTTCAGGATATAGGAGTAGAACTAAATCAATGGAAGAATCGGTGAAACAGAGGATGAATCCCTTGATACTAATTTGTTTGAGGAATTTTCAGAAAAAAGAATGAAGAAAAATGAAGAAAGCCTAAGAGTTTTGTGGGACACTATCAAGAAGAATAATTTGTGCATGATAGGAATTCCAGAAAAGGAGACGAGAAATAAAGAACAGAGAAAATTTTTGAAGACTTGCTGGCAGAAAACATCCCAAATATCATGAAAGATGAGATGATATCCAACAAAGAAGCTCAACGAACCCCATACAGAATAGACCTCAAAAGAAAGTTACTAAGACACATCTTAATCAAACTTTCCAAAACCAAAGACAAAGAAAGAATCCTGAGAGCAGCTCAGGAAAAATGAACTGTCGCCTACAAAGGGGAACCAATAAGATTAAGCTCTGCTTTCTCAGCAGAAACCATGTCGGCAGAAGGCAATGGGATGACATACATAAAACCCTGAAAGAAATAAAAATTGTCAATCAAGAATTATATATCCAGCAAAATTGTCTCTCAATTATAATGGTGAAAGATATTTCCAGATAAACAGATATTAATGGAATTTGTAAAAATCAAACCAACCTTACAAGAAATATTAAAGGGAGTCCTTCAGACAGAGAGCCAACCATATCAGACAACAACCTGAGACTAATACACATGATAACGTCACCTAGATACCAACCAACCAAGACAAAGAATTCTCAAAAATAAAATAAAGCAATAGACCGAAAACACGGACCAGAGATGTCAATCTGTAAATGATGACAACTTTAAAATAAAAAGGGGGAATAAATGGTGTAGCTACAGAACTTTTATATGCATAGGAAGTCAAGGCAATATCAAGACATAACAGACTGTTTTAAACTTAGGAAGATAAAGGTAAATTTCAGGGTAACCACAAAAAAAATTAATAAACCTATTCATCAAAATACAAAAGAAGAAAACCATAAAGACTTAGTAAACACAAAATCAGTAACAACAAAGGAAATGAAAGGAAAATCCATAAACAACAAAATACACTAATGAAAAGTAAGCAGAACAAATAAACCATTAACACCACTAAAAAAAGGGCACAACAAAATGACAGCAATAAATTCATACCTATCAATAATCACACGAATTTAAGTGGGTAAAATGCACCAGTCAAGAGACAGAGAGTAATAGAATGGGGTAAAAAAAAAAGTGACCATCAATGTGTTGCCTACAAGAGACATGCCTTAGACATGAAGACAAAAATAAACTAAAAGTCAAAATATGGCAAAAAATATATCAAGCAAACAGTAACCAAAAAAGAACAGGAGCGGCAATATTAAACAATCACCAATTTTATATGCAAAGGAAAGAGACCCCGGATAAGCAAAGCAATACTGAAGAAGAACAAAGTAGGAGGCCTCACACTCTCCAATCTCAGAACCCACTAAACAGCCACAGTAGTCAAAACAGCCTGGTACTGGTACAAAGGGTCCAAGTTTAGTACATAGAGAAGAGAAAGTCTCTTCAACAAATGGTGCTGGCAAAACTGGATATCCATTTGCAGAAAAGTAAAAGAAGATCCATACCTCATACTATACACAAAAACTAATTCAAAATGGATCAAAGACCTAAATGTAAAACCTAAAACTATAAAGACCATGGAAGAAAAAATACGGATAATGTTAAAAAGAACAACAACAGAAACCTGTTCCTGTTGGCTGGATTCCTATGAACCCGAGAGGACAGAGTAGAAATGCTCCATAGGGTTTCCAAGGAGCAGCTGGTGAGTTTGGACTGCCGACCTTTTGGTTAGCAGCCATATCACTTAACTTCTGCACCACCAGGGCTCCAGGGATAATATTAGGGGCCCTAATACATGGCATAAATAGAATATCAAACATAACTAAAAATTCAGCAACATCAGAAGATAAACTAGGTAACTGGGATCTCCTAAAAATTAAACACTTAGGCTCATCAAAAGACTTCACCAAAAGAGTAAAAAGAGAACTTACAGACTGGGACAAATTTTTTGACTGTGACATATCTGACAAGAGTTTAATCTTGAAAATTCATAGAAAACATTAACACCTCAACAACCAAAAGACAAACAACCCAGTTAAAAAAGTGGGCAAAGGACATGAGCTGACACTTCACCAAAGAAGTCATTCCGGTGCTGAAAAAACAATGAAGAGACGCTCCCGATCATTAGGCATTATAGAGACACAAATCAAAACTAAGATGAGATCCCATCTCACCCTGGCAATAACGGCATTGATCAAAAAAAAAAAAAAAATGCTGGAAAGGTTATGGGGAGATTGGAACTCTTACACATTGCTGGTAGGAATGTAAAATGGTACAATCACTATGGAGAACAGTATGGTGTTTCCTGAACTGTGGGATATATATGCCTGTGTTACATTTTCAGGCCCTGGAGGTTTATTGGCAGGCATTTGAACCACTTTAGTACATTCTGGCATTGTGGCAAATATGCTGCAACTGCCTAAAAAACAAGGAGGTTGGTCTGTGCCACATTTGAGTGCTGAGAGCCCTTTGTGTGAGGGGATGCTTCCCGGAAGAGTGATTCTGTAAAACGTTTGTGTCTTTTGGCTTCTGTACAGCGAGATGAGGGTTGCAAGTGTGTTTACTATTTCCTTTATGTTATTGACAAGGTACAGTTACTGGTATTTGGAAAGATTCAAGTAAATGAGTTATTTTTGGGGGGAACAGTTTGTGATGCATTTCCGGGGACATGGGACTGAAATGTCCTGTGTGTGTGGTGTGCTTTATGGAACAAGGTACTGATATGGCTCACTCTAAATCAAATTGGTAACAATCATGTGCAGCAAGCTCAATGTTCAATTAGTATTTCATGTGTATTTTTGGAAAGTTGAGTAAGGTATTTTATGGCTCAAGTGTAACCAGAAAGTGTGATGCACCATGGGACTGATATGTCCCATGTGTGATGTGCTTCATGGAACTTGGGACTGATATGTCCCACTTGCAGCTGGTACCACGTTTTCTCAAATAATAAAAAAGTACCAACAAACAATGATTCAGCATCCATTCCATTAGTAAAAAAACATGGCATCACCAAACAATTCCAAAAAAAATTTATCCATGGAAGGGTTAAAAAGCTAGAAATAGAAATACCATATGATCCAGTAATCTCACTCCTAGGTATACATACTAGGGAAATAAGAGCCGTGACAAGAATAGACACATGCAAACCCATGTTCATTACAGCATTATTCACAATAGCAAAAAGATGGAAACAATCTAAGTGCTGATCAACAGATGAATGGGTTAAACAAGCTGCGGTACATACACACAATGAAATACTGTGCAACAGTAAAGAATAATGATGAATTCGAGAAACATCTCCCAACATGGATGAATCTGGAGGCCATTACGCTGAGTGAAATAAGTCAATCACAAAAGGACAAATATTGTATGAAACCACTATTATGAATAGTCAAGAAAAGGTTTACACACATAAAGAAACATTTTTTGATGGTTACTAGGGATGGGAGAGGGAGGGAAGGAAAATCACTAACTAGAGAGCAGACACACGTTAACTTTGGTGAAGGGAAAGGCAGTACACAACATGGGGGGAGTCAGCACATGACCAAGGCAAGGGAAGACACTGAGAGGCACACAAGAATAAAAGACATGGACGGTAAATACTATAACATATAAAATCCTGCAACAACGGTAATAAAAAACAATAATTTATGAGTGGATACATAGGTAGATGTGTATGTTGAACAGGTACTGAAGGGTGTATGGGAGTATACCCACATGCATATATAGATTTGGCTGTGATATTTCCACATACGTATTTGTATGTACAGCATGTATATTAACATATATAATAGAGTACACAGGGGCCACAGTCATGGAAACATCCTAGACATAACCAAACACCTCAAGGTACTGAGTTACTGGGCTTGAAGGCTAAAGACCATAGTCTCAGGGACATCTAGGTCAATTGGCATAACATAGTCATAAAGACAACACTCTATATCCTTCTGTGGTAAGTAGTCCAGGGTTTTAAAAGCTTGCAAGTGGCCACCTAAGATATAACTACTGGTCTCTTTATGTCCAGAGCAAAGGAGAGTGAAGAAAATCAGACTCAAGGAAACAATTAGTCCAAAGGATTAATGGACCACAGGAACCACAGCCTCCACTAGCCTGAGACCAGAAGACCTAGATGGTGCCCGGCTACCACTACTGACCACTCTGACCAGGATCACAATAGAAGGTACTGGTTAGAGTGGGGAAAAAAAGTAGAACAAAATTCACATGCATTAAAAAAGACCAAATTTACTGGTCTGAGAGAGACTGGAGGAACCTCCAAGACTCTGGCCCCTAGACACCCTTTTAAGTTGGAACTGAAGCCATTCCCAGAGATCACCTTTCAGCAAAATAATAGACAGATTTATAAATAAACAATAACACACGAGAGGAAAGTGCTCCTTAGAACATCATCTACATGAGACCAAAAGGGCAATACCTGCCCAAAAGCAAATATGAAAAGGCAGAAGGGGCAGGAAAACTGGACGAATGTAAATGGGAAACTCAGGGTGGTAATGGGGAGCGTGTTGACACATTGTGGGGATCGCAACCAATGTCATGGAACAATTTGAGGATAAACTATTAAATGAGAAATTAATTTGCTCTGTAAACCTTCACCTAAAGCACAGATAGTGTCCCCTTTTTCTTTGTGTATCTTGATTTCATTTCCAACTTTCAAAAAAAATTTATTGCCAAATATATGCTTTTATAGATTTTATATTTGTATAAAACCAAACATCACAGTCATGCATTTATTTTACTTACGTAACCTAGTAAAACATATATATGCAAACACAACTTTTCAGTGAAAATTTAGAAAATTCTCTTTATTGGTTGAATAAAGCCATCCTAATCTACCCTTTGTAATACATGCAGAATCACTGTTGTCAGATTGTACTTTATTCTCGAGGCTGGCTCTCAGGCTCAAGCAAAAGCACAGTGGAATCTGTTTCCAGGAAACCGTTTAAAGACACTTTAACCATCTTCATGAAATGAGGTTCACATTTCACTTTCTTCTACCTGCCAGGCTTCCTCCAAAATGGAGAACACTGTAACATTTGGTCATAGAGAAGATACAACCTTTCTCCTGCAGGATACCTAGGTGCACCTTGATGGATACAACACGGCCATACCAAAACCAAACCTGTTGCCATCGAGTGGATTCTGACCCATATCATAATTTATTGTGAATGACTTCTTCCTGTCTGTAGGCCTGATCCTCCAACCCTCCAAGCCCACATTTTTCTTCTGTCTGGAGATTTTCCTCCTTCCCCCAGAAAATATTATTGTGCTAAAGATCAAGGAAGTAGAGAGGTTGATTTCTTTGCTTTGGAAAAACTGAAGACTCAATACCCCCAGTATGGAGGCCATTTGGCTGTGTATTGTTGGAGCACTTACTGTCCTCTGTGGTCATGAATGGAATCCAAGAACTACGAGCACTGCCAAATCCATTGGAGGCAACCAGCCGAAACTCATACTCTGTGTACGGCTGGAGATCTCTCACTTCATAACTCAACGATGCAGAAGGATTAGCAAATAACCTGTATGGGGAAGAGATGTTACTTAGAAATTTTACACACTCAAAGAGATAAAAAGACAGACAAAATCTCATTGCAAAGAATTTTCAGAGAATGTCAACACACATTTAAGTACTGCAATTTTGTGTTATAGAATGGTATCTCTTTTAAAATAAATGGCCATTTGGCTGAGGGTTTGTAATCTTGTGTTTATATAAGATGTAAATTCTGTAGTGTTGAGACTGATTGCCATGTAGAATTTGTACAGTTATTATAAGTTTCCAGACCCAGTTCATGCAGCATTCTACCTCGTTCAAGAATATCTCTGTTTTATTCAATACATACGCTCATGAAAAGTATCAAGAAATCTTATTTTAGATGCTAAATAAATGAAAAAAATAGATAATTCTGTAGAGCAAATAATTTTCCCCTAGGTCGTTTTCTTGTTTGTTTGAACTTTTAAAACGTAACCAATATTTGTTGCAAATGAGAACTGGCCTATTCTTCAAAAATTAAGGTACTGCAGATTAGGTCTACACTGGACAATGTGGAATGCTCACTCTAGAAATTCATGGGTGGAGTGGCCAGGCCTCATCTGGAGCTGGTATCTGGGAGAGCCTGGAGCGTTGTTATGAGCTGGTGTAGACCAGACAACCTGAAGACTGGTTGGAGTGGCAGATGAAAGCCTCGGAGGCAGCACGCCATCTGGAGCTGTCGACAACCACAGATGAATTAGAGCAGAGAAAACCATGGAGAACATATGCTGGATGGGCTCGGAATGCTCCATATACTGGAAAAACTGTTCCTCGGGATCAACAACAATGTTAAACATGGTCCATTTAATTTAACATTTTCATTCCTGAACTACTGTACTTCCTTATTGTTCATTTCAACCCAATTAGATTATTATTTCCATCTTAAAAGCCAGTCCCCAAACAGCAAGAACAATGAATATGCAGCACATTCCACCTGTACTTCTGTTCACCTAATTGAAAACAGGTAGGGGATTTAGTGAAGCAAATATTAAAGCACCTTTGAAAATTAACTCTTTGTTCAACAGACCAAGCAAGCTAATATTGAAATAGTCCAGATCTTATATTCTTCCCATCTATATAGCCATTAGTCATTTCAATCACACCAGCCCGCATAAAGCAAACAGTGGTTCAGTGGTAGAATTTTCGTCTTCCATGTGGGAAACCTGGGTTCGATTCCCAACCAATGTACCTCAAGCTCAGTCACCTCTTATCTGTTAGTGGAGGCTGTTGCTGTGATGTTGAATAGGTTTCAGCGGAGCTTCCAGACTTAGACAGACTCAGAAGAAAGGCCTGGTGATCTACTTCCAAAAATCAGCCAATACACTGGTCTGAATGTATTGTGCATGAGGTCCCTGTGAGTATGGGGTGCCATGAGTTGGGAGCCGACCCCATGGCAACACCACATAGAGCAATCTGCTGCTGCTGCTGTTTTTACTTTTTTTCTTAAGGAAGGGAAGTTTGTTGAAATTATGTTTTTCTGAATGATGAATATACATGATTGGCAGAAAATAGCATATTCCAGCCTTACTTCCACCCATGAAAATATGAAAACTATACTTTTTTCAAGGAATCCTGGTGGAGCAGTGGTTAAGCACTTGGCTACTAACCAAAAGGTCAGCGGTTCAAACCCACCAGTTGATCTGTGGGAGAAAGATGTGGCAGTCTGCTTCTGAAAAAATTTACAGCCTTGGAGACCCTGTGGGGCAGTTCTACTTTGTCCTACAGGGTTGCTAGGAGTCGGAATTCAACTCAATGGCAATGGGTGGGTATACTCTTTTCCTGTTGTGTTTTACATAGTCAGATGATCCTTCTCACAGTGCCCTCCCCTCATTCAGATATGTCAAAAATTGGGGCATATGTGTTACTCTTCGTAGTCTAGCTGAACCTCTTGCAAATCTATCCTGAGTTCAGCATAACTTCTTGATGTAATCTATCAGGGAAATACATTTGAGTAGTTCCACAGAGCCTCACTGTGATAAGTGAAACTAAACCCTATTCTAATTTTTAACAAAAATGACAAGATGACTTTGGCTATTGAATTAACTTTTCCAACAGGTATAACTTGAATGAATTTGCCATATCAGTGTTTGTTCCAAAATGAATCAGAAACTCAAAAGCACAGGGTTTGGAGTTAAATAAAGCTCCATGGTTTTAGAACATCACCCAATGACTCTGAGCCTGCTTTCTCATCCTTAAAATGGGGATAATAATATTTCTCTTATTATTGCTGTTAGAGAATGTAAGCAAAATAACTTCATTTTGGCCATGTTAATTAAGTAATTGTCACCTATTATTGTTGTTGCTAACAATGTTAATTAAAATTAACAGTTATCATTGTTAATAGCTAAAAATGAAACTAAATATGAGGGTTCATTTTTAGCTCTCTTTTATACACAACTTTATGTGTGTGTGAATTTTATGTATTCTCTGATTCAGGTGACCCTATCTGTGAACAATGACGCTAATGAATGACCAGCAACGAGAGTGGAAGAACTAGAATACATGTTTCAACAATCAGTTTTAAGTGTTTTGAATTAATAATTCACTCATTCATTCAATAAACATTTACGGAAAGTCTGTTCTTTGCGAAGTAGTGTTGTAGGTGTGCAGGGATAATGGCATTGAAGAAAATAGAGTCCTTGTCCTTGAAAAGCTTTACATTTACATGGGGGAAGCAGGCAATAAGAAAACAGACCCATAAAAAGATACCAGACAGTAATCAATGCCTTGAGAAAAATAAAGCAGAATAAGGAGAGAGAAAATGACAAACAAGCATGCAATTTTAATTATTAGATAATAACTTCCATTAGATAGGAAGATCATTAGGTGACACCTGGGCAGATAAAAATGAGGGAGGTGGTCTTGAGAATGTTTGGAGGAACAGCAATCCAGGCAGAGAGAACAGTAAGTCCAAAGGTAGTGAAGAGGGGGAAGAACCCACGTTAGGGCACAGTCAAAAAGCCAATGTGGCTAAAAGAGGCTGAGTAAGGGCGAGAGAGGAAGGAAAAGAAGTCGGTGGGACAAGCAGGGTCCAGATCATGAGAGTCTGAAAGTCATAGTAGGAGTTCGGATTTCATTCTAAATGGCATAGGAACCACTGAAGCGTTTTGCCGAAGGTAATGGTACAATCTGACTCTAAACTTATAAAAACCGCTCTGCTGTACCAGGGCAAGAGTGGAAACAGAGACATCAACTATTGAAATACAGGCAATATGATGGGACCTTAGATTCAAGTAACAGCATGAAGGTGCTGATAACATTTTGCTTTTCAGTTGAATGTAGAGTGCATGGATAATAGAAAAGAAGGGAGTCAAAGATGGCACCAATGTTTTTGGCCCAAACACCCAAGTAAATGGTGGTGCCATTACTGAGAAAAGGAACAATGAGGGGAAAAATAGGTTGTGGGGGAATAACGTGTTCTGTTTTGGCTGTGTTAAACTTACGAGTGTATTATGTATCTTAACGGAGATATCAAGGAAGCAGTTACAGATATGAGTCTGGACATGAATTGTGGTATTGTATTTAAAGGCTGAGACTTAATGAGATAACCGAGGGAGTGAGCGTAGATAGAGCAGAGAAGAGGTCTAAGAACTGAGCCCTGGGATCCAACTAAATTTGAGGTCAGCAGGAGGGTGCTACAGCAAAGGACACTGGGAAGGAGTAGTCAGTCAGGGAGGAGAAAAACAAATAAAAGATGGCGTCTTGGAAGCCAAGTAAAGAAGGCGTTTCAAAAGGGAAGGACTGATCAGCTGTGTCTGATGTTGCTGAGAAGTAAGAAGACTGAGAGTTAACCTTTGTGTTTGCCCACGTGGAGGTGTTTGGTGACCTTGCCAAGGGCAGAAGCAGTGCAGCAGTGAGCATGGCAGAGAAGGCTGGGAGGAGAATGAGAGGGGAGTGAGTGGGTACAGCGACCACAGAAAACTCCTTTGAGGGATCTTGTTCTAAAGTGGTGTAGGAAATGGGGTGGCAATTAGGGAAGCTCATGGTATCAAAGGAAGGTGTTGTAAAAATGGAGGATGTGGCAGCATGCATGCATGCTTTTTGGAATGGTCCAACAGAGACTGGTTGAAATGATAGTTTAGAAGAGAATAACTGTCAGAGCAAAGTCTTGTGTGGCAGAGAGAGAGGACACCCTGTGTACACGTGGAGGTGTTGGCTGTGGAATAGAGGAGGGACAGTCCCCCCGTTGTGCAGAAGTGAATGCAGAGATGGACGGTTCCGAATCGGGAAGGTGGGGCGATTAGGTGATGGGAATATAAAAAAGATATCTTACGATGGTTTCCATCTTCTCGGTGCCCAAGTGTGGGGGTGAATTGGCTGCTTGAAAAGAAAGGAAATGGTATGAAATAGCTCAATTAGTAGAATAGAGATGTGACAAGGCAACGCGATCAAATGGCTGTTCGAGCAACTATCAATCAACAGTTTAACTTTAAATCTTCGGATTATAAAACATGCATTGCTAAATATCAGGTATTGATATTTTATCTGTGAGCTCAAATAGTTTTAACAATGGTAACTTCTTCTTTGATATATATCTTCAACTGATTTATAACAAATGCACTCACATAAAAAGTGTACTGCAAAAGCTTGGGCAAAAAGTGAAGTGCAATATGCATATAATGTATAGCATATAGAGCCATGGCCCCTCGCTTCATTCCTTTTCGCCTGATTTATCTGCATCGAGGAGTATAACGTCATTGATGATTCAAATTCTGAGTGAAAATCAGTTGCGGTAAGTCATCACCATGAACAAATTACAGTTCTTAATACGTATACAAAACTCCCTTCTCGTGTTCAAACCTGCATTTTGCTACGCTATTAAAAAAGAACGGAGAAGTACCCCAAAGAAGGCTCCATAATATCAACAAAGTATCAGGGATTACCTTCTGAGTGACAAGAAAATATTTGCTCCATTAAATTGGTTACACGTTGATTATTTAAAATTGCAAAATATTTCCAAAAAGAGTCATCATCTTATTATTTACACATCACTCCTCATTTTGTATGCTTTCAGCAACGCGGAATTCTAGAAAGCTTTCTTTCACCTCCGTTTAACCCCTCTTATCCTAGACCTAGTCCTCAGAGGCTTCTTAGTGCCAAAGCAATAACTGGGAACCAGCCATAATTCCACCCTGGTTTCTTCACAGAAGAGCTGGGTATCTAGCAGCTTGAAATATTGTCTCAAAGATGCTATGTTGCTCACAAAGCTTCTCTCCAGTTTAATATGACTCTCCTGGGGCAGGCACTCCACAACCTCCTGAATCAACACATCTTGTCCAGCAAATACTAATTCTGCAAGGCAACTGGGTACGACAGCTACCCTAATCTATAAATTCAAGGGAAAGAAATTTTTTATAAAATTTCAAATTTAACCTTCTAAGGCAAAATGAATACAAAACATTAAGCGATAAATTAAATCACAGATTGGACTAGTCTAGATGGTACAATTTTTGGAATGTATGGTTTTATTAAACTTTTAAATGATGCACACTTGTGGATGCTTCTCTACATAAAAGAAGAAAAAAAGATTTACACATGCCCCAAACCTTTGCTCCTTGTAGGTTTATAGGACTCTAGGAATGAGCTCTAAAGAGCAAAAATAGATGCTTTTTCCATCGGACATAAAGTTGGTGGCTACAAGACTGTAGACGCTAGAAGAGGACAGTTATGGGGAGAAAATGTCTTCAATGGGATCCCCATGTGCCCCGGTTTCTTTCTCAAGCCACTTGACATAATTGTTACTATTGCACTGGGTTTTTTGCGTGTCTGTGTATTTTAAAATAGTGGAATAAAATGTTGCATCATAATATAAAAGAAGGCTATAATTTTTGCACCAAGCCCAACACTGTGATAAAAGCTATTGACTACCACATGCGTGAGGTTCCTTGCTGGGGCTGGCGAAAGGATAGGATAGGTGAAAAGGGGGATAAGGCAGAGATAAGACATGACTTAAATACCTGTAACACAAAACTACGTGGACACAGCGTAAGAGAGGTGTAAGCGCTTTGGAGGATTCAGAAGTTAGAAGCTCACATCCACACATGCGTTGAACTTTGCCTTTTCGAGGACCCTGCCTTTAAGTGGCGCCGTCACCAGGGGCTGCCAGATGAGTTCATCTGGGTTAATAATGCTCTCAGCCTAATTCCAGTGCCTTGTGTTCCCATCAACCTTCCTGTGCTCCTTCTACTCAGATGTGATGCTTCCAGCTGGATTCAGTTGGAATCTGACTCCAGCCCACCCCAAACTACTCCCTCACATCAGAGATGAGATTTCTAGCATCCTCGTTTATCTTTCCCTGATGAACATAAGAGAAACGATGGCCTTTAATTTATATGCATCCTTCCTGCGCAGCTCAGTGTCAGGCACATATTCAAAATTTTGGATTACATGTTTCCATATCATATTTTGAAATAGCTAGGTATGGGCAAGGATTTTAAATCCTAGTTTCCAGAATGGGAAAGTAAAGTTCCGATGCATATATTGAGTCGTTGAGTCATGAACAAATTGAAAACAGAAGGCAAGACTCAATTCCCAGTCACTAAACCATATGTCATTAAAACAGATATTAATTATGGGGCATATACAGATGTGCTAACAAATGGACAGTCAACCTTGAGCACAAGGATGCACACACAGCAGAATTAAATAGTAACAAGTAAGTTAAAGTATATTTAATGTTCTCAAAATAGTCCCTCCTAATAGCTCACTTTTCAGACACACACTGTGTGCAAAATTCTTCAACATAATTATTTCCAATCCTCAGAATTACATGACAAAATGACAGTTTGATCTCTCTATAGTATAGAGTCTGAGACTCAGAGAAGTTACAAGCTTTATCCAAAGGCACAACACTGATGATTGGCAGAGGATTCAAACCAGGACTATTTAAGTCCAAAGACAGTGTTCTTAATTCTACACCCAAAAAACCCGGTTATAGCAAGCCATTTAGAATACAGAATAAATATATTAAATAAGTTTAGAGGCAAGTCATTTACAATATAGAATAAACTGCTCTCAGGAAAGTTTGTATTTATGTTCTTTCTAGCTTATATACTCTATCCTATTACTGACAGCGTTGTACTTAAGGATAGATCTTGAAATGTTCTTTGTGACGACGAATGCAAGACCTTTCGTCTTCAATTTGTCATTCCCAGCGTAGCAGACCATATGATTGTCTGATTCAAAATGGCCAATACCAGTCCGTTTCAGCTCACTAATGCCTAGGATATCAATTTTTATGCATTCCATTTCATGTTTTACAACTTCTACTTTTCATAGATTCATACTTCGTACATTCCATGTTCCGATTATTAATGGGTGTTTGCAGCTGTTTCTTCTCATTTTGAATCATGCCACATCAGCAAATGAAGGTCCTGAAAGCTTGACTCCATCCATGTCACTAAGATTGACTCTACTTTGAGGAGGCCCTTCCCCCGTCATATTTTGAGTGCCTTCCAACCTGTGGGGCTCATCTTTGGGCACTATGTAAGATAATGTTTCATTGCTTTTCATAAGGTTTTCACTGGCCAATTTTTTAAGAATTAGACTGCCAGGTCCTTCTTCCTAGTCTGTCTTAGTCTGGAAGCCCCACTGAAACCTGTCCACCATTGGTGACCCTGCTAGTATTTGAAATATCGGTGGCAAAGCTTCCAGTATCACAGCAACACATAAGCCATCACAGTATGACAAACTGAAAGACACTTTAAGGACTAAGGTGTACCTGACCCAAGCCATGGTGTTTGCAATTGCCTCATATGCATGTGTAACCTGGGCAATGAATAACGAAGACCAAAGAAGAATTAATGCTTTGAATTACGGAGTTGATAAAGAATACTGAATACACCATGGACTGCCAGAAGTGCAAACAAATCTGTCTTGGAAGAAGTACAGCCAGAATGCTCCTTGGAAGCGAGGACGGCAAGATTTGTCTCACCTACTTAGGATATGTTATCAGGAGGGACTAGTCTCTGGAGAAGGACATCATGCTTGGTGAAGTAGAGGGTCAGTGAAAAAGAGGAAGACCCTCAACGAGATAGATTGACATAGTGGCTGCAACAATGGGTTCAAGCATAACAATGATTGTGAGTATGGCATAGGAGTGGGCAGTGTTCTGTTGCACACAGGGTCGCTATGAGTTGGAACTGACTCGACGGCACCTAACAACAACAACTCATATTCTTAAATAGCACTTCCCTGGGCTTATTTCTTTATTGTAGCAGCAGGAACTCTGTCTCCTTATCATTCCACAAGGAATCTCACATAGAACAACTAGTGTGAATTTGTCTTTCTAAGGAATTTATCAAAACCCACAGAAATTCAATAAAATGCAAATCTTCATGTTCCTAAGAGAAAAAATATTTTAATATATTAAGTGCTATCTATGGGTATGTCATGGAATTCGTCTTTGACCACAGGGTGTTTAAAAAAATTACAGCATCTTAAATATGGAAGGCAGATAGCTTAAAAGTCGCCAACTTTAACTTCCCACCACATAAAGCATTCTTCCTAAAATATCCCAGACAGGTGATCCCTGAACGTCTGCTGTTCTTTATCAGTGATAGTAAAACAGCTGTTTTGTAAGTTGCCTCCGTACATTATCGGAAAGTCTTTGTGGTTGGACAGCTCTTTCTGATGTAGAACTAAAAACTGTATTACTTCTACAAATCTTAGGGTGAATATAATATTTTGTCAACATTGGGCCCTTCTGAGAGTGAAATAGGGTACTCTAGATAAATGACAGGAGTTAACTGAGTTGCAGCAGGAATAGATTGGGATTCTCTTGGGCAGTGGGTGTATACGGTTAGTCATGTTAACAACACTGACTTCTTTAAGACTGGCCTCCTTACCTGGGTCCTACTGCTTTCTGAGAACAAGCCTCCTTTACCATTATGGCCCAGAACTTCAGGAATTTTTAAGTACACCCACCCCTCACTTATTGACATGGTTAGGTTCCAAAGACCCGGTCATTATGCAAAAGTCAGCATTATGCAAAAATGCAAGATGACCACATCAGATCACAAAATGGAGGATAACTACATCATTACACAACTGTCAAATTATATCATTACATAACTACCAAATGACATCATTATTTAACTGCCAAATGACATCGTTACATAACTGTCAAACCACTGAGAATCACGGCCCAGCCAAGTAGACCCATAACTTTAACCATCATAGCCAGCGTTACTCTTGCCTCATACCTCGATGTTTGTTACTGCCAGATGTACGTCGTTAATGTGCAAAGTAGCTGGATAGCAGATTTTTCACTACTGTTGTAAATGTGAAATGTCAGATAACAAGATAGTTGATAAGTGAGGAGTACTGTCCTCCACTATGTTTCTCTATGTAAGATTAAAAAACACTGCTCCCTCCAACTAGTTTTCATAAAATATGATTTCTCAGCATTTATCTAGCTGTATCTGATGTGGATGTGTTCCCAGTTTGATAATGCCCATTTAAAAATATGATGCCATATACCTAAACCTCCTTGTGCATTCAGACCAGAGCACCACAGGGAGACTAGGACTTTTTGTTGTTTACTGCAGTAAAATATATATAATAAACATTTGCTGTTTCAATCAGTCTTAAGTGTGCAAGTCAGTGACATTAATCACATTTACCATGCTGCATATCGATCACCACTCTCCATTTTCAAAAATGTTTTGTTTTACGCTAAACAGAAATCCAGTTACCCTTAAGCAATAACTTCCCATTCCTTCATCCTCCTTCCCCTAGTTACCACTCATAAAGTTTTTTATCTATGCATTTCCTGTTCTAGATATGTTATATCAGTGGAGTCATACAGTATATGTCCTTTTGAGTTTGACTTATTTCACTCAGTAGAATGTTTTCAAGGTCCACTCATATTGTAACATGTGTCTGAACTCATTTCCATTTATGGCTGAATAATATTTCATTGTATGTATGTACCACATTTTGTTCATCCATTCATCTGTTGATGAGCATTTCAGTTGTTTCCACCTTTTGACTATTGTGAATAACGCTGCAATTAACACTGATGTATAAGTATCTGAGTCCCCACTTTTAATTACTTTGGGTATTTACTGAGGATTGGAATTGCTATGTCATATGGTAATTCTATGTTTAACTTTTTGAGGAAATGACAAACTGTTTTCCACAATGGCTGAACCATTTTACATTCCTATCAGCAATGGATAAGTGTTCCAATTTCTCCACATCCTCTCTAACACTTGTAATTTTCCTTTTTTCTGATAATGGCCTTCCTAGTAGGAGTGAAGTGGTATCTCACTGTGGTTTTGATTTGAATCTCCCTAAAGCCCTGGTGGCACAGAGGTTAAGAGCTTGGCTGCTAACCAAAAGGTCGGCAGTTCAAATTCACCAGTTGTTCCTTGGAAACCCTATGGGGTGGTTCTACTCAGTCCTGCAGGGTCGCTATGAGTTGGAATTGACTTGACGGCAATGGGTTTTTCTAGAATGACTAAAGATGTTGCTTTTTGCCAAAAAAAAAAAAAAAAAAAAAAAAATCACTAAAAAAAATGAAATAAATAAAACAATTGTGATGAGATGGGAAATCACTAATTTTCACTGATGTTTTAAGCAGAGAAACAACATGATCCAGTTTAGTTTTAAAAGTTTTTTTTTTTTTTTGGAGAATGGGGGCTGGGTGGCTGCTTTCTGGTAAATAGAATGGATTGGATTCTGAAAAGTAATGGATGGCTTTATCTTCTGATTTATATACCTTCATTTGATTTTTTTCATGAAAGTTGAGTTCAGAATGCAAAAAACAATCCAATTAGTATTTCTAGATATTTGGTTTTTTTTAGACTCATTTCTTGCATAGATCATATCATCCTTACATAGATCAAAAAAGAATCAAAGTTTGTGTCATGCAAGACCAGAAAGAGGGGAGAAAGACACTTAAATATGGAATTTATAATTATTAACCTAATTTCTAAAATGATTTTAAAACACTTAAAATAAAACACCAGAAAACAAGGCCAAATAATGAAATGAATTGTATCAAAAAACTAGGTTATGGCTTGCTATTGTTGTCATATTTCTTTGTAGGATTCATAGGAGCCAAGGTTAAAAAAAAAGAAAAAAGGAATATGATGAGTTATCAGTCAACTTACAGTAGTTTTTTTAGTGTTCTTTTAGTTTTTCCAAGAAGTTTTTATTTTATGGGGATATGTACTTAAGTACTTAGGTATAAAATGGGCTCTCATTTAATAATATGATTTGCTATTTCACAAAATTCGAGAATGACAGCAAATCAATTCATTTTCCTGAAATCTAAATACAAACACTTAAAATACTCCTGTAAAATAAATAAGATACAACTTTATACTTAAAAGAAACTTAAATGTCAACCTTAACAACACTGACACAGCTGTTGGCATCATTGCTTACAGACACCCATAAACTTACTGTCCTAGTTTATTAGCAACTCCCAAAAATCCACTGCCGTTGAGTCAGTTCTGACTCATAGCGATACCATAGAGTTTTCAAGTCTGTAAATCTCTGTGGAAGCAGACTGCCACATCTTTCTCCCTCAGAGCTGCTGGTAATTTCAAACCACCAACCTTTCGGTTAGCAGTCAATTGCTTTAACCACTGCTCCACCAGGGATCCGTTTATTAGCAATCACCTCCCTACAAAAAAAGTAAATCAAGCTCTAAATACTCCTGATCCATCCTAACGGCCCCTGGAGGTTCCCAAGTAGCCTTTCAGGACAGGCAGTGGATGCAATGATAAGACAAGAATATGCCCCACAGCCTTTAGTCACATGAGGGAATGCACTGTATCTGTTCCAGAAATCATTACAGTTCAGCACCTAGAATTGTGCCTGGAAACTAGAAAGAGCTCAGTCAATATTTTTTGGATGAATAAAAGTTGAACAAAGTTCAATGTTTCAGTTAAAAATTCAACTCTTTTATGTTAAAGGTTATTAAATAGGTATACAACCTTAATTAATGATTTTGATTAACTGCTCCTTGAATATGCTAACATCTTTATATTCATTTGTAAACATTAAAAAGAACAAAACAAAACAAAAAAAATCTTGTCAATTTCGACTCATAGCAACACCATAGGACAGAGTGGAACTGCCCCATAGGGTTTCCAAGGAACGGCTGGTGGATTCGAACGGCCGACCTTTTGGTTAGCAGTCATATGCTTAGCCACTGTTCCATCATGGCTCAAATACCTTAGTTAACACTGAGTGTATACTGTATTCCAGGTCCTGGACTAAATGCTGTGTATGTGTGATCTCATTTATTCCTTATGACAGTCCTATGTAGAAAGCAGGGTGGGTCAAGGGAACTGAGGCTGAGAGAAGTTACATGAGGTGCACAAGATGGCGCAGCTAACAAGTGGCTGACCTGGTGTTTGGATCCGGCAACCTTACCCCAAAACCCAAGCTGCTAACTGTTGTTTTAAGCTATGCTGTTTACATATGACCTGATGAGTCAGAACCTTGCCCCTGTTCACAGGCACAGAGGTTGGCTGGCCTTCTTTCCTCGCCTCTTCCCCTTTCTCCCAACAGGAGCCTACGGGACTAACTTTGGGTTTAAATACAACATTGAGGAGTGGAAGAATCTTACAACTAAGAGTTTAGATGAGAATAAGGCATTTTTTAAGTTTTTTTTTTTATTTATGTCATTAAAATCTTGAGTTATTTTGTGGGAGTAAATCGACAGCAATGGGTTTTTTTGGAAAGTTTGAAGAAATTGTCCTTCTGAGTTAATCTGTCTGTTTTTGTCTCTCTCACTCTCTCTCTGTTTACTGATTTTTCTCTCTCTTACTTATAAAGACACCTTTGACTCTGAGAGACACAGAAAAGACTCCAGAGAAAATAGAGTAAAAAGACGCATAATGAGGGCTGCGGGCTTTAGAGACGTAGGCTAAAGAAACAATGACATTTTCTTCAAGGTTGTCACCAGTACGGGAGAGAAGTATTTGGGACAAAAGTCCTGCCTAGGAAGAAAGAGTGTGCATAAGATAAAAAAAAAAAAAAAAA
>NW_004444123.1:267680-285106 GCF_000243295.1 Trichechus manatus latirostris | reverse complement strand
ACCATTGTCATAGGGCAACATGTGTAGTAACTGTTAAATGAGAAACTATTTTGTTCTGTAAGCCTTCATCTTAAGTGAGAATAACAGCACAATTGGACGAGCATAGTCAATGTCACTGAACTGTGCATGTAGAAATTTTTGAAATGGTGTATCTTTGGCTATGTGTATATTTTCACCAAAAAAAAGGTTGAGGAGTTAGAGGGTTGACATGTTGTGGGGTTGTTAACCAATGTCATAAAACAATATGTGTACTAGTGTTTCATGAGAAACTATTTGTTCTGTAAGCCTTCACCTGAAGTACAATTAAAAAAAAAAAAATCCATCATTTCCTTCTCATGTTAGTGACAACAAAAAATATTTTGAAGTATGTTACTGAATAAAGCCTGAAGCTGGTGTAACGTTTGTCTTTGATCTTTTACTGAAACTCATCTGGGTCTGCATTTCCTTGTGGAACCCAAAACTTCAACAACATTTCACTGACGTGAGGATACATCAATCGAAACTGATGCAAATATTTGTCAAAAGTTATACGAAGCCCAATTGGCAGATCTTACCTACCTCCCATAATTATTCTTCATGGGATGAAAAGTTGTCCCTGTGTTCACTAAGAATGCTTTAATTGGAATGGAAAAGAAGCAAGGATATCCCAGTTACAGTATATAATAGGAGTAATATAGAAAGGGTGGGCAGAGGTGGGTCAAGGGCACCAGAATAAAAAGACACCGCTGAATGCTAATTGCTATTGACCACCTTGAGAAATGAAAGATTCCACTTCACAGTAGCATCCATAGAACCCAGGCAACATACCTCTACCTGTACCTCTTTGTGGTTTAAGACTAAAGTGTTGCTTAAAATTAGTCTGCAAGACCATTTCAGTGAATTTGCTGATCAGGAAATATCAGGTAAACTACAGTTATCTGTTGTTAATTTTGAAATACCCCAAAGCTGTGAATTATGTAGTTCACTGTGCTCAGAGAAAAATAGGGATTTTGAAATTCATTAGTTACATTATTTGTTAGACTAGAATGTGGAACTGTCACTTTGTTAGACTAATTAGAGGTCCTGAAGTTGGTGGTCATAATGCCCAGAAGAATTTTTTTTGGTGTTATATCTCAAACCACCAACCAAATTCTATCCTTTTGTCCTTGCAGAGATTTCCTAGTTTTAGACACTCTACGTAAAGCTTTTCTTTGGACATTTGAATTCCTCTTAGTATTCCCAAGAACGTTCCTTAGTATTCCTAGTAATTTTCAATACCATCATATTCATCCAAATTAGTCTCTGAGCAGCAAGATCGAATTCTTTTTCCTAAGTATCTGATTACTTGAACATTTTGATTAGTGTATCTTTAACTGGAAAAATAAAATATATACAATGAAAATATTGGTGGATTTAATCCACCCTATTTTTAGTCCAAATAGTATTCATTCACTTCCTTTAAAATAATTCTCTGAATAATTTTAGCTTTGTGAAATTAAAAATAGATATGCTTAGCAAGGTTAATAAACAATTTTTAATGATATGTCAACTCAGGCTAATGGTGAAAGCCTTGCTCTGCAGAAGAAGTGGGACTAAATTTCCGCTGTTGAATGTATCTAAAAAGAACCACAGCAAAAAATGACTCAGGTAGTCACAGAAAGAAACTATGGATTTTAGAATTAGACCCCCTCCTTTTTTTAGTGCCATTGTATCGATTATGGGATAAAATCAAGAACCAAGAAATTGAGCAATCTTTGCATAGCTGACGAGATTTTAATCTTCTAATCACTGACGAATCAGAGGGGATTGCTTACAAAAGTCATCTTAGCATTGGGATTGGATCTAATATTCAAGCTAATTAGTTAATTATTCAACTAGTAACTAGATCTAGCCTAAAGATGCTCAGATTACATGGGGTATCACTCTCCTCGGTAGGCTATTAATTTCATATTCTCTGTTAGGAGCATGAAATAATCATTATCAACAGGATAAAAATGCTGAAAGACTTCTAAGGACCGATTTCAGCTCATGAGCAGTAGAGTTAGAATTGAAATTTGAGAATAAGAACAGTGATTAATAACTATGTAATTATGTTTATGGAAATAAAATCTGTGATCAGGAGATTACTAATAGATCTGTGATTCTAAGGAGCTCTGGTGGTGCTGTGTTTAAAGCACTGGGCTCCTAATCTAAAGGTCTGTAGTTTGGACCCACTCGGTGCTACATAGGAGGAGAATGTGGTAGTCTGCTTCTATAAAGATTACAGCCTTGGAAACCCTATGGGGCAGTTCTACTCTGTCCTACAGGGTCGCTATGAGTTGGAACTAACTTGACAGCAATGGGTTTTCTCTAGGTTTTTAGTGATTTAATCACATATTTGCTATCCAGTGTAACACTGGTATGACACAGTATATGGGGTTAAAGCCAAGAAATTTGGTCGCTTTTAGGTTTATGAACCTGTAGGGATTCAGAAGTCTAAAATAAGTGTTTTTATATTAATAAACGAAAAAATCAGTTGCTGCTGACTTGATTCTGACTCATGGCAACCCCATGTGTTGCAAAGTAGAACTGTGCTCCATAGGGTGACCTTTCAGAAGCAGATTTCCAGGTCTTTCTTCTGAGGTACCACCGGCTGGGTTCAAACCTCCAAGCTTTCAGTTAGTACTTGAGTGCTTAACCATTTGCAGCACCCAGGGACTTGTATATTAATAGCCCTTCTTTATTTGTAGCACAAATTGGAATCCTATTTTTGAGGAATAGTACGGTGATCTAAGATGTAGCTTTACTTAGAAAGAGAAAGCATGATCACCTTCAATTCCCAAGAATTTTCAACTAGAAACTACATTTGTGCTATATTGTATAGACATGATAGGGTCTGCCCTCACCTTAAAAGTTGACTTCTAATGCTTGCTATACTTCAGGCATCAGCAACTATTAAAAAGTGGGGTGCTAATTTACTGATGTCTAGTCTTTTTGCATATAGGGAGAGAGGGTATATGTGCAGTACAATACCCACTTATCATGTGTCAAGCATTGTGCTACACGCTTTGCAAGCATTATCGTACTTAAACCACACGGTGTCAACCTTGGGAAGTAGTTACTCTTATTTCCCGCATCTTACAGGTGAAAAAACTGAGGTAAAGTAGATTTGTATACTTTGTTCAAGGTCATATCATTCGTAGAGGGGAAGTTAAGATCTGAACATAACCTGCTTTTAGAATCCACACTCTTAATCAGTAGGATAATTTTCTTGTGTGTCCATGTTAGTTGAAGAATCAGTATATGGTAGTACGTATATGTGAGTAGGCGTTATGCCACACAGAGCAGAGATGGTATCTGTATATCATTTTTCATCCCATATACCTTTGTCCCCCCATCCCCCACAACAACCTCTACTCTCATATTTTCTCAGCAAGTAGAATTTGCAAAAATTTAATTTTTTCTCAGAAAGTAAGCACTGATAAAAATAAAAAGTTAACTTTAGATTAATTATCAAGAATGCTTCAGTCGCCATGGAGAAGGAATTTAGGTTTAATCCTTTCTGAGAAAAGCTCTCTAATCTACTTAAATCTCACAGATTTCAGAGTAGCCTGTACCCATTCACTACTTCTACAATAAGACTGTGTCTGGCTGTGTCACTGTCAGATAAAGCAACAGAAATTACTGTATGTTTTCTTAAAAGCGTATTTTTGTCTCTCTCTCTCTTTTATCCAAAACTCTAATTTAGTTGTTGTTCCCTTAAGTACAAAGTACACAGTTCATAATTCATTTGATAAAAAATGTCAGTTTAGATTCTTGCCCTTCTTTGATAAATGAGAAAAAACAATGTACATTTCAATTTCCTCGGTGCCAGAACTACCAGGAACAACCCCCTGTTGTGCTTCTCAAAGACCTTTGTGTTAAATTAAACATCAAGACTCTGAAACTGTGGGGAAGGATATTTCCAAGACAGAGAGTACAGATGCACGAGACGAGGGAGACACCTAATGCTTTTCCTACCAGCCAAGTGATCTCTCCCAAAGAGCGTCTTTGATCCTCAAATTAGTCCTCACTTATAATTTAGTACGCCACAACCAGTCTGCTGTTTCCCTACATTTAATTTTAATAGCCAGTTGTTGGAATCATCAAGGAAAATAAAAATACAGATATTTAGGAGTTGCTCTAACTTTCAACCTAAATAGTGACAGCTTATGCATATTTGGTGCCTATTCTGTACCGTGCTTTACATGCTGTAAACGACTGTTCATTGAGCACCCACTTGGGTGCCAGCTGGTCTTCTCAGTGCACACACAGCCTTTGTTGTTGTTGTCAGTAGCCATCAAGTTGACTCAGACTCATGGTGATGTTACGTGTAGCAGAACGAAACACTGCCGCGTTTGGCACCATCTTCATGATCCCTGGTATGTCTGAGTCCACTGTTGTGGCTATTTGGTCAGTCCAACTCAGTGAGAGTTTCCTTTGTTTTCACTGACCCGCTACTTTGCCCAAAAATCAAAAAAAAAAAAAAAAAAAAAAAAAACCCAAAAAATCAGGCCTGTTGCCGTTGAGTTGATTCTGACTCATACAGAGCCTATAGGAGATTAGAACTGCCCCACAGGGTTTCCAAGGAGCAGCAGGTGGATTTGAACTGCTGACCTTTTGGTTAGCAGCCATAGCACACTGTAGCTCTTAACCACTGCATCACCAGGGCCCCCCCTTTGCCAAAAAGATGTCCTTTTTTAGTGATTAGTCTTTCCTGATATGTTCAAAATTAAGTGCATTGAAGTCTCACTATCCTTACTTCTAAGGAATATTCTGGTTGTATTTCTTCTAAGACTGATTTGTTCATTCTTTGGCAGTCCATGGTATATTCGATATTCTTCCCCAATACCACAGTTTAAACACATCAATTCTTATTCTGTCTTTCTTTTTCACTATCCGACTTTTACATGCATATATGGTGATCGAAAAGATGGTGGCTTGGGTCAGATGCACCTTAGTCATCAAAGGGACATCTTTGCTTTTAAAACTTTAAAGAGGTTTTATCGCAATGCATTTGCCTGATGCAATACATCGTTCGATTTCTTGACTGTTGCTCACATGGACATTGATAGTTGATCCAAGAAGTATGAAACTGTTGACAACTTCAATTTTTTCTCCAGCACGTGTACCCCTTACCAAACCCACTAAGTCAAGCACTGTGATTATTAAACCCCTTTTCAGATGAACAACTTGAGGCTCAGAGAGGAGATAACTTTCCCAAGGTCACACCATCAGTAGATGAAAATGCTGGGGATCAGAGGCAGCTGCTGTTGTTTGTTGCCATCGGGTCGGTGCTGACTCACAGCAACCCCGTGCACAACAGAATGAAACACTGCCCGGTCCTGCGCCATCGAGTCGGTGCCGACTCACAGCGACCCCGTGTCCAACAGAACAAAACACTGCCCGGTCCTGCGCCATCCTCACAATCGTTGTTATGCTTGAGCCCATTGTTGCAGCCACTGTGTCAATCCATCTTGTTGAGGGTCTTCCTCTTTTACACTCACCCTCTACTTTACCCAGCATGATGTCCTTCTCCAGGGACTGATCCTCCTGACATGTCCAAAGTATGTGAAATGTACTCTCGCCATCCTCCCTTCTAAGGAGCATTCTGGCTGTACTTCTTCCAAGACAGACTTGTTCATTCTTCTGGTGGTCCATGATATGTTTAATACTCTTCACCAACTCTATAATTCAAAGGCATCAATTCTTCTTCAGTCTTCCTTATTCATTGTCCAGCTTTCGCATGTATGTGAGGTGAATGAAAATGTCATGGCTTGGGTCAGGCACACCTTAGTCCTCACAGTGACATCTTTGCTTTTCAACACTTGAAAGAGGTCTTTTGCAGCAGATTTGCCCAATGCAATATGTCATTTGATTTCTTGACTGCTGCTTCCATGGGCGTTGATGGTGGATCCAAGTAAAATGAAATCTTTGACAACTTCAGTATTTTCGTCATTTATCATGATGTTGCTTAACTTATTGGCCCAGCTGTGAGGATTTTTGTTTTCTTTATGTTGAGGTGCAATCCACACTGAAGGCTGTGGTCTTTGACCTTCATCAGTAAGTGCTTCAAGTCCTCTTCACTTTCAGCAAGCAAGGTTGTGCTACCTGCATATCACAGCTTGTTAATGAATCTTCCTCCAGTCTTGATGCCTCATTCTTCTTCATATAGTTCAGAGGGTGGCAGATAAATTAAATCCCAATAGTTTGATAGGCACGGCAGTCAATGTGTTTTATAAACGCACGATTGTGAAACATGCTTACTTGATTTATATAGTAAACCATACGAACTAGGTTTAAGCCTTTTTTCTGTGATTGCACCTTCAACCACAGATTTTGATGAGGAAAGTGCTCCACCATTCTGATAGCCCAGATGACATAAATGGTCATTTCAGGAAGTCATTTACCCACATACGGCCGTTGACCCTGCTGGGTTCTGGAGGGCTCCACTTGTAAGTGAGCCTTCTCACCTGATGGTGTGTTTAAAATCTGTTCATGGAAAATTGTTTTACTACAGGGAGGAAAGGATTTATCTATCTATCTATTTATTTATAAAAATATATGCTCCCTGACTCTCTTAGTTCTAATGACTTTTTCTTAATTTTCCAAAAACTAACATTATTAGGTAAATTAATTCTCTCTTCACAAAAGCACAAATGACGTGGAATCAGAAGATACACATCCATTCATTTCCCTTGAGAAATGGTATTAACACATATAATTCAATTTTATTCTAGGCTCAAAGAGAGGACAAGTTAGTTATTAACGACAGCACCACTGCTACTCACTAATGTTTTGTGTAAATGTATTTGAACACTCTAATAGTATTTTCTGTCTCACACCTACACAGAAGTCTCTGTAATAACAAACCAAATCAGAAAACCTAAAATTTGTATTATAAGTCACAGAAGGAAGTGTACAGTACAACTCACATCTCACCCAAGTGCTAAAAGTGCAGAAAAAGAAATACTTCCAGAAAAGTCACAATTAGCCTTTTCTCCTAGACAGATAAATGCCAGGACTATTTTAATGTTCTCTTGTAATTCGTTTTTATTTTAGGTATAAGTTCATGGGCGAATATGAAAGAAGCTAGTCGAACCACTTGGTGGACAAGTAAGTACTTATAACCATGCTGAGAAAGGATGAGTCCAACAGTGGTTTTGGTTTTTTGTCTCCTACACACACAGCGGAGTTTCTGGGTAACACAAATCATTAAGGTACTTGACTACTGACTGGAAGGTTGGATCAGTCCACCCAGTGGTGCCTCAGAAAAAAGATCTGGTGATCTACTTCTGAAAAATCAGACACTGAAACCCAACGGAGTCCAGTTCTACTCTGACACATGTGGAGTTGCCACAAGTCCAAATCTACTGGATGGCAACTGGCTTCCACAGATCGTGTGTACGCCATAATACTGCATCATCCTTCTGCTTCTTTGTAAGGCTGTAAAAATATCTTTTTCAACTGTACTTTTTTCTTCTTTCATTAGAATGTAAAGTCAAGGGCATGGATAGTGTAGCTAGTTAAGGGCAGTTCTCTAGTCTATTTGCAACAGGTTCTAAACACCTGATACCTCAACCAAACAATAACCTTAAAACTGCATTTGGCCTTTGCTGTAGAGTCAAGTTGCAGCTTCAAACCCCTGATACAAGTGGAGCCCAGAAACTGAGCCCCGTTAGCTAACAGAGGTTATGAACAGGCAGTAGAAAGAGATTCAAGTAGACAATAGAGTGTAGTGCAAAGAAAAAAGATTCAGTAACCAGTCTCTGGGTTTGAATACGGCCTCTGCCGTTTACTACGATTATGACCTTAACTTACTAGTTGCAAGACACTTAACTCTCTTTTCCTCAGCTTCACCTGTATATAGGGATAATAATAGCACTGCCCTCAGAGATATCGTGAGGATTAAATGAGTTAATACATGCAAAACAACACCTGCACACAGGATGCTAAGTGTGAGTGATTCCTACATCCAGGAACACTATTTTTATCAAATAAAAGTTACATAATTTTAATTGTTCTCTAGGCAACTGGAAATTCTATCATCCTCCTCTGGGGAGTTGTATCTGTGAACTCCTACAAGGAAAAATGTTAACTATGGGGTCTAATAGTCAGCAAACTGTAGAGTCCGGGATAAAGATGTAACTGACTTGAGGAAACGTACTTCAAAACCCTACAGGCAAGGCGAAGCCACGAGACTCTCTCATTAAAGAAAATTCCCCAGAGGGAAGAGACTCAGGTTTTAGTTACGTGGAATTCCTTATAACAGATGTTCTGTGCAGGAATCGAAGAGCAGAGGAAATTTAGCTGACAGCGTCTTCACGGTACGGTTTATTAGCCTTCCTCAGTACATAAAACGTTGTGCCTGTTGCTTTCTGGTGCCACAGGTGGGACTCCACACCTGGAAGTGGTTACCCATGGTGTCTGTTCCCACCCCATCCAGGGAGACTGTGAGAGATGGTGTGCTGGCTCCTCTGCACTGAACATGCCTCTGGCACGTATTCAAAGACGGGAGTCCCGGGGTGGTGCAAATGGTTAAGCACTTGTCAACTGACTGAAAGATCGGTGGTTTGAACCCACCAGAGGCACTTTGGGAAAAAGGACTGGCAATTCCCTTCCAAAACTTCTCAGCATTGAAGACCCTGTGGCGTGCAGTTGTACTCTACAACACACGGGGTTGCCATGAGTCAGAATCCCCTTGATGGCAACAGGGCTGGTTTGGTTTTATTCAAAGACAAGTTGTAAGCTTGGCCCCACCTATTTCCCCCTGGGGAGCCAAATTCCCAACTGTAAGTGTGCCATAGAGTTAAAGGCAAACCCTGGGATTTTTTGTTCGTTTGTTTTTCCTTTGAAGGTATTTTAAAACTGATCTTGCTAAGTGGTTTTCAAATGGGGGTGTGCATCAAAATAACCTAGAGGATCTCCTAAAATACAGATTGCTTGGTCGACCACTCAGAATTTCTGATTCAGTAGGTTTAGAGTGGAGCTTGAAAATTTGCATTTTAAAAAAACTCCCAGGTGTTATGGATTGAATTGCGTTTCCCAAAGTCTGTGCTGTAAATCCTAACCTCTACGCCTGTGGTTATAATCCCACCTGGGAATGGGTTGTCTTTACTGTGTTAATGAGGCAGGATTAGTAAAGGGTCTGTCTTGAGTCAATCTCTTTTGAGATATAAACAGAGATCAAACAAGTGAGCAGAGAGAGAGATGGGGTACGACAGATGCCAAGACACACGGAGATCTCCAAGAAACCAGGAAGCAGAAGCTGAAGAGACGAGGACTTTCCTCCAGTGCTGACAGAGAGAGAAAGCCTTCCACTAGAGCCGGCACTCTGAATTCTGACTTCTAGCCCTCTAAACTGTGAGAAAATATCTCTCTGTTAGAGCCATCCTTCTGTGGTATTTCTGTCACAGTAGCTCTAGGTAACTAAAGACACAAGGTAATACTGATGGTCCTAATCCAGGACCACACTGTGAGAACCACCCATCTAGTTCATGTCTGTCACTTTTGAGATGACCTTCCTGTACTGTAGTCAAGCTATTTAACTCAGACCAGATAGCTAATTAGTGGAAGAATTGTTGCTACAGCTTAGGTCTCTGAGACTTGGAAATAGAAGAGAAGCACCTCAGAGGATTGCCACACGAAATGACTCTGAGGAGCACCTCAGAATGGAGTCAACGATTTCATTCACATCAGGTTTGCTTCTTGAGGAGTTCACATTTGTGAGCTCCAACAAAAGCCGACATCTATGTTGTGCTGTCACTGTTTGATATGATTTTTAAGAAGTTCTGAGGTTTCTCTAAAGTTTCTTCTCTTTTTCCTTTCTTTCCAGCTTCTTGTGGTTTAAATGCTTTTATTTTCACGTGGCATATATGGATTTAAATGATGAAAAGGGTTAATTGGGCTCATGTGATATAAAAATCCAGGGGGAAGAGTTGGCTTTAGGCATAGCTGGATTGAAAGGACAAGGTGAAGCCCCCAGAATCTGATCTCGCTCCTCTCAGCTCTCCTTGGCTTTCTTTCATGATGGCTACATTCTAAGTCTCTTTGACAAGCAAGATGGCTAGCAGTAGCTCCAGGGCTACATTGTCCCAGATTCAAATTTAGGGGACAGCATAAGCCTCTGCTGGCCATTCTGGTTTACTGAGTCTTATGGACTGAGATAGGGATATATTCCATTCCTGAACTGTCACCGTGGCAGAGGAACAGGATGTTCTCATTCGCAGGACCTGATGGCAGGGTCAACTCCACACACACGTACTGAGAATGGACAGCCAGGGGTGCCCAGAAAAAAAAAAAAAAAGGACTACTGTAATAAAAAAAGTATGAAAGTATATTGGTTACCAAAAGAACATATGGTCATTATCACCACTTGGGAACATGGTAATAAGCATTACTAATTTTTCACTGGTCCAGAGCCAAGGTAAATGGTGAGGGGTACACGAGGAAGAGAGACAGACAGACAGACAGACAGAAAGAGAAAAGGAAGGAAGGAAACAATTAAGGGAAAAAGGGAGGAAGGGAGGGAGGAAGGGAGGAAGGCCAGCTATGACCCCTCTATCCACCGCTGTTCACCCACTCGTTCTGCCCTCACCATGGACTTACACTCTAGGATATAAGACAGGGGACATACGTATGAAACGTTTACATAAAAATTGAAGACAGTGTAAGTGCCAAAATGATTGTCAAAGTGTGAGGGAAAAGACTGGTTCCCTAAATGTATTAGATACCCATATATTTCTAGTTTCATTTGTCCCAATTAATCAGTCGTCATGAATATCACAGTGGTGCGGTACATTTGCCCATAGTTATAATCTGTTCTTCATTATGGTTCTCACAAGATTCGGGAACCTTTAGACTCTGGTGGCCTATACCCCTGAATAGAGGTACAACAGGGATTTTCTTGAGGTTCCTAAACAGGGAGGAAAGATGAGGTTACATTAATTGCATTTGTGTCATTTGTGTGTGTGTGTGTGTGTGTGTGTGTGTGTGTGTGACTATTTATACAGACAGGTAATGCTCACAGAATTTTATGCAAGTCAGACAGAGTCTGTCCATTATAACAAAGGTAAGAAGAAAAGAATAAGAGATTATTTTTTTATAAATAATAAAAAATTTCTTTAGGGCACGCCAAGAATTCAAATAAAACTTCAAGTTGCTTTCAAACTGCAGAGGCAGTCAGGCAGACATGATTTTTTTCAACCTTAAAGCTTTCGACAAACCTTTCTTCCAAGACAAAAACAGAGAGGGGAATTGTACTAATTCTTTTTTAAAATACGATTTTTTAATATCAACGGGACTTAAAGGAACAGTACGTCCCACCCCTCTCCCCGGGTAAAATAGAAAAAAATGTGATTTTAATTCTTTTTTTTTTTTTTGTCTCTCTTCTGCCCCAGGATGCTCTAAAGATAGCACTTAATTGTGTGGGGGGGCCTGTGTGTGTCTCTATAAACCACATGAGACTATGTAAATGCGCGAAGCTGGCAGCCTTCGCTGGAGGCTTGTGGAATCCACAGTAAGTAAGCACACATCAAAGTGCGCTTCCCTCTTCTCCACGGCTCAGAAGTTAGTCCCTTTCTAAAATGTTTTTACGGGAAGAAAGCTTAATGTCAAGATGCTGAATACGAAAAGTGAAGGGACTTTTAGAGACTCTGAAGCAGAAGTTCACTCCGTCTTCGGCTTAGCGTGTGTCGTTTTACACACGCATGCTGTCCACACACAGCAGGGTAAACGATAAACTGAAAGAAGCAAAGGTAAGATTTTCCCTAAGACGGTTTACGATCACGTTGAAGACAGTCAGAAACGTTCTGGTTCTCAGAATAGCCTGGGGAGAAAGCACGGGTTGATCTAAATGGCCTGGTGTGTGTTTTCCAAAGTCCATAATTTATTTTATGAAGAATTTAAATACTTTTTTATTCATTGAATCAACCTACTTTATTACTTTCACCAGGCTGATTTTCCAGAGAAAAAATAACCACACATTTGGAAGACGTATACAGAAGTAAAACATTATGTGCAACTATTCTAAAGATTCATACAAACTGGATGTAACATAAATTGTATAGTTTTTAAATTGAAGGTAAAGCCAAACGATCTGTTTATGTGGAAGAACACCGCGGTTTCAGAGAACACTATTCCTCACAATCCTCTGTCTTCATTGTGGCTTTTACTTTATAAAAGGTTGCTAATCTCATCATCATTTCTACCCTCTGAGTAAGACAACATACCATCTCGGCCTACTGTTTACTGTATTTTCTAACCTATGCCTTATTTTTTATTTCCATTCCTTTGCGTTCTTTCCATTTTTTAAATATCGCAGGCCACCTGACATGTGGAAGTTTCTACTGACAACTTGCAAATACGTCAAAGTGGATTCAGAGCAGGTGAAAAATGGAGAAGATACACTGAGGGGCTCTAACCCTTGTACGCTGGAAGCTAAATTTACATTTTTGAGAACCATTAATTTAGTAAAAAATAGTAATTTAGCAGCTTGATGTAGTACTCAATACAGACTTTAAAGGGCATAGAAAGATTTTATAAACCTCGGTGCTACGGTGAATGAGGAATGTATAAGATATAATGGCGTTTGTGTTTTCCCTTCTTAATTTTTTAGGTCTATTCCTGCTTTTTTGAGCTTCTCATCACCTGCTAATTCTCTTAGGGATCCAGTAATACAGTGTCTTCGTTTTCCCCATGGTTGATCAACAGCGCGTCCCACCTTCCCCTCCTCTTACAAAGGGATTTCAGTTGAGATTATATGTAAAAAAGGAAACAATGGTTAGTTTTTTCCTTTCTTTTCTAAAAAGTGACGGAGGAAAATAAGCTGACTGAGTAAGTCCCTGCCACCAATCTCAGATTCAGGTCCTAATCAATTGAAGGAATATAATCAATGTTTCCTTTTTTCATTTCTTTTAAGGCAGAGCTCTTATAATGCATCCAGGAGAAGAATTTGATGTTTCTGGGTGGTGCAAATGGTTAATGCACTTGGTTGCTAACAGAAAGTTTGGAAGTTTGAGTCCACCCAAAGGAGTCTCGGAAGAAAGGGCTGGCAATCTACTTCTGAAAAAATCAGCCATTGAAAACCCTACGGAGCACAGTTCTACTCTGACACACATGGGGTCGCCATGAGTTTGAGTTGGCTGGATGGCAACAGTTTTTTGCTGGTCCTGCCCCTCCTCCTGGGGTAGGCTTCTCCCAAGGTGGATGATTCGGCCACCTTCAAAGCATTACCGTCTCATGCATAGTAGATACTCCCTTTACCTATCTCCTCGTAACTGACTCACCAGATTCATGAAGCATTTCCACTTATTCCGTAACGCACTGACACAGACAGCTTCTCTTTGTTCGAGGGCAATATTCTGGCCCACCAGTTGAATTATATGCTTACCAATCATCAGTGTATTTTCCAAAACTGTTTATGAAAGAGGTGCTTCTCATTGCAATTATGTAATTTCATTAAATAGCACTTAAACTGATAAGTACTGTAAAACAAAGGAAAAGTTGTTCGTATGAAAATTAAATTCAATGCATTATAAAACTTAAAAGATGACTTAATAAAAACACTGCTATCAACTTAAGTGTAGGAAAAATAGCTTAAAAACTGGGAAAATTATAAAAACTTAGAAAAATACTGCACTTAGATTGTTTCTTAATCGTCTTTACATTTTTGCTCTACTTCTAAAGAAGCTTAACTGGAAATCATAAACTATGTATTATGGATGTGGTTTTACAGGAAAGATGCTGGACCTATAAATAGGAGGTCAATGTACAAAGAAAACTTGCCCTATATAAAAAGATTGGAGGGTTAATACATAATTACATGTTCTGTCTAAATCAAAATCAGGTGTTTAATGTATACATGGATTCTTAACACTTTTCTCTTAACCAACATTTTCAGTTAGTTGATCAGGGACAGGTCATAATAGGTCAGTTAATTTTAAAAGTGGGTTATTTGTTACTACACTGCTATAGTAATGTTGGCAAGACTAAGATAATTTGGTTTTAATTTGATTCAAAATGACTCTAATCCTGATCATTTGAAAAATATTTCTCCACTTAAAGTTACAGCAATAGCAAAATATGATGATTTTGAGGTTTATTTTCCAACTCATCATGATAATAAAATGTTCAGGTAGTTCATTTACTCGTTCATTCATTCACTCATTGAGTAAATACTACGTGCTAGACAATAAAACCCCATTGCCATCTAGTCAATTCTGACTCACAGCCACTAGGAAGACATGATAAACAAATCAAACACAGTTCTGGCTCTCACAATTTACAGCTGTAAGCAGAAAACTGAATATCCAAACTCTAGGTGTAAGAAACAACTGAAATAATAAAAAACATACCCACATATAAGTAGAGCTCAGAAGTTGTCCTCCAGCTTTGAGCTATGAACTTCTTCAACAAGGTTATACAGGTATAACTATCTGGATCTTTAAAATAAAACGTAACGTGAAAATTCACGCTAGGAGAGATGTTTCTTACATTTCCTTCAAGAAAAATGTTAGTGAACAGCATTCTCCACTGTTTGTGTTTGTGTGTTTGTGCTAGTACATTGTTCTTGCAAAAACAGCTCTAATTTCACAGAAAATTATATATTTATATCTATGTACATGTATACATGTGTATATGTGTATACGTGTGTATATATACATATACACACACACACTCGCATAGGTATATATACATATAATTGTTGTTATTAGGTGCCATTGAGTCAATTCTGACTCTTAGCAACTCTGCCCCCAACAGAACAAAACACTGCCCAGTCCTGCACCATCCTCACAATCATTGATATGCTTGAGCCCACGGTTGCACCACTGTGTCAATTCATCTCATCGAGGATCTTCCTCTTTTTCGCTGACCCTCTCCTTTACCAAAGTATGATGTCTTTCTCCAGGGACTGGTCCACCTGATAACATATCCAAAGTATGTGAGACGAAGTCTAATCATCTTTGCTTCTAATGAGCATTCTAGCTGTACTTCTTACAAGGCAGATTTGTTCATTCTTCTGGCAGTCCGTGGTATATATTCAATATTCTTCACAAACACAATAATTCAGAGGCATCAATTCTTCTTCAGTGTTCCTTATTCATAGTCCAGCTTTCACATGCGTATGGGGCGATTGAAAGCACCATGGCTTGGGTCAGGTCCATCTTAGTCCTCAAAGTGACATCTTTACTTTTCAACACTTGAAAGAGGTCTTTTGCAGTAGTTTTGCCCAACGCAAGTACATTATTTGATTCTTTTTTATTGTGCTTTAAGTGAAAATTTACAGTTCAAGTCAGTTTCTCATACAAAAATTTATACACACATTGCTATGTGACCCTAGCTACTCTCCCTATACGAGACAACACACTCCTCCTTTCTAGCCCAGATTTCCCCTGTCCATTCAACCAGCTCCTGTCCCTTTTTGCCTTCTCGTCTTGCGTCCAGACAGGAGCTGCACATTTACTCTCATGTATCTACTTGAGCTAAGAAGCATTCTCTTCACAAGTATCATTTTATGTCCCATAGTCCAGTCAATTCTTTGTCTGAAGCATTGGCTTTGGGAATGATTTCAGTTCTGGGCTAATGGAAAGTCTGGGGGCCTCCAGTCTGTCAGGCCATTAAGTCTGGTCTTTTTACTACCATTTGAGTTCTACACCACACTTTTCTCTTGCTCCATCAAGGATTCTCTGTTGTGTTCCCTATCAGGGCAGTCATTGGTGCTGGCTGGGCACCATCTAGTTCTTCTGGTCTCGGGCTGATGAAGTCTCTGGTTTATGTGGCCCTTTCTGTCTCTTGGGCTAATATTTTCCTTGTGTCTTTGGTGTCCTTCATTGTCCTTTGTTCCATGTGCTTTGGGACCAATTGATTTATCTTAGATGTTTGCTCGCTAGCTTTTAAGACCCCAGGTGCCACTTACCTAAATGGGATGATGAACATTTTCTTAATACACTTTGTTATGCCAATTGACCTAGATGTCCCCTGAAACCATGATCCCCAGACCACTGCCCCTGCTAGTTTGTCCCTCATAGTATTTGGTTGTGTTCAGGAAACTTCTTAGCTTTTGGTTTGGTCCAGTTCTGCTGACTTCCCCTGTATTGTGTGTTGTCCTTCTCTTCATCTAAGAAAATTCTTTTCTACTATCTAGTTAGTGAATAACCCTCCCCACCCTCGTAACCATCAAAGAATGCTTTCTTCTCTGTTTAGACCTTTTCTTGAGTTCTTATAATAGTGGTCTTATACAATATTTGTCGTTTTGTGACTCACTAATTTCACTCAGCATAATGCCCTCCAGATTCATCCATGTTGTCGGATTCATCATTGTTCTTTATCATTGCATGGTATTCTATTGTGCGAATATACCATAATTTGTTTATTCATTTGTCTGTTGATGGACACCTAGGTTTTTTCCATTTTTTTGTAATTGTAACAGTGCTGCAGTGAACATGGGTGTGCATATATCTCTTCATGGGATGGTTCTTATTTCTCTAGGATATATTCCAAGGAGTGGGATTGCTGGATCATATGGTACTTCTATTTCTAGCATTTAAGGAAGGGCCAAATTGATTTCCAAAGTGGTTGTACCATTTTACATTCCCTCCCGCAGTGTATAAGTGTTCCAGTCTCTCCACAGCCTCTCCAACATTTATTATTTTATGTTTCTTGGATTAATGCTAGCCTTATTGGGGTGAGATGGTATCTCATTTTAGTTTTGATTTGCATTTCTCTAATGGCTAATGATCATGAGCATTTCCTCATGTATCTGGTAGCCTCTTGAATGTCTTCTTTGGTGAAGCACCTGTTCATATCCTTCGCCCATTTTTAAATTGGGTTACTTGTCTTTTTGTTGTTGAGGTTTTGGAGTATCTTGTAGATTTTAGAGATTAGACACTGATCGGATTTGTCATAGCCAAAAATATTTTCCCAGTCTGTAGGTTGTCTTTTTACTCTTTTGGTGAAGTCTTTTGATGAACATTAAGTGTTTGATTTTTAGGAGCTCCCAGGTATCTAGTTTCTCTTTTGGTGTTTGTGCATTGTTACTTATGGTTTGTGTTCTGTTTATGCCATGTATTAGGGCTCCTACTGTTGTCCCTATTTTTTCTTCCATGATCCTTATTGTTTTAGATTTTATATTTAGGTCTTTGATCCATTTTGAGTTAGTTTTGTGCACGGTGTGAGGTCTGGGTCTTGTTTCATTTTTTTGCGGATGGATTTCCGGTTATGCCAACACCATTTGTTGAAGAGACTGTCTTTTCCCCAGTTAATGGACTTTGGGCCTTTGTCAAATATCACTTGTTCATAGGTGGATGAATTTATGTCTGGATTATTACATTAGTAGGCCCTAGTGCATCAAAGGATGGAAAAAATATATCAAGCAAACAACACTCAAAAAAGAGCAGGAGTGGCAATATTAATCTCTGACAAAATAGACT
>NW_004444123.1:238977-267580 GCF_000243295.1 Trichechus manatus latirostris | reverse complement strand
GCTCCAAAATACATGAAACAAACACTAACAGCATTGAAAAGAGAGATAGACAGCTCCACAATAGTACTAGGAGACTTCAACACAACACTTTTGGTAAAAGACAGGACCCAGAAAGAAGCTCAATAAAGACACGTTTCTTGACTTGGCCAAGAAATTTGCTTTGGCCACCTCAAGGCAAGCAGTGGCTTGACAACAGCTTGCACCTTTGGACTTGACTCTTGGAACCTGAGTCAACCATGGTCTGAAGAAGCCCGGACCAGCATCCTTAAGCATGAAAGATGACATGGAGAGAGAGGCCCAGCTGTCCCAGGTGTGCATCAGCAGTATTATTAAGCCCAGGTGAGATGCAGAAGAACCACCCTGACAACTCACAGAATCATGAGAAATGATAAACAGTAGTTGTTCTAAGTGACTAAGTTTTGGGGTAGTTTGTTACACAGAAATAGTTAACTAAAAGCACATTACAGTCTCCTAAAAATCTAAACAAAATTTAATTTTGCATTTCTAGCAATAAAAATGGAATCATTAACATGTTATTTTATACTTGTTATTACTGGACAGAAAATATTACATTAAAAAAAAGCAAACATTTTATTTAGTTATTCAAAAGCATGCTCTCTTAGTAACTACTAAACTTTCCCTATCAGTGAAAAATGAGATAAACTTTCAATTCAAAGGTTTAACTTTTTAAAATAGATATTTTAGAATTCTGTGAAGGTAAAAAAACCACTTTTGGTGTAGAATTTCAAATCCCTCTCTTTGGCTAACACTAACAAAGTTAAGAAAACATGTCTTTATGAACAAAAAATACAGATAATGGAAATCAACAACAAAATGATAAAATTGTATTCAACTAGTGGCTCGGTAGGAATATGGAAGAGAGATCTACCAAGGAGAAATGTGCTGCTTTTCCACCCACTGGAAACCCAAGACCACCAATGAAAGTTTGATGTAAAAATCATTTGCAAATTATGATCTGGAAGTCATGGAGGGGGACGCTAAAGCTATCAAAAGGAGCATCACCTCCTATCCTTCCTGCCGACCTTCTCACCCAACACGCAGTACAGCTACCTGTGGCATGGTTACTAACACTCTGAAAGGGATAGGGATGTAGCAGGGTAAAACCATTCTCTTCTCTTCCACTGTGTGAAAGACTGGTTTTTACTCACCCTTTCTGTTAGGACATTTTCTAGCCTGCAGTGAAGAAAAAAATAGGGTCTTTGTAGGAAAATGGAGCCCTGGTGGTGCAGTGGTTAAGCACTATGGCTGCTAACCAAAAGGCTGGCAGTTCAAATCTACCAGCGGCTCCTTGGAAACCTTGTGGGGCAGTTCTACTCTGTTCTATGGGGTCACTATGAATTGGAATCAGCAACTGGCTTGGCTTGGCTAGTAGGTAAATAGAACAAAGAAGTTAGCAAGCACCAAACATCACTGTGCTAAGCATGTTGCAAGTATTGGGTTGGTTAATCCTCCAAAAAAGTCTATCAGGTGGGCATTAACCTCAAGACTGTTTTATGGATGAATAAATTGAGGCTCAGATATAGTTGTGGATCTGCTCATAGCCACTCTGCCGGTGAGTGAAAGAGGTGGATTCACACTCAGGCTTGCAGGACTTCAAAGTCTGTGTTTTTACAACGCACCTAAGTTTTCATTCCAAACTGATTTACATTCTTTTCTTTCATATATGTTTTAAGGTAAGAGAGGGTTAAGGAGAAGGAAAGACAGTTAAAAAGACCCTTGAAAAACCACTCACTGCCATTTTGCCTCTTTCATTACTATTATTTTTTAATAACACACCTTTGGAAAAGAAACACTTTCCTCAAGCAGAGTATTTTTCTGAGGTTTGTAGATTATAATTTGAATGTATAAACGACAAAGTATTTATTGTCATAGGAAAACTGGATTAAGTTCACAAACTAAGGTGGCTCTGAGTCACTTCACTGCGATAATAAACCAGTTCGGAAAAAGATAAACAATAAAATTACTCCTTTTGGAAAAATATAAAACTTTCATAAAAAATCTGTTTCTAGCTCATCAGTATGGAATTTGTCACTAATCATTTTAAACTATGCCCTTTTATGCTTCTTCTGTCTCTTTTTAGCTTTCTGAGTAGCTCTTTGCTGTAACAAAGACAGTTTCAGACAAGATTTCAGTTCATCTGGAAAAAAAAGCTTTAAGTCTGGAGACAAAACGCAGTGTATTTAAAATTTATACACTCTATAATGCCTTTGTGCTGAACTTGAAGATCCTGCAAAACTTCTAAGCTCCTTTGCCTTCCTCCTCTAAGCTCATTTGTTCTTCTTCTTGTGCTGATTATCATGCAGCTGTGGCTTTAACGGGTGGCTCCATCATTTAACTACATGCACAGTCATGGCTGACCCTTTCTGATCAATTGCCAATCCATACAGGTTTGACTGATAAAAGAGCCAATTAGATTTAAGCAAATTAAGGGACATCACCAATGTCAACCACTTATTAAACTGAATGCTGAATTCCATGCATACAAAACACTAATGCACTGAGCCCCATTAAGAGCTGAAATCCTAACCCCATTAGTAACTCCAGACCTTGAAGGAGTAGAGGTCATAGGAAAGTTTCGTATTTATGGATTAACATTTGGATTTCTTTTTTTTTTTATTTCTTTCCCTAGAACTCTTGAACCTGCAGGATAATACTATTCAAGGCTCAGATTAAATATAGTCTTCTTTTTTAAAACTACCTTACTGCTAAATATGCACAATATGTTATTACAAACAACTTGAAAATACAGTAATTGTAGAAATACAAAAATCTGAGTGCGCAGATATAGGTACAAATGTGCTACATAATTTGAGCAAAACCAAATCAAACTAAAAACAAAAAAAACCAAAGCTCCTCTTGTTGACCAAATAATATCTTTAAAATAAATCTTTAAAATTTAAAATGTGTGCTATTTTGGGATTTGCCATTATCCGTTTGGAGCCCTGGTAGCACAGTGATTAAGAGCTTGGCTGCTAAACCTAAAGGTTGGCTGTTCGAATCTACCAGCTGGAAACCCTGTGGGGCAGTTCTACTCTGTCCTATAGAGTCACTATGAGTCCGAATCAACTAGACAGCAACAGATTTGGGTGTTTTTTTGGCTTTATTAACCATTTGCATACTGAGCAATTACTATATAATCTTGCCTGCCTTAATTCCTATCTCCAAAATAACTTGGGTTTATCATATTTTTTAATCATTTTTTTCTCCTCAGAAAAATAGAGATAGCTACTTCTGAATCTACTTGCTAGCAACTCACTACAACAGCTAGCGAATAAGATGCTCCTTAGCTGTCAACGAAGAATGATGTAACCGAATAACCAAACCTGTTGCCCTCAAGTCAATTCCGACTCCTAGCGACCCTGTAGGACAGAGTAGAACTGCCCCATAGGGTTTCTGAGGAGGAGCTCGTGGATTCCAACTGCTGACATTTTGGTTAGCAGCGGAATCCTTAACCACCACGCCACCAGGGCTCCAAGACATGATGTAGCGGGGTGAAATTCTTTATACTGTGTCCCCTTACCTCTCCTTTTCAAATTCTTATGTAAAGTAAGGTCTGCTCATCCAAGAAAGGCAACCAGTATGAGAGGAATGGAGCCCTGGTGGCGCAGTGACTAACAGCTCGGCTGCTTACCAAAAGGTCAGCAGTTCGAATCCACCAGCCGCTCCTTGGAAACCCTATGGGGCAGTTTTACTCTGTTCTATAGGATTGCTATGAGTTGGAATCAACTCGACGGCGATGGATTTATGAGAAGAATCAGAGTAATGAGTTGGTGCAACTTGAGATGATTCTTGGCCTCCAACACTCCCTACCCTCCTTACAGTCTGGGCCCTCAATGCATCCGCCCAGCCCTAGCGTTCCTACATTGGACAGTAGCGTACAGAGAAAGTCCAACTCCCCCTCATCCAAGTTGGGTACTACATAAGGTTGCTCAGGTAGATATTGGGGCGTGGCCGGCCTGAGCAATGGCCAGTTTACAATGTAAAACTGGTAATTAAAGTATCTGACTGATTCATTTACTGATTGATTCACCAAAGTTTTATTATGTACCTACTCTGTGTCAGAAGGACCCCTGGTAGCACAAATGATTAAGTGCTTGGCTGCTAACCGAAAGGTCAGTGGTTCGAACCAACCCAGAAGCTCTGCAGGAGAAAGACCTGGTGATCTCCTCACATGAAGGTTACAGCCTAGGAAACCCTATGGAGCAGTTCTACTCCGTCATGTGGGGTCGCTACAGTTGAAATCCACTCGACAGTACCCAACAACAACAGCAAACTTGGGTAAGGTTTTGTCTGAGCACCAAAAATAAAAGCTTGAGTAAGAAACAGGCTTTGTTGTATAGGATCTTGCGACCAGTGACAGTCAGATTTCAATATCATATGACTGTAGTGTGGGATACAGAAGGCTCCTATCCCTGCCCTCGCTGGTAAGACATGACTTTCTGATGGAATGATTTCTAAATGGAAACCTAAAAACTGAGTAAAGTGGGCTAGGTCAAACGTGTGAAGGGGGTTCCCAGATCACATTCGATAGCAAACATTTGATAAAGGAAAAAAAATTGGTGTTTCTGTTTTGCCCAAACCTTTTTATTATGTTCTCAAAAGGCACTGAGAAGGAAAGACAGCAAGAGCTATTATCATTATGAAACGTGCATAATCCAGCACTGAAAGGTATTACTAGGAATTCACCATCACTATAAAAGAGAAGTAATAGTGAAATCAGGGAAATGGCAATAATGATAACAATCCAAGTAGAATGGAAATGTAAATAGCATAGAGAACTTTGCCTGCCCAGAAGTTGGGCTGCTTCTGAACATTGGTTCATTTACTATTCATTTCAGTATGAAGCACAGTTCACTGGACAAAGGCATGGAAGATTTCTTTAATAACTCTCAGTACTAATTTAATTCTACTTAAACACACATATTCTAGTGAATGCCACATGCTTTTCAGCATGATTTTATGTGTAAATCAGGATAATATGTTTTCAGGTCATTAAGTAAAAGGAAGCATGAACTAAAACCTATTGAATCAATGAGGTATCACCTCTAAACTGCCACAAGGTCATAAAAAAGATAATTTCAAAGCTATAAGTTTCCCAGTTGTAATCAACACTCTAACGACGAAAGAAAGCATGTCGTGATGTGGCCGCGACAAACTTGAGCGAATCCCTGCCTGTCTTCAAATACATTCGGCTCTCTCGTTTGGTAAAGAGCTGTCTCCCAAACTCTGGATTTCTGAGTACATGAAGACTCCAGAGAGTGCGGGCTGGGGTAGTGTATGATAAGGACACGGACAAGTGTCCACACAGTGCAGCTGAAGAAAGCCTCAGTGAGTAGTTTATTTCAGTTCTGATACACCACTATAAAACAATGTTTCAGCTTCTTTTTTGCATACTATTAATGCTTCTACTAACAGACATATACACAATGTATATTGAGGTAGCATAGGAGTTTGCTGCTTTTGAACTGTGTCTATTGATCCAACCATCATCCATCCATCCATCCAAATCTAACCCATTGGCAATGAGTACAATCTAACTCACGGCAACCACATACGTGTCAGAGTAGAACTGTGCTCCATAGGGTTTTCCATGGCTGATTTTGGCCTTACTTCTGAGGTGCCTCTGGGTCGACTCGAACCACCAATCTTTTAATCTTTTGGTTAGTAGCTGAGCACATTAACTATTTGCACCACCCATGAACTAACTCTCTCTCCATATATACATATGTGTGTGTGTATATCATCACATACACACACACATATATATGTGTATGTGTGCATATGTATGTGTATATATTTAAAATGTGTATATATTTAAGCCAAACAAACCAAACCCATAGCTGCACTATAGGACAGAGTAGAACTGCCCCATAAGGTTTCCAAGGAGCAGCTGGTGGATTCAAACTGCCAACCTTTTGGATAGCAGCCAAATGCTTAACCACTGTGCCATATACATTATAAGTATATATATACATATATATTATAAATTATTAGAACATACATCCTTAAATACATGAACAATGATTAAATTGGCTCTCTTTTATGGATGCTATGCAAGTCACAAACTATCTAAATCAGTGTAAATGCCATAAAACGAATATATAACTCATTGAATAGTCCATATATCTGTTAAGAAAGTGAGCCCTGGTTGAACAGTAGTTAAGAGCTTGGCTGATAACCAAAAGGTCTGCAGTTCAAATCCTCCAGCTGGTCCTTGGAAACCCTATGAGGCAGTTCTGCTCTGTCCTGTAGGGTCACTATGAGTTGGAATCGATCCGACGGCAACAGGTTTCAGGGTTAAAAAAGTGTTACTAAGTAACTTCAAATCTCTGTTAAAGTACTAATCACTCTTTAATTTCTAAATGTGAGTAAAGGGTAATATATATATATATATATATATATATACACAAACATTTAGAGTCATCAGAATTTTCTATCCCTTTCAGCATTCAGCATTTGGATTAGAGTAAAAAAGAAGATATAAATATTCAAGATTTGTGGTGTTTTGTTTTATCTCAATTTTTAAATAAGCACTTATCTAAATTCAATTGCCTTCCTTTTTATTGGTTCATGGTATATGATACTATCTGAGTTAATCAGCCTCAAATGTTTCTTCGAAGCATTCTTAAACAATGTGACTTCTGCCATTAGGGTTTCAAGTGTTTCAGTAAACACCCATCCATTAATTCTCATAATGTCATAAAAATAGATAATAGTGAATGGTTTTTATAACACAACTAATAGTGAATATTTTCAACATGGGAGGGTGGAGTGTTGCATATAAACTGCAGAGTAACCCTTATTTTCCCCTAGTGATGAGGCACTTACTGCTCTGATGGTCTTTGTGTCTAGATGGAGTCTCTCCAGGCTGCAGACTGCTGTCAATAGGATGGTGACATTCTCCTTAGTCCAGAACACATGGTTCCAGAAGCTGGGCCACGGGGCAAACATTTCCTTCAGTATTTTCAGAAAATATACATTCCTAAACACTCAACAGAGAATCAGGCTCTTATTATCTTAAGTCACACTTTCTACGCAAGGGCCATCATGTAAACCTGAGAGGGAATTTTCTCCTTAGAAATTACCAAACCAAACCAAACAAACAAACCCACTGCTATCGAGTGGATTCTGACTCATAGTGACCCTACAGGACAGAGTCAACAGCCTCATAGGGTTTCCAAAACTGTAAATCTTTACAGAAGCAGACTGCCACATCTTTTTCCCATGGAACACTTGGTGGGTTCCAACCATTGACCTTTTGGTTAGTAGCCAATTGCTTTAATCACTGCGCTACCAAGGTGCCTCAGTAATTATTTCCCTCAAATAATGAAAACAATGGTGAAATTGATTTAATATCAAAATAGTGATAATTTGAGTACATTGTCATTTTCTTCACAGAAATATTTAAAAGAAAAATATCCGGGCTGGATCACATCTCACATGTAAGTGTGATATCGGTGCACTATCGTCACAAGGGCGTGTAGTTTAAAGGATTATTCTTCTAGTGTGAAGAGAGTTTTCCTATTTTATATATTATTTACTCACTGCCCTTTTTTGCAAAGAGGGAAGGCTTAGATGTACATCTAAGCTAGCTCGTCAACAAACCAGGAATGAGAACCATTGCAGTTGAAAATTAAAGCTAAAATTGAACATATGAATTTTTGAATCTAAATGAAGTCTCAAAACAAGAAGCATTTCCCAATCTTCATCACATGCAAAAGGTGAATATAGTTACATGTGTGCATACGTATGGGTATATAAACACACATTAACACAGACACAGTGCAATATGAAGGCATTCTCAGTAAAACAGTAAAAGATTATCAATATAAGGATCTTGATCAAGAGTCTTAATAAAACAAATAACAACAACAAAACAATCAGAAATAAAATTGAGCCCCTAAGTTCTAAAAAAAAAAGTCTAACAATAAACAAGGATGTTCAATAGAGGCTCGGTTCCACGGCATTTGTATAAAATGAGGTAGACAACATTTTTCATAGACTTACCTCCTGGAGGCATCGCAATCATTATAGGATCACTTATCAAGCTGCCTTGGCTGTTGGAAACATTCACTTGCACAGTGTAGTTAGTAAAAGGAATTAGCCCATCGACAAGAACCCAAAGGTTGCTCTTCTCACTGCTGTGCACGATTTGTGTGCCGTTCAGAAGGGTGTAGTTATTACCTGCTAATTAAATAAAAGGGGAGGAGGTTATTAAGGTTAGTGTTTATTTTAGGATTCTTTCTTGCTATTGTTTGACTCTTTTCTGGGCTTCTAAAATACAGCATACTAAAGAGAACTATAATATCACCACACTAAGAGCTATTACATGATCTCCCATCAATGTGCATGCGTTTATTTTACTATTTTGTGAGCAAAATGTTAACTGGGTTATGTTAACTGGTTAACATCATGGTCTCCAATCTGTTCGCCACTGTGGTCAATAAAACTGAACTGATATTCTAAGGTAGTATGAAACCATATTACAAGTATCATGCATATATCGTAAGTAAAAATGCCAATTCACACAGGCGTATAAACTGATCACTAGAATAGTTGTTTTTAATTTTTTGAGGGTGTTTTTATCCTTGAATTTTCTTTACTGTGCCCACTGCAGAAAATAACACTTTTCCTCCAGTAAATAGTACTAGATATAAATAGTATAATTGAGTATACGTGTTGGCTATTTCGTATATCACCAGTAGGGGTATTTTCTGCTCATGTTGCTGGAGAGGAGAGTTCTCTAAAGTCTCTCTTAATCAGAACTGGTTAGAATACCTGAAAAGCAACTGGGGGTGGGAGGTAATAGGTGCCATGTTGATCAAGAGGTCTATACTTCGGCTCTGTGGGAAAACGCAGGAGCTGCCTGACTGTAGGAAAGAATCATCTTCAATGCATCCTCACCTCAGTCCCACTGCCACCTCTCCAAAGCTTCAGCAAACCTGTACTCAAACGGCTGAATGGCTAGGATATATGAAAATACTGCTACCTGATACAACACAGTGTTTTATGTCCCCACCCTACAACACAGTGTTATGTTTAAGGTAAAGAAGAGTTAGAAATTAGTATTAAATAAGAAAAGAGCTATGACTTAAAATGTCTTTAACCCTTACATCACTTTATATGTTAGATGCTTTCCTGAAAAGTTGGTATGAGGCATTTTTTTCTAAGCAGTGCTAAATTTTAGTAAAATTTTAAATATGTGTTATAATTACTTCTAAAATACAGAAAAAGAACCATTAAGAATACCAGTATTTATGTAAAATAGCCTTCTTCCTTTGCCAAAAAACATTTTATTATGTACATTTCAACTTCCCCACGTGAATTCTGCAAAGATAGGCAAGCTAATAAAAAAACACACATAATGTCAGACTTCAAGGAGAAAAATGAGCATATTTGCCAGATCTCCTGATACAGATATAATCTTTATTGATTAAATGTTTAAAAAACTAAAAGATGACCACATACCGAAAGTGATCTTGTGTTGTATAGTAAACGCTATTTAATAGTTACAGTATTTACAAAAATATATTTTAATGCCGTTTCGGAGCAGAATATAGACAAGGGAAGTCTATGAGTCTGGCTGTCAGTGAGTCCTGCATTTGAACCCTTCCTTGCCATCTTTGAATGGCCTGCTCTTTGCTATGTTCTAGGTATTTCTGAAACTTGGGTTCCTCTTCTGTGAACTGGGAATGATAATACTTACACTGCAATTTCATTGTGAAGGTTAAGTGGCATCATTTATTTATAATAATCAGCACATAATAGCTGTTCAAAACCAGGAACTAGGGAAGGTGTTACTGTTTTTATCGTAATCTATACAACTGATACATTCTCAACAAACATCTAGAACTAGTCAGTGGTTAAGAATTATGCAACTTTACTTTCTCAGCAGCAATTATCTAGCTCTTACAATCTCCCTCCCCCCACAAAAAATGTATTATTAATAAAAATTCAGAAGTTTTTATCAGGAAAACAATACTAACTGCATCCTCTACCACCATTCCATTGTCCTATCAGGCTATACCTCAAACTCTGAACTAATAAAAATCAAATCATATGAAAGAGGGTCTGATAGTTAGTTATGACATGATCATTTTAACGAATTGTGGGTAAGGCAGATAAACACCTTAAAAATACCCACTTTTTAAAAAAAGATATAATAGTTTTGGGATGGAAGAAGTAGCTGAAAAATTTATTGCTGCAAAATACACAGGCACGTTTCCCTTGTTTAGAAAACAAAACCCCTATTGTCATAAAAGAATTTATTACTCTGAACTTGAAATGGGCAGGAAGACATTTCACATTCAAAGGAGTGGTTGTTTGTAGAGGAACTTATGGGAATAAATGGTACTTGAGGGCTAAAAATCAGGAAGGATAATTTCTATTCATTTTTTAATGAAACCAGATAAAGGCACACTCATAGCTTAATTAATGATTTCCAGGCTCTCAAGCAGAAGTGGAGCCCTGGTGATACAGTAGTTAAGAGCTCAGGCTGCTAAATAAAAGGTCGGCAGTTTGAATCAACTAGTCTCTCCTTGGAAATTCTTTGGAGCAGTTAGGTCACTATGAGTTGGAATCAGCTCGAGGGCAATGGTTTTTTGTTTTGTTTTGTTTTTTTAAAGCAGAAGTAGACCATGCACTGTTGTATGCCTAACACATATTAACAAGAAGTCTGGCACCCAGAAAGCAACCTTTGATAAACTTCATTATGCATTGAAAAAATATTTTCAAATTATGGTAATATTAGCTCTCATATGCTCTTAATGACTAGGTCAACTTGATCCATCCAGAGATTACTGAGTGTCAGTGAGGACACATTGCTAAGTGTGATGACAACACATCCGAAATGAATAAGACATAGTTCCTGCACTCAAGAAACCCGGATAGGATAAAACAATTGTATTATCAGCATCTGAAGACTTCCTCAATTCCATCATGTCTAGCTCCTTGGAGCATTTTCAGTCCTAGCTGAAACAATTGCTACTATTGTGACATGTCCATTTGTAAAATTTCAAAAAGTTCAGCTTATCCTATACAGATCCAGGCAGATGCTCAATTGCCTCGGATGTAGTACAAAAGGGTACATCTTACAAAATATGGAAAATTGCAAAACAGAAAAAAAAACATAACGCAAATTCGAAAAATTTTACAAATTTCAATTTTACAAATTTCAAATCAGATGCAAATGTAAGATCAGCACGTAAACATCTATGACTACAGTATTGGTGAGGCTTCTGTCCTTGCATTTTGTTTGTTTGTTTTTGAAGCAAATTTCAACTGTAAAACAAACACTATTGCTAGCTTTGAAAATGGTATGGCAGGCAGAAATATATTAAGTACCACTTTATTCTAAGATTCCCAGATAACAACATTAATACATGGTAATTATACAATTAGTTGTAACATTAAGTTCTAGTTATAGAACAATGATTACTCAGTAATTATAAGAAGTATGTAATTACTTAATAATTATGAGAAGTATGCAATTACATAACCATTTTGTTCATTTCGAAAAAGAACGTGTACATCTCCAGGAGCCACGCAGCCAAGTGAGTCTAATGTTCTGTCAGCCCAACTAACACACAGTTCAACTCGCAGATCTAGAGCAACCGGCAGGATTTCAAACCTCCGTGAAGTTCAAAATTCAAAGCTAAAGCAGAATCCACAGATTTCTCCTCCTCCCCTCATTCCTTCTCCCTTTTTTCTTTTGAATTTGACCCATTTTGGTCCTAGAAATTTGGGATCAGTTCTTAAAACGTAAGCCCTCCCGTTCCCCCCTCTCGGGAGGGTTGTGCTTTACCACTTTCGCTGCATAAAGTTTGTTATCAGTGGGCTGGAAAATGCAGCTCCATTGGTTCAGCCTGAGGAATCAAGCTAGAGAATGTGAAAGTGATAAGCATTTCCTATCACAGGCGGCCATCCCTGTCTGGTCGGCCTCAGCTCTAGGCCCATTTGTGAGTATAACTGGATGGCGCAGGCGTGTCTGAGTGTCTGCCTTCTGGAACCATGACCTCTCCCCCACAAGGACTCTGAATTTTTAGCTGGTTTCCTTTCATCCACAGTCTGGCTATGGTCTGAGCCCTCAGGCTTTACCTGGGGACACCCCTGGACTCTTTACAGAATGAGTTTGTCTCACCAGTGTTCCATCAAAAATCACCTGGGGGTACTTCATAAACATTTGCATACAGAATTCCACCACAGACTTGCTGAATGAAGAATATTAGGGAGTACACCCAGGAATCACTGGGTGATAGTTCTTAAAATGCTGAAATTGGAGAACTCTTGATTTCAGGATTATTTACCTCATCATGGTCATGCTGGTCTTAAATAATGATCAACATTCTTTTCCTCTGCTTCCAAAAATAATCAGATCACTTCTGGCATCCTTGTTAGTGATGCCCTTAGACTCGCACTTCGGACTGGAAAGTGCTGACTCTATTAGCAAACTACTTCATCTGCAGAAAGTGTAGAGCTAATGTTTAAACCAGGTCTGTCTTCAGGGAGTTATCAGGAGGGACCAGTCCCTGGAGAAGGACATCATGCTTGGTGAAGTAGAGGGTCAGCGAAAAAGAGGAAGACCCTCAACGAGATGGACTGACACAGTGGCTGCAACAATGGGCTCGAGCATAGCAACGACTGTGAGGATGGCGCAGGACAGGGCAGTGTTTCGTTCTGTGGTACGTAGGGTCATTACGAGTCAAAACTTGACAGCACCTAACAACAACAGTCTTCAGGGAACACAAACTCTAATACAGTTGCTCTATAAGAAAATGTAAAATATTAGATAAAACAATTTTTTAAATGAGTAATCATTATTGCAGACCTGAGGATAAAATTTACTTCAGGATTTTCTGTGGAGTATTAATCTCTCTCTGTCTCTGTTTCTCTCTCTCTCTTTCCACTGAGAACTCAGGGGTAGGATTCTTTGTCCACTGGCCAACATTCAAGGAAAAACAAGTTTTGTAATAGATCAATAGATATTTGAAAATATAAAATTTTTAAATACACTAGCTGCTGTTTCAAGATATTCCACATTCTCAAGGGTCTTCAAAGAGGCTAATTTATTCAGTACTACTTTTCTTTTTATTTTGAAGAAATAATTATTAAATGAAGAAGCAAAATAAATCTAATATTTTACATATAAAGAATCTTTCCTTCAGCATCAAATATAAAGTCCTACTAAAATGGTAGCATTGATGTTCGGTTTCGAAGACAAGAATCTTATTTTCAATGTTCTTATTTGTTGAATAATAACATATTTTCTACACAAATTTTTTAAAAATAAAATACCAGTGTAAATACGTGTTTTCACCTATGTGATTCGGGGATGAGCAAATGATCGCTGTCCCAGGAATACTATCCTATGGGGTTCTCTAGATTGAAATAACATAAATGGGTATCCTTTCCCATTCTTGTTACAATCATTGTCACAAGAATGTTAATGCATCATATATTCCATAATTTTTTTTCCTCTGTGCTGTACGTCTCTGACCTTTTCAATATTCCATAATTTGACTGGCTGGCCATTTCGGTTCTCTCCTTTTTACAGCCTTATTAACTTGTAGAAAAGAGGTGAAATGAACAACCAATCAGAATACGTAATATTGCAAAGGTCAGCATAGTCCTCTACAGTATCGTCACAGAGAGCATACAGTATGCCAAGCGTTAACATCCTGATATCTTATTCATGTGACAAAGATTGTAACAAGAACAGAAAATGGCACAACATGAATCCATTCTCATGACAAAGATTATAATGAGAAATGACAGAGAACAAACCAAACTGATTCTTGTTACTCTGTGAGGATTTTCTATGTCAGGACTGGTCCTGCCTTAAGTTAGCTTTCTTCCAAATCCAATTACATCTTGAGCTGGGAAAGGTGTTAACTAATTTCCCCCTGTCTTACTGTAAAAGGAAAATGCTATATTTTTTCCTGCACCAAGGTCTCAATTTTAGTGTCGTGCAGCTCCCCAATCCCGCTTTCACAGAATCCTGCCCATACCAAAAGGAAAAAAAGTACCAAGTGGTACACTGCCGACCCAGGCAACGTGCCAAATAAGTCCTTTAACATGAGCTAAGGATTCTAGCTAGCTCTAGACAGCATGCATTCATATTTTACTTTCATTTTATTTATTCTAGTTAAGAATATGATTTCAAATTCTCTTACTCAAAAGTAAATGTGTCCTCCAAACTCTAATATTGTAGCAGGACTCACTTTGTAAGGGGTCCTGAAAGATACTGGGTAGTTTTGTTTCGTAGTTAATATCTGATTAAAAGGACTTATTTCTGGATTAAGCTTTTGCCAAAGTAGAAAATATAGATGGATATATACCTACATAGCTATCTTCTCCACCGTCCGTTTTGAAAGAGACAGGAATACATGGCCTGTGACCCACTCATGCCTCAGAGAAGGATGGTGCTTATTAAAGTATCCTATTACTAGCCTTTATTGTAATTACCCTAATAGTGATTTCTAATTAGTTGTCATCTAGTAAAAGCTCTACTTTTTTGATAGAGCCTTAAATTGGTGATTTCGCTTGTATGGCAGTTATAGTTCATGGACTAAACACGCAGAATAGTTTAATCACTAACCAAAGGACGTTTTGGAACATTCACCTTAGGGTGTGCTCAGGCAAGGGCCCTAGAGCTGTAGAGGCTCTGAGGATCTCTGCGTTTTGTTCTGTTCCGTTTCATTTTAATGAGCGAGCAAGAGAAAGCCTGCATGTTGTATAACTACCCTTCTAAATATTTTAAATCCAGTAAAACCTGAGAAAACTAGAACCTGCATAAGGTGAAAAAGCCTGTCAGAGAAGGAAATCACAAATATTTTCCACTAAAGGAAGCGATAGAAAAGGGTTCAGCCTGCACCCTGTCAAAGGCGGAAAACTTGAGAGATCCAGAAACACAAGGCAGTCTCGCGGAGTTCTGGCTCTCACAGGTTTCGCTGTATTATTTTTTTTTAAGTCTTTGGGGCCTGGTTTGTTTTGTTTTCATCAACTTTAGTCTATGTATTACAGTCAGATTTTCCTAAATGGATCTCTTCGTATTAAACATTAAAAAAGAATCATATCTATGGATCTGTATCTATATCGTCAAAAACCCAAAATCAAACCCATTGCCATTGAATGGACTCCGACTCATAGCAGCCCTACAGGACAGAGTAGAACTGCCCCGTAGGGTTTCCAAGGAGCAGCTGGTGCATTCGAACTGCTGACCTTTTGGTTAGCAGCTGAGCTCTTAACTACTGGGCAACCAGGTCTCCAATATCTATATGTACTATGAATAAATTCAAGAATTACTGTGACTTGGAGAAATTGAAAAATATGACCTGCTTTTTTAAATATGTTGAACACTGAGAAGTCAGAATATTTTCTTCTATTTGCTTTATTTTTTTCCCTTTGAGCCAAGTGTTATTTTTCTAAACGAACAAACTATTGCCATTACCTCAACTGGCTAAGAGCTGATTTGGGCAAATGTGAGTCCCTGGTTGGTGTAAAGAGTTAAGTGCTCAACTACAAACTGAACAGATGGTGATTTGAATCCACCCAGAGGCACCTCAGAAGAAAGGCCTGGCGATCTGTTTCTGAAACCCCAAGGAGCAGTTCTAACATGCACACATGGGGTCATCATGAATCAGAATGAACTCAAGGGCAACTAACCAACAAGCTCCCAAAGCAAGTGGTCTCAATTTCCATGCTGAGCACTAGACATGAGCATGACTATTTTTCAACAGAAAATGATGCTTCCTTAGGAGTTGTAGGAGAGCCTTGCTGAGCATGCTGCGCCATTACGGTCACTGTGATCGAATGGACAACTCGACAACCATTACTGACTCCAGAGGAGATTCTACCACCAACTCTTAACTCAATGAAATGTTTATTATTTTCTTTTTAATCACTAGGATTTATGATTGATATAGTTTCTCCACTAAAGGCAGCCAATCATTTCAGATAAGCCCTATATCATGTGTGGCTGGTGAATTCTACCCACTTCCTCTGCCACACTCATGTAGTCGTGTGTTTTGTATTAGCTATCTATTACTGCCTAACAGTATTACCACAAACTCAGCGGCTTAAAACAACACACATTCATTATCTCACAGTTCCTATGGGGCAGGAGTCCAGGGAAGGGTTTAGCTGGGTCCTCTGTTTTGGGCTCTTACGAGGCTGCCATCAAAGTATTGGTCAGGACTTCAGTCTCATCTAAAGACTTTACTGGGGAAGATCCCTAAAACCAAAACCAAACCCGCCGCCATTGAGTTGATTCCTACTCATAGCGACCCTATAGGACAGAGTAGAACTGCCCCATAGGGTTTCCAAGGAGCTGCTGGTGGATTTGAACTGCCAAACTTTTGATTAGCAGCCAAGCTCTTAACTAACCACTGTGCCACCAGGGCTGGGAAGAATTCCAAGTTCTCATGGTTGTTGGCAGCATTCAGTCCCTTGCAGGTTGCTGGACTGAGGGCTTTAGTTACTAGCTGGCTGTTGGCCTGAGGCTGTCGTCATTTCTTTCTACCTGAGATTTACCAACATAGCCCTTTGCATTATCAAAGTCAGCAAAGGCAAGTATTTCCTAGCAAGACAGGTTACAGTCTTACGTAACACCATCACACAGGCAACTTCCCATCACCTTTGCCATAGTGTCTTGGATAGAAGAGAATCACAGATTCTGATAACATTCAAGGGGAGGAGATTACACAAGGGCATGAGTATCATGGTGCTATCTTAGGGTCTTTCTGCTACAAATAATAAACCGTGGATATAAACCACCTTGTTAGGAAGAAACTTAGGGATAAATTGTGAACTTATAAAAAGGTCTTCCTGTAGACAAGAACGGAAAAATTATGTAAGATCACAGAATTGTCCTTCGAAGAGAACTAACAAAATAGAAACCACCTAGGGGAATAGCGAGCATAACATCAACAAAAATGGCGGAGCAGAGAATTCCATGAGCATATGTAGGTAAGGGAAAGGGAACAAATGAATGTCATAAATGCGGAAAACTAACAGTAGAAGAAAGACGTGGTAAATCCTTGCTCGGCATAGCACAGCTCCTAACTTTGCTCTCAGAGGAAAGAAGATCAGCCAACGAAAATCGCGAGAACTTTCCCTAGTCCTCTCCATCTGAAATGAAATGGGCTGAATAGAGTCTAGGGAGGGCAGTCAAGGCTGTACATTCGGCCAGGCATTGTACCGTGTTGGAGGAAGAAGCTGATGTTTCCAGGGGTGGGAAATGTACGTGTTTGGATGGAGTGGGTCCTGCTGCCAAGGACATTTTACTGGATTTCAGAGGAGAAACCGAAACTAAATTTCCTAGAATTCAACCGAATGCATCCTTGTGCACCCTCTATTCCACTCCCGTCTACCCCAGGCTACCGATAAACCCGTTAATAGCAACACCCAGTCTTCAAAGTTTATGTTGGGAGAAGACTAGCACCAGACAGGAAGAGAAGTGGGCCAAGTAGAACTTACCTGGGTCAGAATGAATGCAAACTCTGGGTAGAGATGCACATACCAGGCATAAGCAAGACAAAGAAATAACGTACTAAATGTGCATACAGCCAGCCACACACTGGTGAAGTTTGCAAAAGGAAATCCAAGTGCTTTTCTTTTATAGAAGCGATAGCTACTGTTTTAAAGGTTTAATGAGAGTATCTAACAAGTAACTAATGACTCCTTGAATGAAAGGATGGGTTTCTGTTTTAAATGTTTTTGAAAACACTTTTTAAAACTTTGGGAGTCATGGGCTTTTCAGAGATTTCCCAGAGTTTATCTCTGCATGCAGAACCAAAAAAAAAAAAAAAAAACAAATTGCCATCAAGTTGATTCCAACTCACAGGGACCCTATAGGACAGAGTACAGCTGCCCCAGAGGGTTTCTAAGGCTGTAATCTTTATAGAAGCAGATTGTCACATCTTTCTCCTGCAGAGTGGCTGGTGGGTTTGAACTGCTGACCTTTGGGTTAGCAGCCGAGCGCTTAACTACTGCACCACCAGGCCCCCTGCACACAGCACAAACAGAGGTAGTTTGCCAAAAACATAAAACATTTCCTTTCTCCAGATCCTGGTGAAAATATGTAAATGTCTAAATAAGGCTAGAATATCTTCTGAAAGAAGTAAATGTAATGCTAATAGTACCTTGGAATTTACTTTAAGAAAATAATTAGATAAGTCTGCCAAATACTGCCTCATTCTGAATATGGGAAAATTAATTACAGAATGATTTAATTCTGCTTTTGCTAAAAATTGGCTTAAAAACCAAGAGCAGGTGGTTAGAATCAGAGACAGGAGAACTATAATGAGGTACCCTGAGTCCCCAAATAAGCATTCAATATGTAAAGGATCCTAAGATATAAATTTGTTTGTAAAGCAAACAGAGTTTGATACATAAATGTCGGCCTCTCGGGCAACAACTTAATCAATTTTGCTCTTTAATTTAAAGTTGGACTGTTTTTCTCTTTCATATCCCCCAGATGCTGGCTTTCCAGTCTGGATAATTATAGAAAAGAAGCAGCCTGAATACCTTCAAAGGCATTTCATGCACCTTAACTGCTTTCTGATTGTTAACCCAGGCCCCTTAGTGTGGTGAGGTTCTAAAATAAATACCTGAAAATCGCTAACAGTTAATCACTTACCCAACAGACTAAGAATACAGCTTATAGCTACCAGTCATATTAATTCGCCCAGTTTTTTGTTTTTTGTTTGTTTTTAGGAAAGAATACAGTTATTTTATAATCTTGACTTCATCTTAAGAAAACATACTGAGCAATTTTAAAAGTTTACTACTGACATTATATTAACATATTTTAAGTATTTACCTTTATACTTGCATTGCCAGTATACAAATTAAGAGTATGTGCTTTTAAAACATACTCATAACTCACAGATGCCAATAAGAATAATCAGGTCTTCAGGAGTTGATCAGAAAAAAAAAACGGGCTAAAAGGCATAGAGCAAATGTAGGGATTGCCAATCCATAATCAAATATCTAGATGGATTGTGTCACTTGCACTTGTATTGATTTCAATTGGGGTAGCTCACCCAAGGGAATAATAAAAATGTGGAGTAAAACTGATTTATGAGAACAAAATAAATCCTTTTGTGAGTGGTAATGAATTGGTACTATTTAACCCTTTCAATCACAGAGTGAAAAAACTATTTATTTTTTAAGATTGCTGAGCTAGCCAAAAGAAGTCATATCAGAAACGCCAGTACTGCCATGTGCCATTACACTAAGTTGTACTGCTGGGAAGAAATGCTGCTCTAAATTTGATGGAAGACGCCATTTGACATAGACATACTTCCAGCTTTCCTGGGCAAATGATGGACCTGGAGAGCCAAAGTATTATGGAATCACTCAAGAAACGTTTATTGTAATTATTTATAAGATTTATAAGACAGTTAAGAAGCACGAACAAAATATGATGGTACAACTTTAAATAAAGTAAAAATAATATTTTCCCCCTTAACACAGGTGCTCTTTATTTTACTTAGAACTTAATATGGACAATTGAGGGCTATCCCAAAAATAACAAGGATATCTCGGGGAGACAGATTTCAGCATAATTTGGCATTGTAACTACACTAGCCTAAGGAAAATTAGAAAGAGGCTGATGATGTGTACATAGAGTCAAAGCAATTGTATGATTCTATCATTGACCCAATCTGTTAACCAGTTGGTTCAAGGAGAAAAAAAAAAAAATCAGTTTTTTCATATTCTTTGATAAAACATTCCCAATAATCTGGCATTGATGTAACTTTTAACTTTTCCAAGTGTGCTGACATGTTATAAACATGTTATAAACTTGGGCTACCCAAAACAACAGCAACTCTCCACGGGTTGCTACTGTGCATTGAGGAGCTGAGTTTTTAAATTTTATTTAATTTTAATTAATTTAAACTAAAATTTAGGTATTATGTTTTAGTTTAAATTAATGAAGAATTTGACTTGGTTACTTAAAAATTTTTAAATATGTTTGGAACACCTTGAGTATGTGGATCTACTTTTTCATGAAACCGAAATTTTATGGAATCTAAATAGAGACAAAGTTTTTCTGATAAAAATTTAACATCTGAATTCAGGTGTAGTCGAAGGGTAAAATGTACACCAGATTTTGAAGACTTTGTATGAGAAAAACGGTAACGATCTCATTGATAATTTTTAAATTTTGATGACATGTTGAAATCATAATATTTTGGATGTACTGGATTAAATGCAATATACTATTAAAATTAATTTGAGCTATTTTTTTTGTAGACAGTCAGTGAAAAAGAGGAAGACTCTCAACGAGATGGATTTACACAGTGGCTGCAACTATGGGCGCAAACACAGCAATGACTATGAGATGGCACAGGACCGGGCAGTGTTTCGTTCTGTTGTACACGGGTCGCTATGAGTTGGAACAAACTCAATGGCACCTAACAACAACAACAACAATTCTTTTTACTTTTTTAAATGTGCCCAGAAGAAAATTTTAATCACATACGTAGCTTGCATTGTATCTCTACTGGGCACATTGTTCTAGCATGCTAAAGGAAAAATTAGAATGCACATTTAAAATGCAGGTTCATTTTCATCTTAAACCAAGGGAAGAAAACCTCACTGTACCAACATCTGCCAACACAAAATGGAGGTGCAACGTTGTCCTTAATTTATAGTCGTAAGAAAGCTGATTTTAGAGCTACCTGGAAGGGAACAGCTATAAGAAGGAGGGAGTTGATTTGTTATCTGTTACGTCAGTTCAGCTTACACTGTCATGGTGTTTAATGAAAGCACGTGAAGGTAACTTTATTTATTCTCACTGATATAAAAAGGCTTTTAAAAAGTTAATACATTTTACTATTTACAATGAAACATAATTTAATTCAGTTTGATGGCACCATAATTATTACAGCATAATAATTTTTCTAGTATGATAACTTTTGCAGTTATGCCATAATAGTAAATTATTAAACACGAAATAGAGAGTACCCAAAGAAAAAAAACAATAAGAAACTCTATTATCATAAGGGAATAAATTATAAGGGAAAAAGGAATGTGAACCACTCTAAGGATTCTAGTAAAAGCAAGATGGTAATTAACAGTAATTGCAATTGGTTTGGACTTCCAAAAACAAAAAAAGAACTGAGGTCCAAGATTTTTAATATCCCATGGTACAATGAATTCAAGTCTTTTGTTCCCAAGTTTTCATGAAAGTTTGGAATTTTAAGTTCTGTTGTTTTCTAAAATCTTTCAATAGCCTTGGACTAAGATGATACATATGTGTCATCTTATAACAAATACTACAAGTTTCCTCCTTTTTTTTTTTCTTTTTTCTTCCTTAATTCTTTCTTTAATTCTGGTTTTAAAAGAAATACTTGTTTATTGTAAATTTTAAGACAATACCAGAAAATTGAAACCATTTTAAAACTCAAGATATTCAATGTTAATATTTTGGTATAAATTCTTTTACACTTTTTCATGGATATATATAGATCTAAAACTACATGTCATACTTTGAAATTATATGATACTTGCAAAATATGTAATGGTACTCACTGTTTTTTAACAGTGATAATATGTCATAAATATATTTCCTTATTAATAAATGTACTTATGCAAACTCTTCTTAATAGATTCACCACAATGAATTTAATCCATATAGTTAGACATTTAGGAATAAAATAAACAAACAAACAAAAAAAAAACCCTTCCGTTGAGTCAGTTCGGAATACCTTCCCCTAAATTTTTGCTATACAAATAAATTCTGTCATCAGCATAATTTTTCAAATACTTCTGTGCCTTATCTGATTATTTCAGAATTTCTATGATAATGGATACAAATATATTAAACCTTTTGTATTTACTGTATAAGTTTATTTTAATGATCTCAAATGAATGATAGGAAACACCAATAATTGGTCAAAAAATTTGGTTATGGTTTATTTAAAAAATCTTATTGCATGGGTTTTATTTGTGATACAGGACTTAGAACTAGAGCTCTTTTTGTTTGAAGTAAAAGCATCCATCCTGTCTGTCAATATGTTATGACCAGTTAAGTTCACATAACTGAGTGGGCTGGGCTTATGAGGATGTTCTTTAAGTGTAAGTACCTCTGTATTTTCTATTTCAAAAGAACTGGAAAAATTGTTAACCTAGAGATATATAAATGTTTAAAGGAAGTATTGATGAAAATGGCATGTTTTTAAAACACACATGTAATATCAATAATAATTATTTTAATATATAATAAAAAATAAATGATCACAACAACAGAATGAAAAACCTACCTATAAGTCTAAGACGAAATATAAAGCCTTTAGGACGCAAATCACGAAACTTTACTGAGATATGTAAAATGCCCAAATAAATGGAATCACAGCACATTGTGGGTCAGAAACATTTGAAGATGTAAATTCCTCAAGAATTAATGAATAAAAATGGGCTGCCATTAGAAACATCAGTGGCAGTTTTTCAGCTCAATTAAATGTTCAGTTGGAAGATTATATATACGAAAAGCTAAGGTCTTTTAACAAAAGTGACCAATAAACTGGAAAGGGAGTATAGAAACTTTAGCTAGAAGATACAAAACTATTTTCTAAATATTTAAGATGTTGAAAACACAAAGATAAAATCAGCATAGTGAGGGTTCAAAGAGAAAGACAGAAATAAAAGATTGAATCATCCAGAAACAGGCCACGGAATACGTACAAATTTAAATCTCTGATCAATTTAGCAAAATAAAGCAACATATATATTTTAACCCTTGATAAAAAAATTATTTTTACAAAAATACACAAGCAAAGATTTAGTTATCAAAAATCTAAAGGCGGGGCCAAGATGGCTTGTAGTCAGACACTTCCTGTGGTCCCTCTTACAACAAAGACCCAAAAAACAAGCAAATCAATTATATATGACAATCTAGGGGCCCTGAACGTAAAAGGCAAAGTTGAGGAATCAGACTGAGCAACAGGGTGTGGGAGAGACAGTTCAGAAGCAGCAAGGAGTTGCCAGACCTGACCTGGCGGGAACAGGCACCCTGCAGGCTGGATCGGCTGGCGTGTGTGGTGAGGTAAGCAGTGGTACTCAGGGCATATTTTCCACATTGGGAGAGAACAAGCAGTGGAGAGTCTACTCAAGCCTCCAGAACCAGTGAAAAGCGGTGCTCAATCAGCAAAAGATAAGTACATGCATCTAACCTACCACGCAGATCAAGCAACACCCACTTTGGGAAGAGCCTCTCTCCCATTTACTTGCCCCCTCACCACTCTGCCCTGGGTCCCAGACTGGCTTCAGAGATTGTCGCATCCCCTGGGCTGGAAGTAGGACCCGCTGTGCATCCTGAACCATTCTCCCGGCCTTGGAGAGGGAACAAATAAACAAATAGGAAAAAAGTAATCTGCCAGCTCCCCTAAACTGAGAACTCAGGGCAGGCACAGCTCCTTTGCCTAGGTACAGGCATAAGGGGTCCACGAACTTTCAATGTCTTTCACCCCTGCATTTCAACAGCGTACGCCCTCATTAACACAGTACAACAGGGTATATACTTGAAGCCTATTATCAACTGTACCAGCTATAACGTGGAGTGGCAGATTTGTGACACTTGACACTGCTCTGCCAATTAAGAAAGGTCCTCACTTACCCACATCAGGGGCCTGAGGACCAGTGGCTCCACCCATGCCACCTAGGTACCCATGACAGGGGTCCAAGAATAAGTGGTGCCTCTCAGTCCTTACACCCAAAAGCATTCGGTGCTCATACTCCAGCTGCAAAACCCATCCATCTACTCTCTCTAGGGAATAGGGATACTCTTTCCTCCCAGACACTCAGGGGAAACTGTCACCCCCTGCCTTGCTCAGCTCGTGACCCCCTACTGCAGCCAGATTCCTGAGCCTACTCAAATCACCCCTGCCCGTCTAGGACTATAGGTGAGAGCCTGGACCACACACTTGATGACCAACTACGTAGACACATGAGCTGAATCCATACAAGAAAAGTAAATGGACTCCTGGGCTCACACACCTAGTAACAGCTCTAACCAACTGGTGACAGGATGTGAGAGCTTCAAGGGCACGAACAATTAAACTAACTCACATGACCAGCTTATTTGGGCATATCAGAACAAAACAAAACAAGAAGCTAGGACACAGTAAGCAAGCATAAAATTAATAAATATAATAACTTATTGATGGCTCACAGACAACACTCAATATCGAATCACATAAAGAGGCAGATCACGATGGCTTCAGCAAGCTCCCAAAACAAAGAATCAAGAAATTTTCCAGAGGAAGAAAATTTCTTGAAATTACCGGAGGTAGAATACAAGAGATTAATATACAGAACTCTTCCAGAGATCAGGAAGGAGATCATTCAAAATGCAGAACAAGCCAAGGAACACACAGACAAAGAAACATAGCAACTTAAGAAGATTATTCAAGAACATATGACAAATTTAACAGGCTGCAAAAATCCATAGATAGACAGCAAACAGAAATCCAGAAGATTAACAATAAAATTTCAGAATTAGACAACTCAATAGAAAGTTATAGGAGCAGAATTAAGGCACGGGAAGTCAGAATTAATGAGACTGAAGATAAAGCACTTGACACCAACTTATTTCAGGAAAAATCAGATAAAAGATTTTTTAAAAAAAATGAAGAAACCCTAAGAATTACTTGGGACTCTATCAAGAGGAATAACCCAGAAGTGACTGAAGTACCAGAACAGGGGGAGAGGGGGTATAACAGAAAATACAGAGAGAATTGTTGAAGATTTATTGGCAGAAAACTTCCCTGATATCATGAAACATGAGAAGATATCTATCCAAGAAGTTCATAGAACCCCACACATGGCAGATCCCAAAAGAAAGTCACCAAGACATATTATAATCAAACTTGCCAAAACCAAAGATAAAGAAAGGATTTTAAGAGCAGCAAGGAATAAACCAAAAGTCGTCTAAAAAGGAGAGTCAATAAGACTAAACTCGGACTACTCAGAAGAAACCATGCAGGCAAGAAGGCAACGGGATGACATATATAAAGCCTTGAAGGAAAAAAATGGCCAGCCAAGAATTATATATCCAGCAAAACTGTCTCTCAAATATGACAGTGAAATTAGGGCATTTCCAGATAAATAGAAGTTTAGGGAATTTGTAAAAACCAAACCAAAATTACAAGAACTACTAAAGGGAGTCCTCTGATTAGAAAATCAATAACATCAGATAACAGCCCAAGACTAGAACACAGGACAGAGCAACCAGATATCAACCCAGATAGGCAAGTCACAAAAATAAATCAAAGCTAAAATGCTGAAAATAGGGAAACAGAGACATCAATATGTAAAAGATGACAACATTAAAACAAAAAAGAGGGACTATGTAATATATCGTTTTCATATGGAGAGGAAGTCAAGGCAACATAAAGAAATAAAAGATTGGTTTAGATTTAGAAAAATATGGGTAAATATTAAGGCAACCATAAAGGAAAGTAAGAATCCTACATATCAAAATAAAAAACAAGAAAAACATAAAGACTCAGCAAATACAAAATCAACAACAATGAAAAAGATGAAAAGAAAATACATTAAAAAAAAAACTCACAGAAAATTAAAAGTGGAACAAAGAAACTGTCAACAACACACACAAAAAAGACATCAAAATGACAGCAATAAACTCATACCCTGAATGAAAATGGACTAAGTGCTCTGATAAAGAGACAGAGAGTGGCAGAATGGATAAAAAAAAAAAAAGATCCTTCTATATGGTGCCTACAAGAGATGCACTTTAGGCTTAAAGAAACAAACAGACCAAAACTCAAAGGATGAAAAAAAAATATACCAAGCAAACAACACTCAAAAAAAAGCAGGAGTGGCAATATTAATCTCTGACAAAATAGACTTTAAAGTAAAATCCACCACTAAGGATAAGGAAGGACACTATACAATGATTAAAGGCTCAGTACACAAGGAAGACATAACTATAGTAAATCACATAACAGGGCTCCAAAATACATAAACTCTAACAACATTGAAAAGAAAAAAAGACAGCTCCACAACAATAGTAGGAGACTTCAATATACCACTATGGTAAAAGACAGAACAGCCAGAAAGAAGCTCAATAAAGACAAGTGTCATGGATTGAATTGTGTCCCCCCAAAATACCTGTCAACCTGGCTGGGTCATGATTCCCAGTACGGTATGATTGTGTACCATTTTGTAATCTAATGTGATTTCCTTATATGTTGTAAACTCTATCACTATGATGTAATAAGATGGACTAGCAGCAGTTATACTGATGAGGTCTACAAGATTCGATACTGTCTTAAGCCAATCTCTTCTGAGATATCAAAGACAGAAGCAAGCAGAGACACACGGGAACCTCACACACAGCCAAGAAAGCAGTACCTGGAGCAGAGCGTGTCCTTTGGACTGAAGGTTCCTGTGCAGAGAAGCTCCAAGACTAAGGGAAGACTGATGCATCACAAGGACCTTCCTCCAGAGATGACACAGACAGAAAGCCTTCCCCTGGAGCTGAGGCCTTGAATTTGGACTTGTGGCCTACTAGACTGTGAGAAAATAAATTTCTCTTTGTTAAAAGCCATTCATTTATGGTATTTCTGTTATAGCAGCCCTAGATGACTAAGATAACACAAGATCTAAATGCCGTAATCAACCAACTTGATCTCATAGATACATATAGAACACTCCACCCAACAGCAGCTAAGTATACGTTCTTTTCCAACACACACAGAACATTCTCCCGAACAGACCACATATTAGGCCATAAAGCAAGCCTTAACAGAATCCAAAGCCTTGAAATATTACAAAGCATCTTTTCTGACCATAAAATAATAAAAGTAGAAATTAATAACAGGAAAAGCATGGGAAAAAAATCAAACACATGAAAACTGAAACTTCTATAACCTTGCTCAAAACTACTAGGTTATAGAAGAAATTAAGGACAGAATAAAGAAATTCACCAAATCAAATGAGAATGAAAACTACCAGAAACTTTGGGACTCAGCAAAAGCAGTGCTCAGAGGTCAATTTATAGCAAAAAATGCACACATCCAAAAAGAAAGAAAGGATCAAAATGAAAACATTAATGCTCCAACTCAAATAAATAGAAACAGAACAGCAGAAGAAGCCCTCGGTCACCAGAAGAAAGCAAATAATAAGAATTAGAGTAGAATTAAATGAAATAGAAAATAGAAAAACAATTGAAAAAGTTAACAAGACCAAAAGCTGCTTCCTTGAAAGATCAACGAAATTGATGAACCATTGGCCAAACTGACAAAAGAAAAACATGAGAGGAAGTAAATAAACTGAATAAGAAATAAGATGGGCAATATCACAACAGACCCAACTGAAATTTAAAGAATCATAACAGAATACTATGAAAAATTGTACTCTAACAAATTTGAAAACCTAGAGGAAATGCACAAATTTCTAGAAACATACTACCTACTTAAACTAACACAAACAGAGGTATAACAACTAAATAAACCTATAACAAAAGAAGAGATTGAAAAGGTAATTTAACCACCCCCCCGAAAAAAAAGCCCTGGCCCTGACAGCTACGCTGGAGAATTCTACCAAATTTTCACAGAAGAGTTAACACCACTACAACTAAAGGTATTTCAGAGCATAGAAAAAAATGGAATACTCCCAAACTCATTCTATGAAGCCAGCATAACACTGATACCAAAACAAGGGAAAGACACCACAAAAAAAGAAAATTACAGACAGATATCCCTCTTGAACATAGACGTAAAAATCCTCAACAAAATTCTAGCCTATAGAATTCAATAACACATCAAAAAAATAACTCACCATGACCAAGTGGGATTCATACCAGGTGTGCAGGGATGGTTCAACATTAGAAAAGCAATCGACGTAATCCGTGACATAAATAAAACAAAAGACAAGAACCACATGGTCTTATCAATTGATTCAGGAAACGCATTTGACAAAGTCCAACACCAATTCATGATAAAAACTCTCAGCAAAATAGGAATTGAAGGGAAATTCTTCAACATAATAAAGGGCATTTATGCAAAGTCAACTACAAACATCATCCTAAATGGAGAGAGTCTGAAAGCATTCCCCTTGAGAACAGGAACCAAACAAGGATGCCCTTTATCACCACTCTTATTCAACTTTGTGCTGGAGGTCCTAGCCAGAGCAATTAGGCTAGAAAAAGAAATAAGAGGCACCCAAATAGGTAGGGAAGAGTCAAAGTATCTCTATTTGCAGATGATATGATCTTATACACAGAAAACCCTGAAGAATCCACAAGAAAACTACTGGAGCTAATAGATTTCAGCAAAGTATCAGGATACAAGATAAACATATAAACATCAGTTGGATTCCTCTACACCAACAAAGAGAACCTTGAAGAGGAAATCACCAAATCAATACCATGTACAATAGCCCCCAAGAAGATAAAATGTTTAGTAATAAATCTAACCAGAGACATAAAAGACCTATACGAAGAAAACTACAAGACACTACTGCAAGAAACCAAAAGAGATCTACATAAATGGAAAAACACACCTTGATCATGGACAGAAAGACTCCACATTGTGAAAATGTCAATTCTACC
>NW_004444123.1:236368-238152 GCF_000243295.1 Trichechus manatus latirostris | reverse complement strand
CATTCTGGCAGCTACCAGATACATGAGGAAATGCTCCCAATCATTAGCCATTAGAGAAATGCAAATCAAAACTACAATAAGATACCATCTCACCCCAACAAGGATAGCATTAATCCAAAAAACACAAAATAATAAATGTTGGAGAGGTTGTGGAGAGACTGGAACACTTACACACTGCTGGTGGGAATGTAAAATGGTACAATTACTTTGGAAATCGATTTGGCATTTCCTTAAAAGTCTAGAAAGAGAAGTACCATATGATCCAGCAATCCCACTCCTTGGAATATATCCTAGAGAAAAAGGAGCCGTTACACAAATACATATATGCACACCCACATTCATTGCAGCACTGTTCACAGTAGCAAAAAAATGGAAACAAGCTAGGTGCCCATCAAGAAATGAATGGATAAACATATTATGGTATATTCACACAATGGAATACTACATTACAATAAGGAAGAACAACGAATCTGAGAAACATCTCATAACATGGATAAATCTGGAAGGCAGTATGCTGAGTAAAATTAGTCAGTCGCAAGAGATCAAATATTGTATGAGACCACTACTATAAGAACTCAAGAAAAGGTTTAAACACAGAAGAAAACATTCTTTGATGGTTACGAGGGTGGGGAGGGTTATTCACTAACTAGATGGTAGACAAGAATTATCTTAGGTGAAGGGAAGGACAACACACAATACAGGGGAAGTCAGCACAACTGGACTAAACCAAAAGGTAAGAAGTTTCCTGAATACAACCAAACACTTTGAGGAACAGAGTAGCAGGGGTAGGGGTCTGGCGACCATGGTTCCAGGTGACATCTAGGTCAATTGGCATAATAAAGTTCATTAAGAAAAGATTCTGCATCCCACTTTGGTGAGTGACGTCTGGGTTCTTAAAGCTAGCAAGTGGCCATCTAAGATGCATCAATTGGTCACAACCCACCTGGAGCAAAGGAGAATGAAGAACACCAAAGACACAAGGAAAGTATTAGTCCAAGAGACAGAAAGGGCCACATAAACCAAAGAATACATCAGCCTGAGACCAGAAGAACTAGATGGTGCCCAGCTACCACCAATGACCTCCCTGACAGGGAACACAACAGAGAGTCTCTGACACAGCAGGAGAAAAGTGGGGTGCAGACCTCAAATTCTAGTAAGAAGACCAGCCTTAATGGTCTGACCAAGACTGGAGGAACCCCAGGAATCATGGCCCCCGGAATCTCTGTTAACTCAGAACTGAAACTATTCCTGTAACTAACTCTTCAGACAAATACGAGACTGGACTATGGGACAAAAAATGATACTTGTGAAGCGTGTGCTTCTTAGTTCAAGTAGGTACACGAGATTAAATAGGCAGCTCCTGTCTGGAAGCAAGATGAGAAGGCAGAAAAGGACATGAGCTGGTTGAATGGACACCGGAAATGTGGAGTGGAAAGGAGGAGTGTGCTGTCACATTACAGAGACAGCGACTAGGGTCACATAACAATGTGTGTATAAATTTTTGTATGACAAACTAACTTGAGCTGTAAACCTTCACTTAAAGCACAATTAAAATTTAATTGAGAAAATGTTCTGCATCCCATTTTGGTGAGTGGCATCTGGGGTCTTAAAAGCTAGCTAGCGGCCATTTAAGATGCATCAATTTGTCCCAATCCACCTAGAGCAAAGGAGAATGAAGAACACCAAAGACACAAGGAAAGTAGTAGCCCAAGAGACAGAAAGGGCCACATAAACCAGAGACTCCATCAGCCTGAGACCAGAAGAACTAGATGGTGGCCAGCTAC
>NW_004444123.1:233121-234487 GCF_000243295.1 Trichechus manatus latirostris | reverse complement strand
AAAGTATTTGATTGTGTTCAGGAAACTTCTTAGCTTTGGTTTAGTCCAGTTGTGCTGGCTTCCCCTGTAGTGTGTGCTGTCCTTCCCTTCACCTAAGATGATTCTTATCTACTATCTAGTTAGTGAATAACCCTCACCCTCCCTTCCCACCCCCATAACCATCAAAGAATGTTTTCTTCTGTGTTTAAACCTTGAGTTCTTACAATAGTGGTCTTATACAGTATTTGTCCTTCTGTGACTGACTAAATTCACTCAGGATAATAAATTCCAGCGTCCACCAAGCAGTACGATGTTTCACAGCTTCATTGTTGTTCTTCATCATTGAGTAATATTCCATTGTGTGGATATACCATAGTCTGTTTATCCATTTGTCCGTTGATTGGCACCTAGGTTGCTTCCATCCTTTTGCTATTGTTAACAGTGCTGTGATGAACATGGGTGTGCATATATCTATTCGTGTGACAGGTCTTATTTCTCTAAGATATATTCCAAGGAGTGGGATAGCTGGATCGTATGGTACTCCTATTTCTAGCTTTTTAAAGAAGCGCCAAATCAATTTTCAGAGTGGTGATACCATTTTACATTCTCACCAACAGTGTATAAGTGTTCCAGTGTCTCCACAACCTCTCCAGCATTTGTTATTTTGTGTTTTTTGGATTAATGCTAACCTTGTTGGGGTAAGATGATATCTCATTGCAGTTTTGATATGCATTTCTCTAATGGCTAATGATTGTGAGCATTTCTTCATGTGACTGTTAGCCGCCTGAATATCTTCTTTGGTGAAGTGCCTGTTCGTATCCTTTGCCCGTTTTTTAATTGGGTTTTGTCCTTTTGTTGTTGAGGTTTTGCAGTATCTTGTAGACTTTAGAGATTAGACACTGATCCGATTTGTCACAGCCAAAAAATTTTTCCCAGTCTGTAGATTGTCTTTTACTCTTTTGGTGAGGTCTTTTGATGAGCATAGGTGTTTGATTTTTAGGAGCTCCCAATTATCTAGTCTCTCTTCTGGTGTTTGAGCGTTGTTACTCATGGTTCATATTGTGTTTATACCATGTATTAGTGCTTCTAGCATTGTCCCTATTTTTTCTTCCATGATCTTTATCGTTCTTTATTTTATATTTAAGTCTTTGATCCATTTTGAGTTAGTTTTTGTACATGGTGTGAGATACGGGTCTTGTTTCATTTTTTTGCAGATGTATTTCCAGTTATGCCAGCACCATTTATTGAAGAGACTGTCTTTTCCCCAATTAATGGACTTTGGGCCTTTCTCAAATATTAGCTGCTCATAGGTGGATGAGCTTATATCTGGATTCTCAACTCTGTTCCATTGGTCTATGTATCTGTTGTTGTACCAATACCAGGCTGT
>NW_004444123.1:205725-229490 GCF_000243295.1 Trichechus manatus latirostris | reverse complement strand
TTCTACTGCCTCAATTCTGCTCCTATGACTTTCTATTGAGTTGTCTAATTCTGAAATTTTATTGTTAATCTTCTGGATTTCTGATTGCTGTCTCTCTGTGGATTTTTGCAGCCTATTAATTTGGCATTATGTTGTTGAATAATTTTTTAAGTTCTGTTATACTGTGTCTGTATGTTGCCTGGCTGTTTCTTCATTTTGTTGAATTTCCTTTCTAGAAGAAGTTCTAGAAGAGTTCTGTATATTAATCTTTTGTACTCTGCCTCTGGTAATTCCAAGAAGCTCTCTTCCTCCAGAGAATTTATTGATTCTTTATTTTGGGAGCTTGCTGAAGCCATCATGGACTGTGAGACATAGCTTCTTGTTTTGTTTTGTTTTGATATGCCCAAATAGGCTGCTCTTGTGCACTAGTTTGATTTTTGACACCTTTGAATCTCTAACGTCCTGTCACCAGGTAGTCAGTTCTGTAACTAAGTATGTGCACATAGGAGTCCATTAAATTTTCCTATATGGGTTCAGCTCGGGTGTCCAGGCTGAAGTGTGTGATGCAGGCTCTCACACCCCGTCCTAGAGAGGCATGGGTGATTGGTGCAGGCACTGGACTCTGGCTGTGGTAGGGGATCACATGGTGAGTAGGCAGGGGGCTGACAGTTGCCTCTGAGAGTCTGAAAGGAAAGCGTGTCCCTATTCTCTAGGGTGAGTAGGTAGGTGAGTTTTGCAGCCGGACTATGAGCACCCCACTCCATTGGCTGTAAAGACTTGAGGGCACCACTTTTTCTTGGACTCCTGTAGTAGGTGACTGGGAGCTTTAGGTGATACCACCACTCCTCATGCCCCTGTTGCAGATTGATAAAAGTGCCTTCTTAAGGGGCAGGGCTGTTTCGAGGGTCACAAATCTGCCAGTTTACAGCTGAAGCAGTTGAAGTTAAACTTCAGATGTTTGCCCTGTTGTACTGTGGTAGTGAGGGTTAACACTGTTGAGATGGGTCCCCACAAGTCTATACAGGGGTGTAAGGAACTCAGAGTCTGCAGACCCCTTATACCTGTGCCTAGCAAAGGAGCTGTGCCGACCCTGTGTTCTTGGCTTAGGGGAGCCAGTAGCTTATTTGTTCCCTCTCCAAGGCCAGGAGAATGGGTCAGGGCGCCTTTTGGGACCTACTTCTGGCCCAGCGGACTCCCGGTGCAGAGCGCGGAGGGAGGAGGTAAAAGGGAGAGAGGTTTTTCCCAAATGGGCTTTTTTTTTTTTTTTTTTTTTTAAATCCCCACGAAAGGCCACACACATATACTTATCCTAGCCACTTGGGAGCTGCTTTTACTTGTTTGGAGTGGCCAAGCAGAATCTCTGGTGCCGGGTCTCTCTCGATGTGGAAACTGCTTCCCGAGCGCGCACACAGCACAACTGTTTGCCTGCTTCACTGCCGACTGGCATGGCTGCAGAGCTGCAGTTTCGCAGCCGCAGCTCTGGTGCTCTTCGCTTCTTCCAAACTGTCCCCCTCTCCCCCGCCCTGACACTCAGTCCGATTCCTCAACTTTGCCTTGTTCAGGGCTCCTAGATATTCATATAGAATCAAATCACTTGTTTTTCCAGGTCTTTTGTTGTAAGAGGGATATAGGAAGCATCTAACTACTCCGCCATCTTGGCCACGCCTCTGATATGATCTTTCTTGAAAGCATTTTGTCAATAACATATATCAACAGTCTTAAGAAGTACTTCTGATCTTTAATTTAGCAATTTCTTTTTATAAATATGTATTAAGGAAATACAGAATTATGTATTAATAGTAAATATTCTTTCTGATAGTAAAAATAATAAACCTAAGTATTCAACAATAAGGAAATTGCTAATACATTGATTGCATTCACATGATAGCATACTATGTATCCATTGAGAATGCTTTTAAAGAGTGTTTTTTGTGTGGTATGAGAAATGCTCATGATATAATGTTAAAACAGTAATGTAGGATACCAGATGTGTTTGTGGTAACATCTCAAATATATGATATAAGCACAAACATATGTGTACACATATGCATATCTCCATAGAAAAAAAGACTGCATTCTAAACTGAAAAATATAATACTTATAATTAATATATTTTGACAAAAAAATCTCTGAAAACAAAGCATTCCAGTCTAAGACCATAACCTACTAAACTTAAGTGTTACCCATTTATATAACAACTAAAACTAATATTGACAATTCTTTGTAGTTATTACAACTCTTTGCCAATATCCTTAGACTAGCCCCCAGGATTCTGCAGGAAGTAGCTCCTGTGTAGCTTCTCAGTTGGCTCTTGTGCCCCCCTCGTCCTCACCCACTCTGCCCAATCACACTGGCCTCCTTTCATTTTCTCAAACCTGTGAAAATTTCACCCTTCTCACATCCTTCACCAAGGCCACTCTCACCGTCTGCAACCTTCTTCACATTATTTTTCTCTGAGCTGGTGCCTAGTCATCTGTTACATCTGATCCTAAATGTCATTTGCTCAAAAAAGGTCATTCCTGACCCTTCACTGTATGAAATTTCCTAATATGCAATCTTAGTGACATATGCTTCTACTTTAATATACTTATTAAAGTTTGCAATTTTGTATTTTTATGTGATTATTGGTTAATTTCTACCTCTCTTCTAAACCACTTTCTGGCAGGGATACATCTTTTTAGTTAATCACTGTCCTTCCAGTACCCAGATAATTTCTGACTTGCTCCATAAAATATGCTAGAGACATGTCTGTTGGGCAAACAAATGAATGACAAAATATCTCAATTTAATTCTATGATAGCAGATTTTTGCTCCTCAGGTGTAAAACTGCCCCTGATATATCCTTAAAGGTATATAACTAGGGAAAAAATAATAAATGTGTTTGTAACCCTATTTACAAATAAAGAACTCAAATTCTCTGAATTCTATACAAAACTGCTGTTGTGTAGATCCGACTCACAGTAACACTCCGCACAGTAGTACACAACTCTGCCCCTCTTGTGTTTGCAAATCAGACTTTTGTGATCCACAGGGTTTTCGTTGATTAATTTTTTGGAAGTAGACAGTGAGGTCTTCCTTTAGTCCATGTGGCTATGGAAGCTCTGCTGAAAGCTGTTCAGCATCATAGAACATGCAAGCCTTCACTGACAGACGTGGGCGGCTGTGCATGAGGTGCGCTGGCTGGGAACAGAACCCAGGCCTCCCGCATGCAAGGTGAAGATTCTGTCACTGAACCAGTACTGTCTCATGTTAAAAATAATAGTTCTTAAATATTCACACAACTTATTAGGCAGCAATTCCATGGCTGGCTTCCCCACGTGACCCTCAGCATGGAAGGACTAGAAACCCCGAAGTTAACCATGGTATGAGTTTGAAAATGGCTTGAGCATTTTTAAATGTTTCCCCTCCTATAAAGGGAATTTGTTTTGTTTTTGGTTTTGTTTTTTTGTTTGTTTGTTTATTTTCCTTTTTTAAGCAAGTCAAGCCTTCCAAAGTCAAAGGTAAGTCTTTGGGGTTCTCTGCTGAGGAGATATAATTAAGAGATTTCTACCAAAGACTCTGTACAAAGTCTGAAACATGAACTTCAGCCACCAGTTCACTGCAATGAAGAGCTCTCTTGGGCTCTGTATGCAGAATCCCCTGCTGAGTGCGCAGCCCCTGGCTGGGATTTGCATCTCATCATCACGCTGCTGCCTCCATAGACACAACACATAGAGTACGCACTTGTTCATGATGTCAAGAAAATAGCCAACTAGGTATCAGACACAAATTCAATAAGCTGCCGTGTGAGTGATGTGAGCAGCTGAGTGCTTAAATAAGTTTGATAAATTAATGTTTAACTCAGTTCTTGCGGAAGAATGTCTCCTAATTACATATTTCTATAATTTTATTGGCCATAACGTGATATACGATCAGAATTGTCAATATTTTCAGTGGGCATATATTCTATAGCCAAATGTTTGAGATGACGTCTACCTTATTGCCCATTCATATTTTCAGCAATAATATAGCAATGATTTTTAATTTTAGGTAAAACAAAAAAAAGTCCTATGTTTTTATATTTGTGTGTATTTATACCTCCAGAAATGTGCTAGAACTTTATGTAAAAATGTATTACTTTATTTTTTGCAGAAGAGAAATTTGCTTCACAAATAGAGAGTGGTTTTTTCTACTCCCCCCACCCCCGGATTCTTACTGTACTTTCTTTGAATCTAAGAATTTCTTCCCACAGTTGCAATCCCTGATATATCTTGGGTTGATGTTTTAAAATAATTTATTTTAACTTGTTGTTGTTGTTGTTGAGAATATACACACCTACGCTGCTATCTTTACGGGAGCAGATCACCAGGTATTTCTCCTGGGGAGCTGCTGGGTGGGTTTGAACAACCAAACTTTCACTTAGCAGCGCAGCTACTTAACCATTGTGCCACCAAGGCTCCTTTTGTCTTGAGTTGATTATAACACAACATCTGAAATGGTCAGGGAGAGAGATCCAGGGCTGTTGCTCCATAATCAAAGAACTTCCTAAAAAGACACTCAATTAACTTCTTCTATGTCTTTAAAATAGTTTGGTGAATAATTACATAATGTGAAGAAACCTTACTTAGTACATCCAATACCTTTAATACATAAGCACTGGAAATACTAGCACCTGCTACTTTAGACTTTTACAGGGTTGCAATTTTTATATAGTGGGCCTTTATGAAAAAATGGAGAGAGCTGTAATTCCTTTAACCTGTAATTCTAAAAATATGGGCCCTGAAATCAGGGTAGAACCCAAAATCAAACCTGTTGCAATTGAGCCAATTCTGACTCATAGTGACCCTACAGGACAGAGTAGAACTGCCCCCAAAGGGTTCCCAAGGCTATAATCTTTATGGAAGCAGGTTGCCACATCTTTCTCCCACAGAGCGGCTGGGTTTGAACTGCCGACCTTTTGGTTAGCAGGCCAGCACTTTAACCACTGTGCCACCCATTAACCCGTTGCCATGGAGTCGACTCCGATTCATAACAACCCTATAGGACAGAGTAGAACTGCCCCATAGGGTTTCCAAGGAGAGGCTGGTGGATTTGAAGTGCAGACCTTTTGGTGAGCAGCCGAATAGGGCAAGTGGTCCTAAGATGAAGTGAACTCACAGCAGCAGAGCACTCTGCTTGTGCGGCTGGCGAGGCTGACACCAGCATCCTCCTCTCTTCTCTTCCACTGGCGCCATTCACTGTGTAAGACCTGAGGCGGACTCACATGCAGCCCGACCCTCTAACTCATTACGGGGAAATGAATTCAAACTGCTTGAAAAGAAACTGCCTCTTTTATCTTCCCACTGACTGACAGGCAACGACAAAGTTCTCCAACGGGATTCCAAGTTGCAAGCTGTACTGCATCGCTGCAACAATCCCCTGGCGGGTTTTCCCAGAGGGCAGTGTGTCAGACACACCGCATTACTTGCAAGCACCGCTCTGAAAGTGCGTGTTTCACTCCACATCAGGGACCATAAAACAAAGCTGTCCCTTTCCTAACACCATTAGCCTTCCCGCAGCCGCCCTGCAAGTCAAAGGTGTTTCCACGTATAATTATTTTCTTTACCTTCCCAAGAAAACAAATGCTTCTGTTTTCTTTTTTTCCCCTTGTAATTTTTATAAAACACAGTTTATTCTGGGAGGAAAGGCACCCAGAGAATCAGACTGTGTGCAAAAGTCTCTGGATTTCTCTAGGTAACCTTAAAAGATGGATTGCATTTTCCTGGTTCTTCGAGATTTTTAGAGATTAATAGCATTTGAAGATACTGACCCGCTAAAGCACCATCTCTGGTGACTGGAAACCCCTGGAGACGGTGAGTGCATTCTGGATGCTGGTGTTTGAAGGTCATTAAAAATCTGCCTTCCTCTAGTTTAAACGCAGCGGTGCTTTCTCCACCTGTGCTGACTGCGTTTTCCCTTTATTGTCTTCCGTCTCTAGATGGGGATGCGCGCCGAGGGGCCAACGCCGTGATACTGATCCTGGGAGGAGACACCGACTCCCATCATAAAAAGGGGAAAAGAAGGTTTTGCAGAGAAGGGAGATGGCAATCGCTTTCGTATTCCTCCTTCTTCACTACTAAGGAGCCCTGGTGGTGCAACGGTTAAGCGCTTGGCTGCTAAACGAAAGGTTAGCTGGCGGTTCGAACCCACTCAGCGGGTCCACGGGAGAAACACCTAAGGGTCTGCGCCTGTAAACGTTACAGCCTAGAAAACCCTACGGGGCAATTCTACTCTGTTACATGGGGTCGCTGTGAGTTGAAATAGACTCAAAGGTGCCTAACAACAACATCTCTACCTCGAAAAGTCTTATACGGTCTTTAAAGCACCCCCTCCCAGATGCCACCATTGTAGTGACAACCTCATGTTCTTGCCCCCCACCCCCTAACCTCAAAATAAATGAAGTCGTCCACTCCTCGGTGCCTTCCTAACACTATCTTTATGCCTCCGTTATAAAGAAAAATAAAACCAGTTGTTGGACGCTTGATTCAAACCCCTGCGACCCCATGAATGCCGGAGTAGAACTGTGCTCCACAGGGTTTCTCATGGCTGATTTTTCAGAAGTAGATAGCCAGGCCTTTCTTCTGAGGTGCCTCTGAGTGGACTCAAACCTCTAACCTCTTGGTTAGCAACTGAGTGTGTTAACCCTTCGCGCCACCCAGGACTCCTCAGTTATAAATGGTTTCATTTACTGCTATTTCTTTCCTTGTTTATTTTACAGTATCCTCAGTGTTTTTGTCTGTTCACCGCTAGCAACTATCAAAGAAAGAAATGCAGGCCAAACATGAGAAACTAGGAAGATTTAACATGACACCAGTCACCAAAAGAGGTTTCCTGAGTAATCACTGAAATTACTCAGTAATCACTGATGATGCCCTTTTATCCTTCTGTAGGTTCCTGCCTCACCATTTCTGACTGGCCCTTGCCTTCTCTTCCAGCCGGAAGCAGCTGCAGTGGATTCCAATTCCTCTGTTTTGGAACCCTGTGCCCTCAGCAGCCCTTTTTTTTTTAATGTATTGCAAAAATAACGTGTATTTATTGTGTAAAATTTAAAAATTATGTATGTGAAAAAAGGAAAAATAAATCATTCTTGATACAACCACCCAGAGATAAGCATTATATATATTTGTCCTCCAAATTTCTATTTCAGTCTTTTAAAAACAGTCCTCAAACTAACTAAATATTTGGGTTTTTTTTAGGCCCATCAGTTCTCACAAGCAAGGAAAGCATCGGGTTAATGCTAACTTGAAGACTTCTTCCTTCTCCCCTTTCCTTGCTTTTCATCCTTCTTTTTAAAAGACTCATTTCTGATTGGAAGTATACATTCAGGAAAAAATTGCCTAAAGCCTATTTCTTGTTCTTCTTTGTATATTTAGGAAGAATTTTCAGAGGTCAATAAAATGATTCATTCTCACCAATACGAATTTATTAATCTGCTTTAAAAACAATAAAACGACATTTTCCTTGCTAATGCTCAAGTATTGTTGTCATTTATCCTCATTCTTCCTTTTATTTCCTTTTCTTTATTCAAGTAATCCACATACTCCGTTCTCAAGTAAACCTCTTTACTCTGTGCCACAGCACGCAGTCGGGGGCTAGGTGACAGAGGCATCTGGAGACGGGAACTAAAGTGCAATCCGGTTCTTCAGAGCAGGTGAGAGTTAACGGCACTCAGAGGAGCCGGCGATTAGCATACCCTAGTGCTTTGCTTAGAAACGGAAGGCTCAGAACAATCTGTCAGGTTATCCAGCAAGGAAGATCACTGCCCAGTTCATTCAAAGGAAGGGTATCAGAGAATTAAACTATTCGCAGACCATGCCACAATAACTGTTAAGAAAAAGCAGGATGCGTGTCCTGAAACGTGGTATTTTCTACTAAGAATAGGAGCTGTGTCGTGTCTAAAGGAAATCTCATAATCAAGAGACTGGCATTTGTAAAAAGTATTCTATAGGATCTCTGAATATTTTCTTTTTCTCTTAATAAAATTATTTCTATTTTCCTTCTCGACAATTAGATGGCTTTATAATATTTGTAGTTGACAATGTTTTTGAAATTTTATAAACTAATTATTTGAACATACGTCCTCATCACGCATTTTTTTTCATTTTCCAGTTAAATAAACAGAGTTTGTCATTTTAAATCCGGGATCACCTAAGCCAGAGTCCAACTACTGTGCTGTCAGTGACTGTGGTTTTATCCCTGAGTTGACACATTTCTTTCATTAAAAAAGATATCACACATCCAAAACGTTTCATAAGGAACTTTTACAAACACATTAGCTATGATTTAAACTGTTAGTTAATTCAAATGTGTAAGGAGAAAACAGTCCTGACAGTATTGTAAACTGATCTCCGGAGTCAGCTGCTCACCTAAGCAAGGGGACTGAGCTCTCCCGAGAGCCTTTGAGCAAATCGCTTATTCCAGGTCAGTAAATGGCACTTGAATACCCTAGAAAAACGAATTTGCATCCTATGTTCCTCGTAACTGAACGGATGTTTCAGATCAGGTAGAACCCCACAGAACTAAGTGCTAATTCTCTCTTTTATGGCAGACGTTAGGAAAAGGCAGGGAACACATTGTAATATGTCCCAGTGTGGGCTGGGCAATCTGTTCAGTTTTGCCGTTCACATTTGTTCGTGCTGGCTGTTGTTCTCTGTGTTTTCCTAGTTGTCCTGACCCATAATGAAAGCCAAAGATAAGGACTCGTTTTTCCAAAATCTTCCTCCAATTAGCTCTGTTCCACTTGGCACATCCACACCTGGTTTCCGTCTTGCCCGGCACACCTGAGAACGGTTGGGCTAGGTTTGTCGCATCCTCTTTACTCGTCTGCAAATTCTCTAAGAGCGATGATGCTTCCAGTGCAAACTTTGGTGCCTCCGTATATACCTCAGATTTGGTTTATTAACAACTGGTTGGCAGTCTAATCAATCAGGTTATCAGCTCCCACCTGGTAAAATTTCTGTGCTTTAGGAAACATGGCAACAAATCCCAGTAACAAAAAGAACACAGGTCCTTACAGCAGGCAGAAGAAAGACCATCCAGGAGACAGATATAAACATTTGAAAGTATGGCTTTCTCAAGACAGGCATCTGATAGCGAAATCTAAGCATTGTTTTAAAAAGGAGCTCTTTTATGTTACTACTAATGTTAACATATAAAATTGACATATAATTTAATTATAAAATTATACATAATCATAAAATATCAAGGAATAAACAACAAATATAAATAAAACATTAAGCTCTTCTGAAAGACACAGAAGAATAAATTATTATTATATTATTGACTAGAAAGACTCAGCATCATAAAGATATTAATTCTACCTAAATTAGTCTAAGAATTCAGCATCATTCTTATGAAAATATCATCAGTATTTCTGGGGGAAATTGGCAACTTATACATATTGTTTGAAAAAAAAATAAGGAAGATCAGGTAGGAAAATTCTATACAATAAAAATGAGAGAGACTAAATCTACCAGGCATTAAAATATGTTCTAGTGGTTTAATAATTAAAATACTATGATAATGTACATAAATATAGAATAGAATTTATAATATATAAATAAATAGATCTGCCCAGACATATTCATAGATAAAGGTGGAAATTTGTACCTTTTAAAGATGGAAAATCAAACCAGAGGGGGAAAATACAAATCATTTAATAAATGGTTTTGGGATAATGGGCTATTATCTGGGAGAAAAATAAGGCTTCATCCATATCTGACATATTAGATCAGTATCAATTCTAAACAGATTGAATAGAAATGTTTAAAAATGTGAAAGCATTAAAGTACTAAAAAAAGATAATGACAAAAGGGAAAAAGATTGCCGCTCACATAACAAATTTCCCTAATACAGAAAGAACTCCTAAAGTTCAGTGGAAATGGGAGCAAGAGCTACAAATGAGAATTCCCAGAAAGGAAATACAAATGGTTTTTTACCATATGAAAACATGCTCAAAGTAACTCATAATGAGAAATGCATACCGAAAATACTGTGAGGTACAACTTTTTACCGTATCAAAGTGGCAAAGATGAGAAGTTTGACCACACACTCTGTTGACGGAGGTGTGGAGACAGAGTCACCCTCCTACTTCTCCCGTGACAGTGTAAACCATAAGGCCTCTACATAGGGGAATCTGGCAATGTCTTACAAAGTTACAGAGTCACCTTTTCTTTGACTTGGCAACTCATTTCAAGAAATTCATTCTACCGATATACTTGTAAAAGCGTGAAATGTTTCACTTATAAATTTATTCATAAAGGCAGTCTTTGAAATAGCCAGAGAGTAGAAACAACTTAACTTTCCATTAGTAGGGAGCTGGTTGAACGAGTGATGATAATATCTACAATGGAATACTATGAAGTTGTATAAAGAATGAGGACATTCTGCAGGTAATGATACCAGAAGGTGTCTGAAATTACTAAGTTGAAAAACACAAGGTGAAAAATAACATGTACAACAAGGTAACATTTGTATAAAAAAGACATTTATGTGGGAGGGAGACTGTATACATTAGTGAATAAAGGAATAATTACATGTATTTGCTGATATAATTTTTAATAAAATAATTTTTAAGAAATCACATTTTGACATGTGCTTCCTCACGCGATGTTAAAACCAAAAACCTAATGCTGACTTTGTAAAGATTTTAGTTCAGGACCTGAGCTGCCATGTAAAACAGGGTCTTCCACAGACACGCCAATATCTTGCCCAGCAAAACAGTGGCCTGGCTGTAGGCACATTTATTGTGAAGCTAGCCTCGCTCCCTACCCGCTGAATTTTCCTATCTTATAAATTCCAACCCCATCTCTTTAGCAGCCATTGCAGAAAAGGATGAAATACAGTTGTTCGTTATATCAAGGAAATAACCAATTAGCCGTCAGACAATTCAATAAGCTTCGTATAAATCCAGTGAACAGATGATATCTCACATAATTTTGATGAATTAATGTTTATTCGTTTCTTGTAGAGCTATGCAGACCTCCCCATCTTCAGTGTCAATGTCATCCAGCTGTGGACGGGTGACAGGAAAAGACAGCCTCTGAAGTCCTTTTACTTAGCAGTGAACATCAGAGTTCCAGCAACAGTGAGCCAATGAAACGAATTTCCTCGGGCCCATCCCAGGCTGATCCTTCTGCCTCCAACCTCACCCCCTTCCAGCCCCAGAGTTGAACACACTGCAAAACTCTGAGTCAAATCTTGTAATTGCTTCCAATTTGTCTGTTTTGCTTTTGGCAATTAACAAACTTAAATGTTATCATGAAGGAGTTCATCTCATTTATAAGATCAGGTTTTCCCTCCACTAAAATATGCAGGCACTCTCTTCTTTATTACCAGCAAGAGATAAATGGCTGGTTTTCGTTGCTGAAGAATATATAATGGTTAAAAAGTCACTTTTTTCCTCCAGCTCTACATAAATCACAGAACTAGTCAATATTTAATAATGCTTGCCTTGGTCTGGAGTCCCTTGATCACCCCTGTCATGTGTAATAGCTCCCTCTCCGATATCTTTGACATAAAAGCCCAGCTTTACTGTAGTACTAACATGTAGAGGGTCATTACGGATCGACATTTACCTTAATCTGTGACTGCCAACCATGAACCGATAAATTCCAGCAGATTCCACTGGGAGAAATCAGTAAACTTCTCAGTGGAAAGAACTGAAGGAAAATTCTGCCGAGAACAGAATACATTTTCTACAAGGGCTGTTCTACAAATGGATTCTGACTTTTGAAAGTTCTCTTGCTGCGCAGCTTTGCAACATTTAATACCGTTTTGATGGTTTGAGAGACAGGATGACAACCGAAGATGACATGACTTAGAAGGCAAGCAGAAGTTTTCTCTGCAAAAACAATGCAAGATTAAACACACGGGGAATATGGCTCTTGCATTATTCACACGGATGCCTTGGTGGAAATGGTAGGGCTGTCGGGGTCCAGCCTAAATGTTACCTCTTTGTTTCAAATCGATCATCACTCCTTCACCTCATAATCTTACAAGTGCCTCACAGCAGAAGACATCAAAACCCTGATTGCATGAAAAAAGGACACACCAATCTTGGAGGGGATCAGCTCAGACTCTGACATTGCACTCGAAGTGTACAATTGCTTGCCAACCCAGTATGCAAACAGGGACATTCTTTTAGAACTTAGAAAAGTCTGTCTGTTTTCTTCTTTCCTCACCTGTTTTTGCACTGTGGGTATGCTTTTCAGTCCTAGAAAGAGTTGTCGACAATTCAGGAACAAAGAAAGATTTTAAATTCTAATGCAAATTATTTTGCTGTTAATAGCATGCATGACTATATTCATGTTACTGTATATTTGCTACAAATTTTAAAAAGAAATGCTGAGAACATCTTTTTAAAAAATAGTATGGCCACTTCTGGAAATAATAAAAGGAAACTCGGCGAAAATAAAAAGATGTTGTTGCTAGGTGCCATCGAGTCGGTTCCCACTCATAGCAACCCTGTGTACAACAGAATGAAACACTGCCATCTTCACGTTCATTGTTATTCTTCAGCCCTGACCCTCCACTTTACCAAGCATGACGTCCTTCTCCAGAGACTGGTCGCTCCTGATAACATGTCCAAAGTATGTGAGAAAATACATACCTATGTTTTTCTATGCTAGGGTTTGTTTAAAATAAGCACCATACCATGAACCACACCTGACTTACTGAATCAGATACTTTTTCATAACACTTTCAAGGAACCCCACGTAGTCTATGCCCTGTTCAATTAATTTATTAGCACACACACCAGCATTGCCAATTTAGTTTAAAAATATGAAAATGGTGAGAACAACTAGCTTAATTTAAGACAGACTGCAAAATTAAAGCACATCTCTTTGCATGAATAGCGTTTTATGTTTTAACCATCTCATTAAAAAACCAAATCAAACTAGTTGGCATCAAGTTGATTTTGACTCATGGCAAGCCGATGTGCGTCAAAGTAGAACTATGCTCCATAGGGTTTTCAGTGGTTGATTTTTCAGAGGTAGATCACCAGGCCTTCTGAGGTGTCTCTGGGTGGACTCAAACCTCCACCCTTTCAGTTAGCAGTGTACTGCATTAACCATTTCCACCAAACAGGGATCCCAAGCCTCTTATTCAGCAAGGGAGAAAGACTATAGAACATGCACTGACTAGCAGTTCTCGAACTTGAGAGTGTATCAGAATTGCCTGGAGGGGTTGTTAAAACACAGATTGCTGGGCCCACATCCAGAGTTTCTGATTCTCTAGGTCTGGAGTGGGCCTGAGACTTTACACTGCCCATGATCTCTCACACCAGACTCCCGCTGCTGGTCCACACTAGCTCTGCCATGTACATTATCTTTAGGGAAGATAAAAAAATTAAAATCTGTGGCTGAAAGAAAGGTTTCAAAACAAAGTAAATTGTTTTCTAATGTTATTTAACATTTAAAAATTACAAACAAATTACCTTGATCTGCATAGAAAATTCCAGTAAAAAGGACTGAGTATGTTAAGAGTCCGTTAGGAGAAGAAGGTTCTTCCCACTTTACATGGGCTTCTCGGGGTCCCCCTGCTTTGACAAACACGTTCACTGCTCCCTCAGGAGAGGATTCTAGAGTTCGATTTTCCACCTGCGAGTATAAAAAGATTTATTTTTGTTTGCAAATAAAGTAAGTACATGTCGCACTTTGAGCATATTTCTTCAAAGACTCTCTCTCTGCTGTGAAGTAAACTATTTTGACAGTAGCATCTTGTATGAATACCTCCTTCTGTCAGCAGGATCAAAGCATACCTCATGGTTTTTTCTTCCTGCTGGTAAGCTTAAAATTTGGGCTGGTTACCAACGCAGTTGTTCATGATTTCCAGAAAATTTGGATCAGCTCACATGTGATTGTCCTCACGTCTGAGCATATTCACAGACTACTTCTAGGACTGCTTAACAGTGATTTTTATGTGGTTGCAAAAGAGAAGGAATACATCAAGTCTGTTTTCATGAGTTTCTGCCTGAAGTGACAGAGTTCTGGGCTTTGTTAAAAGGCCACTCCAAGCATCTTGAGACATACACACACATTAAAACAGTTCTGCAAGCTGCTCTCCAGGTATGTAAAGATGGCCCCAGGCCAGACATCGAGACATAAACACACCTGAGTGATTTCATCCCAAGGTATAATCATTAAAAAAAAAAAAAAAAAAAAGGATGAAAACTTCATTAATATAGTGTTAATGAACCTTTGGAGAAAATAGCAAAAGATGAGTCATTTGACGAGAAGCATTCTGAAATAAAATGTAATCCCTGCCTGCACTATTACAAGAGCGATTTCCATAGCTAAATAAGTAAAATGACTAAGTGGCCAGAGAAGATGAAGTTGGCAAGAATGCAGAAAGGGCTTCAGGGTATTTTACTATTTTCTAATCACTACCTAAGACTTGGTTAACCCATTACCACAAACTCTTAACCATCATTCATAAATGTCTGACTTTTTAAGATTTATTGAAGATGTTGATAATTTTGACCTTTTTCTTAAAGTATAGGCCCATGCCTGAGAAGAAGGTGATCAGATGTGAAATCCTTGGGCAGGCAAATATTCTCAATTATTAAACCTTTATTTGTTATGGTGAATACACTTTCCCAATTATGAAAGTAAATGTGAAAAAGACAGTGTTAATTTTTAATAAGTATGAGGTCATGACATGCTTTATTTTCATCTGAAAAAGGCTATAGGGTTCTTTAGATCTATAACTTCTATTCTTTTTCCAACACAATAGCTGTGTACAAAAAATGATAAAGAAACAACTGGAAAAACATTAATCCATCACTTTAATATTTCATAAAGATGCAATTGGTTTCATTATGTCTATGTGTATAGTTCAAATTACTCTGTAAAGAGTAGTTTTAAAGGGTTCCAAATAAAATGAGGCAGAAAAAGTTGAGTAAAGAATTGAAGGCGATTCCAGATAATTCAATTCTCCTGTATATTATTCTCAAATATCTGGTTAATTCAAAATAAATATATTTTTAAATTTCTTTAAGTATCTGGATAAACACTACACTTTCTACCTTACTTTATAGATGTAGAAATAGCATTTAATAAATATATAAAGTATATTTATATTGTTTTATACTTGGACATCAGGTAATACAACTGGATTAATCATGATCTTTTGCTCAGAAAACACTATGATCATGGGTTCTTGGATGTTCCTTTTTTATTTCATAAATAGCTTTAAAAATTTTAATGATACAAGTTAACTTTTCTCAATAAGAAACTCGAACACAGATTTCCAGTCTTACTTTGTCTGTGTTTGCATAAAGCATGCATTTGACAATGGTACTTTTACTATGACCCAGTCTTTCCCCCCCCCCCCCAAACTTTTTTTAAAACTTGTATTTCCTAAAGAAGAATGTTAAGGAAAAGATGCTGGGAAGGAAAAGTTGACTTGTCTAACCTGGAAATCTCCCTTGATACAGACAAAAAATATTTGAGAACAAACATGCAGATTGCTCATCCTCGTAACATTTTCACCCTTAATAAAACTCTTACCGTGTGCAAGAAACCCCTTTATAAATACTATTTCATGTATCACTCCAACCTCTTAGGGTAGGCATTATTTTCCTTTTGTAATAGTTGAGAAAATGAAAGCTTAGCAAAATAAATATATTTCCCAAAGAAGCAAGGGGAATAATAGCAGACTTAGGGCAGAATTTCCGTATATGGTTTTCTCTTCTGTAACATACTTTGCCATTAAGATTTAGGTGTCTTAAAATAACAAATTTGCTTTCCTGTAAAATATGAAGACTGTGAAAGGATGAGTGTGTGTGTGTGTATTTATCCAAATAAGCATGTCATCACCAAGAAACCAAGACATCTTTTTAACCATATCACACAGCAGTGACCTATAGTTTCCCACCTCGCCCTTAAGAGGGCCCTAGAGAACTGGATCCGATGAATGTTCCAAGGCCAGACACCGTCGTAAAATTCCCAGTCTTAGCTTCCTGTGTTATCTAACATTGGCTAAGTGGAAAAAAAATAAAATAAAATACAGCTGTTTGCTTATGGACAAATTCCATATTTCGTCAGAGAAACACAATAGTAACGGGTTTCTCTCCAATATAATTGAAAGCGGGGAAAGCACTTAACAAGTTCTTTTCTGTTGCATTCTGTGATAATTTATTTCATTATTTCAAGCTTTTAAAAACCCAGTTACTGGATTTAATTTGACAATCCATATCAGCATCTTAAAATTAGGATCAAAGGGCATTTGTAATTTGTTTTTTATGTTGGAATGTCTTTAAAAGTTAAATACATGGTTTCAACTGGACAAGAACTGAACAAACTATCATGGACTCTTCTCTAAGACAGGCAGGGCAATTCCTTCAGAGTTAGAAATACTAGTAAAAACACTTGATTATTATTTTAGCCATGCTTGGGGAAAAAAAAAACATATTTGGCTAAAACAGCATTGAAATGTTAAGAATATGAAATGTATGTATGTATTTTTTTTTAATATTCTATTTTGCCAAAATTTTCCTTCTTTCCTATTTTTTCCCTTTTATTGTGTGAGCAACTTGCTAATTTTGAGTGTAAGCCATACCACATGCAAGACTGCAGAGCATATTTTTCAAAGAAAATATTGAATAGTATTTTTCTATATGCATGGATAATAGTGATATTCAATATGTAAGAAATGTTAAAAACAAACAAAAAAATAACAGACTTCTCTTTCTAAAAACCAAGATTATTGAACAATATTATATGAAGCAAAAAAAATTGACTCCAAAAATTTAGTTTTATTTCTTCCGTCAAGAGTTTAAAAAACAAAATTTATGATTTTTTTTGTTTGTCTCAATGAAACGAAAAATGTGTTGTAACATTGGGCTTTACAAAAAAATACCTTTAAGAGATACGTATACAGCAGTGCTGCATCTGGCTGAATTTTGATGACTATCACATATAATTTAATGATAGCAACGCCTGGCTTTTAAGCTTGATTCATAGATTTCTTAAATCAGTAAAGGACATATTTTTAAAAATCACCACCAAAAAAGAGCTGTATCTGTAATCTCTCCCACGATTGAGACAGATATCTAGGACTATTTAGAATACTCAGATCTTTTGGGGACATAATGTTTACTGTAATTGGTACAAAATTATTTCACAGAAACCAAATGACGACCACGAGTTCTAACTTCTCGGCAGCATATAGCTAACTTGCTCTAAATAAAGACGTTGCTGTTCAATCCCGGTGATTTGAGACGGACAGGACCAAGGGGAGAACATAACCGCACTTCCGTCAGGATGGAGTCCAGAATGTCTGAGGCTGTGACAGCGCAGAGTTCACAATCCAGTTCTGCTTTCTCTTTCCCATCAGGGCATCGCGGCGTTTGATTTCTTAAGGTAAATGTTACCTGCTTCTGGGGCAGGACACAGACTGATAACAGTCTCTTTGGTTTAAAGTTGTCAGAACATCGGGAGACAGTGTGGAAGCCAATTTAGTAGCCAGAATCACAATCTGCAGTTTATATTCTTAAAAATGTCTAAGTTTCAAGCCCATGTGAGGGATTCTTTTGTTTCTTTTTTTTTTGAATGGAGAAGGAAAGCTGGCCTAAAGCCATCCCTGCTTTTAAGACTAAGTATCCATCAGAGGAATCCTGGCTATAAAATGCTTAATGGCAATAAAGACTACAGCTCAGCTCTACCCATAGATGATGTGAGCAGCTTGGAAAGAAACCAATTTGGGAAATGAAATGGGAGGTGTGATCAAAATAAGAAAGCCAGAATCAAAACTTACAGCTGTTTTTCAAGATAATATTTATATAATACACTCTTCAATGAAGACAGTGCAATAAAATGGTACAGCATTAGCAAATACTGCCAAAAATATCTAAAAATAATGAGTATTTCCTTTAAAAGTAGTTACATCTATTTAATCAAGAAAAAAAGTAAAATATGATGTTTGGAAATGAAAGAACGTCATGCTAGTCTAGGACAATTATGTACCATTAATTGGGTTTTAAAAAACATATTAAATATAAAAAAGAATTTTTTAAAATCTTTTCAGTGGTAATGAATTACAAGCATAAATTATAGATTTCTGAAACTGGACATCAAAAACTGATATTAATGTAATTTTAAACCCTGTTCTTAGATCAGACAAATGAAGTAAAAATATTTTAGTCTAACGTTGTGTTGTTTTCGGTGCCGCCCAGTCAGTTCTGACTCACAGTGACCCCACGTACAACAGAACAAAATACGGCCCAGTCCTGCGCCATCCTCACAATCATTGTTATGCTGGAGCCCATTGTTGCAGCCACTGTGTCAATCCATCTCATTGAAGGTCTTCCTCTTTTTCCCTGACCCTCTACTTTACCAAGCATGATGTCCGTCTCCATGGACTGGTCCCTCCGATAACAAGTACATAAGATACTCCTGCCATCTTCCTTTATAAGGAGCATTCTGGCTGTACTTCTTCTAAGACAGATTTGTTTGTTCTTCTGGCAGTCCGTGGTATATTCAATATTCTTCGCCAACACCAGAATTCAAAGGCGTCCATTTTTCCTTGGTTTTCCCTACTCATTGTCCAGCTTTTGTATGCATATGAGGCAATTGAAAACACCATAGCTTGCGCCAGGTACACCTTAGTCCTCACAATGACATCTTTGCTTTTTAACACTTTAAACGGGTTTAATATATGAAATAAACTCTACATTTTAATCGATTAACTTACTTTTTGTGGAACAATGTCGCCATATTGTGACAGTTATGGACTTTTAATTATTTTTCACTGTTAATTATAGGCTTACTTAGTTGTTGGATGTATTACTAGTGAGTGAAACCTTCGCTTTCAATATTTCCCTAAATTGGCCTAAATTTTATCTGTGTCTACTAAAACTGCCAACTTACTGTTCATTCCTTAAAATGTATATATTCTGTCCTGCACCAGACCTTTGTGCAGTCTTGAAATTTATGTTGAATATAAAGTCTTAGTAACTCTTAAATGAAATTTTATAAACTCTTCCATCCTGCTTGAAAGGCTAGCTGTGCTCAGTGTGCTAACCACCACTTACTGCTTCCCTGGTATTCACTGTCATCTGACATTTAACCCTGGACCAGACTGTAAATTTGCACACTTACCAGCGGGCCCATCACACAACCTTTGGCTGTGCACGCCTGGACTTGGAAGGAATGCAAGCTCCAAGGAGCAAATCCACGAGCATGACAACTGAGTTCTGAGGAGTTGTGAATTAATACACCATCTAGGTATAATCCATAACTTGTTATAACACCTGGGAAGATAATAATTTGCTTTTAGTATAACTACTAGACAATAGCAAAGAATGTCTTAAGAAAGCAAGTACTTCTTAACACCATTTTTAGTTTCATGAAATCACTGAGACTTGGTAACTGATGTGTCACCTAGTCTAAACCCTGCCTCTTTCCAAAGTATAAAAGAGGCTTGAAACCTTTGAATATCAAATTGTCATGCTAATTAGTAATAGAGACAGAAACAGAACCCAAGTGTTTCAGCACGGGAATCTTTCAACTGCACCATGATAAATGTTGTAACTTGTGTTCTATATCAGAAATGTCAAAAGTGAATAAATTAAATACATTCACAATATTTATTGCTCTATAAAAGATACCCTCTATAGATGTGCTTCAAAAGTAAAATGACCTTATTTGTTAATGCATTATATATTACTCATAATGTATTACTCACTGTTCTAAGTACCTGACATGTATTAATCCATTTAACTCTCTCCTCACAACAATCCTATAATGGAGGCAGTATTATTATCACCATTTTATAGATGAGGAAAAGGAGCCATAGAGAGAGAGATTGAGTAACTTGCTCAAGGTCACACAGTTAGTAAGAATTCGAGTCAGGATTTGAATTTAGGTAGTCTGGCTTCAGAGCCCATGCTGTCAGCTACAACATTAAAGTACCTCCACATACAGCCTTGAGCTAACTGTATGCAGTACGTTCAGGAGGCACTCATAACAGGGTTAGAGACACTATGACTTACTTGCTTTAGTGATGAACTAAAATTGATTTCAGAAGGAATATTATGTGTACTGTCATAAAATCAACTAGTAGGGATATGAGAAATTTGAAGAGTTATTGAATATAGTCATTTTTATTATTCAATGAAAACATTTTTTCGTTATTTTTTATTCTGTGGCTGTTAAGAATATACACAGCAAAACATACACCAATTCAACCATTTCTGCATGTAGAATTCAGCGACACTGATTATATTCTTTGTGTTGTACAACCATTCTCACCTCCCTCCATATGGGATTTGGTTCCTTGGTTTGGAGGTTTAGGACCATGGTTTCATAGGACGTCCCAGTTAATTGGCCTAACAGTGGGCTTAGTGCTTCTGTCTACTACTTCTTAGTTTGTTGTGTAGTGCCTGGGATCTTAAAAGCTTGTAAGTGGCCATCCAAGGCATGACAATTGGTTTCTGTTCGTCTGGAGCAACAGAGGAATAAGGAGAGTCAGAAATAGGAGGGGGATATACATTGTGTGGCTGATTGCCTCCGTGAACAACTGCCTCCTTTGCCATGACACCAAAAACACTGGAGAGTGCCCCGCTACCGTCACTGAAGATTCTGATTAAAGACTCTATAGAAGAATACTGATCAAAAGAGGGAAAATGCAGACCAGAATTTCAAATTCTCATAGACTTCAGACTTTCTGGAGCCATGGAGGCTGGATGAACCACAGAAACTATTGCCCTGAGATAATCTTTAAACCTTAAACCAAAAATATCCCCTGAAATCTTCTTAAAACCAAACAAAGTTTAGTTTAACTAGTGAAAAACGTCAGACTTGAGCTGCTCGAGAAGACAAAGTAAAGTACTATAATGAAATGTGCAAAGATCTGGAGTTAGAAAACCAGACGGCAAGAACATGCTCGGCATTTCTCAAGCTGAAAAAACTGAAGAAAAAATTCAAGCTTCAAGTTGCAATACTGAAGGATTCTATGGGCAAAATATTGAGTGACCAGGAAGCATCAAAGGAAGATGAGAGGAAAACAGAGTCACTGTACCAAAAAGAATTGGTCAACATTCGACCATTTCAGGAGGTTGAATCAAGAACCAATGGTACTGAAAGAAGAGGTCCAAATTGCACTGAAGGCATTGATGAAAAATAAGGCTCCAGGAATTGATGGAATACCAATTGAGATGTTTCAAGAAATGGATGAAATGCTGGAACTGCTCACTGGTCTATGCCAAGAAATTTGGAAGACAGCTACCTGGGCAATCGACTAGAACAGATCTATATTTGTGCCAATTCCAAAGAAAGGTGATCCAACAGAATGTAGAAATTATCAACCAATATCATTAATATTGCACAAGTAAAATCTTGCTGAAGATAATTCAAAAAAGGTTGCAGCAGTACATCAACAGGAAACTGCCAGAAATTCAAGCCCAATTCAAAAGAGGACGTGGAATGAGGGATATCATTGCTAATGTCAGATGGATCTTGGCTGAAAGCTGCGAGTACCAGAAAGACGTTTACCTGTGTTTTACTGACTATACAAAGGCATTGGACTGAGTGGATCATAACAAATTATGAATAACATTGTGAAAAATGGGAATTCCAGAACACTTAATTGTGCTCATGCATAACCTGTACATAGATCAAGAGGCAGTCATTTGAACAGAACAAGGGGATATTGCATGGTTTAAAATCATGGAAGGTGAGCATCAGGGTTATATCCTTTCACCATACTTATTCAATCTGTATGCTGAGCAAATAAAGAAAAATTCGGCATCAGGGTTGGAGGAAGACTCATTAACAACCTGCGATACGCAGATGACACAGCCTTGCTTGCTGAAAGTGAAGAGGACTTGAAGCACTTACTAATGAAGATCAAAGACCACAGCCTTCAATACGGATTACACCTCAACACAAAGAAAACAAAAAAATCCTCACAACTGGACCAATAAGAAACACCACAGTAAGTGAAGAAAATATTGAAGCTGTCAAGGATTTCATTTTACTTGGATCCATAATCAATGCCCATGGAAGCAGCAGTCAAGAAATCAAATGACATTGTATTGGGCAAATCTGCTGCAAAAGACCTCTTTGAAGTGTTGAAAAGCTGGACAATGAATAAGGAAGACCAAAGAAGAATTGACGCATTTAATTATAGTGTTGGTGAAGAATATTGAATATAGCATGGACTGCTAGAAGAACAAATAGATCTGTCTTGGAAGAAGTACAGCCAGAATGCTCCTTGGAGGCCAGAGACTTCATCTCTCGAACTTTGGACATATTATCGGGAGGAACCAGTCCCTGGAGAAGGGCATCATGCTTGGCAAAGTAGAGGGTCAGCAACAAAGAGGATGATCCTCATTGAGACAGACTGACACAGTGGCTGCAACAATGGGTTCAAACATAGGAACGACTGTGAGGATGGCACAGGACCGAGCAGTATTTTGTTCTGTTGTACATAGGCTCGCTATGAATTGGAACCAACTCAACAGCACTCAACAACAGTAAAAAATGTCTGACTTGAGCATTATGCTCTCTTAATAACCATATATATGGGATCAAAGTGACAACAGCAACTCAAAATATTAGATAGAATCCTTAGGTGGCAGTGAGTTTACGTTACTAGGGGAGGAATGACTCAGAAAAGGAAGGTGAGAACAGTTGCTCAATCAAAACATTTTCATCAAAAGGAAGTTAGGGGTCTCCATAACCAACGGTCTATGATCACTAGAAATACAGAATGCTCAAACTGACTAAACACTATATTGTGGGAAACAAAATTTTACTTAAGTACTAAATTAGAACATCTTTCAATGTAAAATTAATTACAAAGTGGCCTTCCAAGTATGCCCTTGAGGAATTATCTTAAATGTTCTTCTGTCAGGTAAGCCTTATTCTAGGACAGAATTTGGAGTGCTTCACCCACATCTCACAAGACTTCTCCATCACAGCACTTGTCCTCATACTATTATTCCTTGTTTAATTGCCTGACTTTGCTGATAGATTATAGGATCCCTAAGAATTGATGCATTCGATGGCGTTGGCGAAGAATACTAAATATACCACGGACTCCCAGAATAATGAACACATAAGTCTTAGAAGAAATACAACTACAATGTTCCATAGAAGCGAGAATGGTGGATTTCAACTCACATATTTTGAATATGTCATCAAGAAAGAACAATTTCTAGAAAAGGACATCATGTTTGGTAAAGTAGAGGATCAACGAATTTGAGGGAAACCTGTAATGAGATATATTGAAATAATAGCTGCCACAATGGTCTCAAATATACCAATGATCATGAATATAGCACAGGGCCAGGCAATGCTTTGTTCCCTTATATGTGGGATTGCCATGAGTCGAAGCTGACTCGATGGCAACTAAGAACAACAACAATCATGTAAGTATGAAAGTCTACAGCATCCCAATGAGAACAGGACCGCTGAAGACACAGAGCTTTTTAGTAACGAAGGACTGAGTCCCCTCAAAAGGGAAAGAAGCCTAATCATATGAGCTACAGGTTGAGGGCAAGGGGAATATCAAAGATGAAAGTTAGAATTAGCAACTATGACCTCATGTTTCATTACAGAGATGAGAATCATAGATGTTATGTATGTTTCATTTCTAGGTTTTCATATGTAGATTTGTATATGCTAATTTTCTCTCCTCTTTTTCCTGTTACTTTTGTTTTTGTGTTTAAAGTTAGTAGATGTTGATTTATAGTTTAGTCATTGAGTTACAGAATATCCAGGTGGATTGTGTCTAAACTAAAAGAGGAATTAACATCACCC
>NW_004444123.1:202302-205270 GCF_000243295.1 Trichechus manatus latirostris | reverse complement strand
TGTACTTCTTCCAAGACAGATTTGTTCGTTCTTTTGGCAGTCCATGGTATATTCAATATTCTTCGCCAACACCACGATCAAAGGTGTCAATTCTTCTTCGCTCTTCTTTATTCATTGTCCAGCTTTCATATGCATAGCAGGCAATTGAAAACACCATGGCTTGGGTCAGGTGCACCTTAGTCCTTAAAGTGACATCATTGCTTTTTTTTTTTAACACTTCACAGAGGTCTTTTGCAGCGGATTTGCCCAGTACAGTATGTCATTTGATTTCTTGGCTGCTGCTTCCATGGGTGTTGATTGTGGATCCAAGTAAAATGAAATCCTTGACAACTTCAATCTTTTCCCTATTTATCATGATGTTGCTTAGTAGTTCAGTTGTGAGGATTTTTGTTTTCTTTATGTTAAGTGTAATCCATACTGAAGGCTGTCTTTGATCTTCATCAGTAATGCTTCAAGTCCTCTTCACTTTCAGCAAGCAAGGTTGTGTCATGTGCATATCTCAGGTTATTAATGCATCTTCCTCCAATCTTGATGCCCCATTCTGTTTCACAGAGTCCGGCTTCTCGGATTATTTGCTCAGCATACAGATTGAATAGGTATGGTGAAAGGATACAACCCTGATGCACACCTTTCCTGACTTTAAAACCACGCTCTTAGTGGAAGTAAAATATAGGTAGAAGAAAGTGCTGATGCTGAATAGCTAAGGGGTAGACTCTGCTGCGTACTCACCTGATGTCTCATAGCCCCACATCTACACTTCTGTACTGTCTCGGGCTGCTGAGCCTGTGAGCCTACGAAGTGCATTTCCAACCTTCTTGCTATTTGCCTTCCTCTTAGATTCTACCATTGAGAAGCACTGCTAGGAGGGCAGAAGCAGGAAGAAAGACAATACTTCCAGCTTCTAGCTCCAGGAGGTAAGGCCTTTGCAGCTGGTTGCTACATTAACAGAGAAGCAAAGAAGTGTGGACTCAAGTAGGAGGCAGAAGCACCTCTTATGCAGTGTTAGCACCTTAAGCTGTGCATCTCATTGGTGCTTTGCCTCCACTTGGGGCAGCATCTTTGGATGGTTCGAGCATAGAAGCAGCAGAGGCAGGGTCTTGGGCTCCAGCCTAGGGAATTCAGCAGCCCCCAAAATCATTCCTTTTGTTCTCCTAGCACCCATGCCATTCCCTGGTGGCCCAGTGGTTAAAACACTCAGCTGCTAACCAAAATGTCGGTGGTTCAAACCCACCAGCCTCTTTGTAAGAGGAAGATCTGGCATTCTACTTCTGTAAGATTACAGCCTTGGAAGCCCTATGGGGCAGTTCTACTCAGACCTGTAAGGTCACTATGAGTCGGAATCGGCTTGATGGCAGTAGGTTTGGTTTTTTTGAGTACTCATGACTTTCTCTTTTTCTTTCTCTTTAGCCATTCCGAGACCTTTGTAACAAACTTCTTGTATTGAATAGCCTCTGTTTTAAACAACTAGCACTTTTTCTGTTTTACCAATTAGATTTTGATTCAAATATCCTCTCATGAGTAAAACTTTCTTTTATTTAAATAAGTTAATGCTTTTATAAAGTCACTGGTATGCTCCAGTTTCTTTTCTGAAGATGACTTTGTCCAGTTTAGTCTTTCTGAAGCAGGTCCATTTCCCTTATTTCCAACTTTGGAGGGAAGAGTCTTTGTTTCACTGTGATAGACCATTGAAGGATCCACAACAAGGTGTGGTCACCAGCATCTGTTCTTTCCCTCAAGTGTGACCATCTACGGACACTCTAAGGATATGTAGAGAAAGTATTTAACTTAATGCCACTTAATATTTGACACACAAAAGTGCAAGTGAATTAAAACTTAGAAATGAAAGATACATAGCGAAAAACTAATACAAAGAAAACTCAAGGGAGGAAAAAATGGATACAATCACAGTAATAAAAATAATAAAAGAAATATTATGTTTCAGGCATTCTGCTAAGCAATTGTTTAATCCTTCAAAAAATTCTTCTGTGCAAATAATGTGCCGCAGAAGCTCTTAAACTGTAAGACCCCTGAAATGCTATCTTCTCGACCTGCTTTTCAACAGAAATAGAAAGTACTCAAATCAATATTTCCCCTTTCTTACATAATTGGGGAAGAGAGCATTTCTTTTATGCTAGGATTATGTGCATAATATCTCATTTATCTGACATATTGGGAAATGAGGTATTTTATAGAAGTTAATTTTCTTTATAACTAAATCTCATCCCTTAAATACAAACTTTAAAAATCTTCACCATTTTTGAGGGAAATCTTTCTAGCAAGCACCACACACTTCCCTGTCTTCTCACACAGAATGTAATGAATATAATGGAACCATTGTGTGACAACTTGGGCTGTGCACAATGCACATCAAAGAGTATTTTCAGCAATTCAGTAACACCCTCAGCAACTGATGAGGCATGGGAGACTTAACCCAACTCTTACCCTAAAGGTCACTCAGTGACAACACTTTATACATTTTTGTGTTTTTTGTGTCTACTATTTGAGTTCTTCTCCACCTCCCCTCAGTAAATTTCCCCCAAAGGTTACTTCTTTGTTTCTTCTACCTGACTCTAGCAAGTCAACTCCCAGCTGCCTATGTGGAGAAACTAGTTAGCTGTGATGTCTACAAATGTGGATAAGGAAAGAGCAGAGAGTTATGGAGACAAGAGCTTAGAATAAGATGCAGTAATTGGTAGTTGCTGTTGAGTCACCTCCAACTCTTGGTGACCTTATCTGTAACAGACCAAAACGCTGCCTGGACCTTTGCCATCTTCGTGATCATTGGTATGTTCCAGTCCATTGTTGTGGCTGTTTTGTATTGTCTACCAACCTAGAGGGCTCATCTTACAGCACTATATCGAACAGTATTCTGTTGTGATCCATTTCATTGGCTAATTTTCAGAAGTAGATCACCAGGCCTTTCTTCCTAGACTGTCTTAGTCTGGAAGCTCCACTGAAACCTGTCCAC
>NW_004444123.1:184991-201696 GCF_000243295.1 Trichechus manatus latirostris | reverse complement strand
TGCTATGTGCTAGAAATGCAGACGTTATCAAGACAGCCCTGGACCCTGCCTTCCTAAAGCTTCCAATCCCCATGAGAAGGCAGACTTTATGTGAATACTTATCAATAGTTATGTGTACTTAGCTCATTAAAGGAAAATCAGATCGAAAAAAAGGAAAAATGGGAAGAGAGGGGAGGGGATGCCAACCCAGTCTGGTTGGTTTAGGGAAGTAAGGATTATATGAAAAACTGACTGTTAAGCTAACTTGGTACTTGGGATTACTTTATCAAGCGGAAAAATGTCAAAAATCGTTATCTGATTAATTGCAACAAATAAAGATTTCACAAAAATAAAGGAAAGACTTTTCAGTGAGATACCAATAAGTTGATAACTTTAAAAATCTAAATATTAAAGACAAATGATCTGTATCTAGAACCTTCGAACCTGGCTCTCCCCCTTTTTGCTTACGTCTGTTGTGATAAAACACATTCAGACGAAATGGATGTTTTATTTGCTTTCTGATTTGTTTTTAACATTCTTAGTACAGTGAAGCATTTTAAAATTATCTCTACATCCCCCCTATATTCTGTGTGTAAGTGTGAATTAAAGGGGAATTAAGAGTCAGCCAGGGTCCTGGCAGGAACCTGGAGAAAGGGCTGAAACTGTAAGATAGGGGTCACCATGTTTGGTAGCGGGGTGCAGGCTCTGAAGCCCAGAGCCGGAGAGAAAGGGAACCAAGAAGAAGAAGTTCCCAGATTCCACTCTTCTCTAACTATCTCATCTCTTGCTGCTGCTACCCATGGACAAACCAACAGGAAGCCACAGAGAGGAAGCCCACTGAGGAATTCCATAAAGGTCAGCCTCGCAGGGCACACAGCTCAGTGGGGGAAGAGCAACAGTGGATCTGAGGGGCAAAAGAAAAACACCAGCATAAGCAAACATATTTTATTGTATTGTACTCTACCGTATTGTATTGTAATGTATTATATTACATTGCATTTTTCATGCTTTTTCTTGATTATTCTCTTATAATAATCAGTAAGGGATCTATAATAAAATAAAAGAATATTGTGCCATGTGGTCAAGGGGATCAGGTCATTTAATCCAGTTCAGCAAATTCTGTTCTTCAGTGGGTAATCCACAGAATGAATGCTGAATTCCTACTGGCAACCTAAGTTAAGCAGTTTCAAGTCTGCCACCTTTCTCTTTTTATAATGACAGGATTTTTAAGGTGTTTAATTTTCAGAGGGAAGCTGGATTATAATTGTCGATAAAGCTCATCCACTGGGATGTATATCTTGGTGCCTCTTCGTCACGTCATGTCAAATTGCATTTCCTAAGGTGTTCGATAGGTTGTCATATGCAACCAAGGAAATTCAATACAAGTACAATACAATGTAAATTTAATACAAGGTATCTCTATTTACACTGAAGAAGTCTGTTTACTGTAAGAATTAAACAACAATGCTTCAGTGTGTCCTAAAAATAACATGCCTGGTGAATAAAGATGCTCCAAACATACTTGCTTGTTTTTTCCTGTGCAGCATGGCAGTGTGAATATCACCTGAGGGTTTCCCCCCAAGGTTTGGATGATGATTGAATGTGGCAGATATCTCCCTGTGTGAATACTTGATCCTTCAATTAAAAAGGAAAAGAGAGAACAGCTTTCACGTTGTGGAATAATGCCTTATTACTGTTACGCTCTCCTAAAAATGGAATCGACGGAATCTGAAAAAGATTGTACTTGGGAAATTCTACCTGACAAACTGATTGGAGGTGTTTCATAAAAGTTACACAAGGTTTGCTCAAAACTGTCAGAGAGTTTTCCTATGTGATTCACTGAACTCTATATCCCATTTCTCCTAGTAAAACCCAGCCCTTCCAGGAAAAGAAATAGAACCATATTTTGACTATTTAAGAAAAAACAGCTATTTCAAAAAAAAAAAAACGTGAGAAACCCAATTGTTTCTTTAAACCCAGAGAAAAACCAGAGCAGTGATTGCAGGAATTTTAAATATCGGTACTGAGAACAAGACATTGAACAAGTAACTGAAATTAAAAAAAAAAAAAAAAAAAATCTTTTTTTTAACACATCTAGGTGAAATCCTATCTAATGAGCATTTCTACAAGAAGCAGGAGTCAGAATAGTGTAGCAAATAGGACCCTGAATTTTTGAGTCATTCAAACATTGTTTTGTGCTCTACTCCTACTGACTAGCTGGCTGATCTTGAGAAAGTAAGTTGCTTAATACTTATAAATCTGAAATTTTCTCATCTATAAAATTGGAATAACAATACCTATTTCATGAACTAGTTATGATAATTAAATTAAAACCTTTATCTCAGTGCCTGGCACATTGCTATAAATAGTACATTATGAGTAGTAGTACTATTAACAGAAAATCAAATACTTTCTGTGCATGGTTGGAATACTTAATTAGCATTTACACATATACCTTTATCTGCATACATTATAAAAATTTATTTCTGCAACATCATCTCTTAATGTGAAGGACAACATACAAAAATTGTGTATAAAAGATCATTATTATAATTCATGCACTCAAAACTGAACTAAATGATCTTTCAATAATGTTCTATGGTCTTCATAGTACTATTTTAAAAAAAAACCCACCAACCCATTGTTGTGAAGTTGATGCCAACTCATACTACCCCTATAGGACAGAGTAGAATTGCCCCATAGGGTTTCCAAGGAGCAGCTGGTGAATTTGAACTGCCGACCTTTTGATTAGCAGCGGTAGCTCTTAACCACTGTTCCACAGGGTTCCGTAGTACTATTATAAGTCTACAAATATAATTAACTTCCTCAGATTAAACTTTTTTGCTCTTATTGACATTGTTACCACTGTCTTGATACACATCTACATATAATTTCTTACAAAGATGGGTCACTATAAAAGACTAAGGAAACCCTTCCTTGGGCTCTTCAAGCACCCCTTCCATTTTTCAAGAGACACCAGGACGCTTGTCTTCTAGGTGCCCAGCTCACATGCCTCTGTCTTAATATTCCCGTCTCGACTTTAACAAATCCCAGCCACAGGAGCTGTGTACACATTCACACCGAGGCATGGGAAACAGACAGCTTCCCGTGCTGTCTATCTTTAGAATATCTGTATATTACTGGGCTGATCAAATTTTAGACAAAAGGACTGGCTCTCTAAACATGTGCTTTAAGCCTTCAGCAGGCCAAGAGCGAGATGCCTTTCCATTGCCTTTGAAATCACCCCACTGTACTGTATGGTTATAAGGTGTACTGGAAATGTCTATTTGTGTGTGTTGTAGGATGGCATATGCTTCTCACATAAACACAATTACAGTTTTATTGTTCTCCCTATCGTGCCCCAAAAAACCAAACCATCGTCGTTGAGTCGATTCTGACTCACAGCGACCCTCTAGGACAGAGTTGAACTGTCTCAAAGGGTTTCCAAGGCTGTAAATCTTTATGGAACCAGACTGCCACATCTTTCTCCCATGGAGAAGCTGGTAGGTTCAGACAATCAACCTTTTGGTTAGCAGCTGAGAACTTAACCACTGCACCACCAGGGTGCCTGTCAACAGTAAACATTAGTTCATCCAACAGTTATTTAATGCCCATCTACTTTGTGACTGTCACCGTGCTAGGTGCCGGGACAAGAGCAGTGAACGAGGCTCAAACGATCTCTGCCCTTGTGCATCTCACAGTCTAACAGGGAATCTATTTGGGGTGAAGTTACCTAGAGATGGAGGTAGTGACAAGTAATTGTAAGTATTAATAAAGGGAAAGAATTCCATATTCTATATTTTAGTTAGTATCTTTTAAAATATGTGTTCTATTAAGTTTAGAATACCACTAAAAATGTTATGGCCCGTAAGGAGGGATAGGTTTGGCACACTCAGGTATCTAGGCTGATTTTAGCAAGTGTGAGGAACAAAATGTATTTCAAAATTCTAAGACCTGAGCTTCTGAAAAGGAGAGGAAATACGGTCCATGAGACTTTAAAAGCTCCTAAAGTGTAATTCTAATTATGCAGCTGTAATCCCCACAATACAGGTCACAGATTTATTATGCAGTAATCCTTTGTGATGGCTAATGGTGTTACAAAGGAGTCAAAGTTCGACACAATGTAGGGTCCTTATCCGCCCTGGCCCAAAAAATAGCTTTTTTCACATGAAGAGCTTTTAAAATCTGGCCTGAAACCACAGCCTGCAAAGAACACCTTCGCCAGAGGGAACAGGGCTCAAAGGGCCCCCATTAGAGAAACACTAAGTTGCAGTGTCACGCTAGTTTTGGAGGTACATGAAGCAAACCTCTGGAATTCATCGGGGCATATCTGAAGGAAAGCAAAGCCGTAGGTGTAAATCAAGTGATAATGACTCAGTGCGTAAAGAGTGAACTTGGCAGACTAAGGCAATTAATAGCAAGCAGCATTATTTGTAATAGCAAAATCATGGAAACTTAAATGTCCATCAATAAAAGACGGGTCATATAAAGTGTGGTTTCATCCAGTGGGATTCTATATCTCCATTAAGAAAGAACGAGCTTGGGCTACATTCACTGCCATTGGAAGATGTCTCCGTCATATTGCTAAATGAAAAATGCAAGTTGCTACAGCAGTACTAATCGTGTGATCTTATTCTTTTTTAATTAACATATATTTTTATATGATTTTATATGATTATTAGTCAGCAGTTTTCTCATTGAGCACCTATTCCGTGTCAGGCACTATTCTAGAAGCTGCTGGTACAGCATTGAACAAAGGAGACCAAAGCAGGAAAAATTCCCTATGCCTACGAAGCAGACCCGGTGGGCAGGAGCAGGCTGGGAGACAGAGAAGACAACCAATGCCAGAAAGGCCCCCTTGTTAAGGATTATCCAAAAGCACAGAGCCTGCTTCCTGAGCCACACTGGTTAAAGATTAAACCAACCAGTTGCCCTAGAGTCACCTCCTGCTCATGGCAGCCCCATGTGTGTCTGAGTAGAAATGTCCTCTCCACAGAGTTTTCAATGGCTGTTTTTTCAGAAGTAGATCTCCAGGCCTTTCTTCTGAGGTTTCTCTGGGTGGACTCAAACTTCTAACCTTTCCGTTAATAGTGGAGTTAATTGTTTGTACCACCCAGAGACTCTGGTTAAAGAGTACCAATTGCTTAATGGGCAAGAACTGGAAATTTGTATCGGAACCTTTTTATACCTTTCATATTTTATCACATCTAGGCATGTATTGGAAAATATACACAATCATTATTACGGAAAGTAGATGCAATTTTTCTTGACTTTTTTTTTAATGTTTATAAATTCCTAGTGAAATAATCCATTTAGGTTTAGGTCCAACTGACTAATAGAGCCACATTTTGGAGCCTAAGGTGTGCAAAACCAGGCAAGCAGCACCTGCTGTAGAAGAAAATCAAAAAACCAAACCAATTGCCATTGAGTCGATTCCAACTCATAGTGACCACAGTCTGAATGCTTACATGTCCCCGACCAGCTACATCTCAATGAAGGCACATACGACCGATGACCCGCACTCCCAAATACCTGGAGCTGTCCTCAGGGAACCTGTCCTCCGGGCACTTGGCCCCCTGGGCACACCTCTACTTTGTGATTATTTGTTTACATGGCTTTTCCCCAAGGGGACTCTGAGACCCTTGAGATCAAGGATTGGTCTTCATTCATCTTGGTTTCTCCTGCATATGGAACAGTGGCTGATACTTAGGAGGTGATCAAAAACAAAGGGGCATGAATAAATTCAGCATTTTTGTGATAACAAAAGCAGTGAGCCATTCTGATTTAGAAGATCTAGGGTGAAGCTCTAGAATCTACTTCTCCAATCAGTGCCCTCAAGATGGTCCTAGAGATCAGATATGCTTAGGTAACATCATTTTAAACCACTTGAAAGGGTTTCTTTAGTAACATACGGATGAAACCCATTGTATTCTCTAAGTGCATTGTTCTTCTGCAGAATATTCAAAAAATAAAAAAACACAGAGTGTAATCTGGATCTGGTTTCATTAAATGGAACTCGGCATTGAACTGGGCGTATTCTGGGAAAGAATATTAAAGATTCCTAAACAATTGCAGGATCCAAACTCTCAACTGAAAACCCAGAACCAGCACCCCCACAGCCACAGCTGAACACATGTATTTCAGAAATTTGGGAGTAACTACTGTTAGCTTCCTGGTTGGTATCATCAGAGAGTCAGTGCTCTATAGTCTTCATAGCATGGATCAAATGCAATTTTTCACTAGAAATAATTACATGAAGTAAATATTATTCAGTACTAACCAAGAGTACAACATTGTGTTAGGCTCTGGGATAGGAAGGAAAAATAAATGATTCATGGTCCTTACCATCTGGCACAAATGTTGGATGGTTTGAGTCCCAGCTGAAGGAAGCAAGTGCTATTATGAAGCCATAGAGACAGGCTGCATGGTTAAGAGAAGGAAAACTTGACCTAAACTCAAGGAAGAGTGGAACAATTTTATGGGATAAGAGGTCTACACTCAACCTTGAGGGATGAGTTGGATTTCTACAGGTACAGATGGGGAGAAGAGAGGGATTATTAACCCTGATTTCACAATTGAGGAAACCGGAGTGTGTGGAGTTTAATAAAGTTTCCAAAGTAATATAGTTATATATACACATGTCAGAGACAAGATTTGATTCTAGGGCTGTTCGACTCCACTCTCATGTCTTTCACCCTCCATTAATGCTGTAAATATGCAAGGGTGACTAGAAGGAAGGTGTGGTACAGGGCTGTGTAAATGGGTTATATGAGTTGGGAGTGACTTGAATGACAGATGGAAGAATTTGGACTTTATTCTTTAAGTGTTTGTGGGGAGAGGTAGAAGCTTTGAAAATGGACAGAGATACAAAACATTTTCCAATATGTAGATTATCCTTTGCCAGAGAGCAGACAATTGAAACCAAACAATGGAAAATTTCTGGAAAGTAGAGGAGAAGCAGTGGAGAGAAGTAGACTTTTTTTTTTTTCTTTTTTTTAATTAAAGCTAGTATTTTTTAAATATCTAACCATTGTATACACACACACACACACACAATTCTGCTTTGATTAAACACAAGGTTTGGAATATAATGGAAACGTTCCATAAATCTCCAAAATCTCTCTGATTCTTCTTGCTCAATGAATATATTTTAACACTGCTTTTAAGTGCACAAATCATAATAAGCAAAGATTCTTTGAAAGGTGGAAAGAATTTCTCTAGTCAATCTCGGATTCTAAATCAGTTCTAGTCCCAGTTGCAACTACCAACTGGGTTGAAGGAAAGTGTTCTACTGCACAAATCACGGAATGGCATTTAACAGCAATCCAACTGGAATAAATTATTTGCATTTTCATTGTCTGCTATGGACTAGATTTCTTTGTAGAGTAAGAAGTATGACAGGATTTTTGACTGCTTAATATAAGTATCAAATAGACATCCATTTATTTTTTATTAAGAAATTTGTAATAGCACAAGGATAACTTCAGTAGCAGAGATAATCATTCACTCTAATTATTAGAGCTCCCTCTATTACCTCAAATATATCTATCACATTTGCCAAAAGTTTAATTAAAATGAGATGACTGGAATAATTAATACCATAGTAAACATCAGACAAACTAATAAAACCACAGTTTTTTTTTTCATTCTTGTTGGCTATGCTCAAAGAAGCTATTTCAGTTCTCAGTAACGAATTACTTAAAATAGTTTCATGATACTAGAAGTCTTGATATTTGTCGCAAAGAGGAACAAAATTTGGCTTCACATAATCCTCTATCAGCGTGGAACAATGACCCTGTGTTGTATGAATCTTAAGGATATTCCCTATAAGTGAATAAATCCATTTCTACCTAAAATCATTATAAATACTGTATAACAAACTTTTCTGATAGAAAAGTTTAACTGGCTAGCGTAATTCTCTAAACTGTACAAAGACACTTAGAAAGACACATAATCCACTTCAGTTAGGTAAGTGTTGTTGAAAAACTGCACGTCGAAATGCTCATAGTGTATTAAAAAATAGAGTTCCAGTGACCTCTTTTAAGATAAATTTATGAAATTGAAAGCTTGTGAAATACAGCGGGTCCATGAACTTTCCACCTCGTATCTACTTCTTCAAGAAAGAACTAACGGCTGTGAAAAGCAGAAGTCATTGAAAGTACAACGTCACTCTCACAGAGCACTCCTTGGGAGTTCACATTTGTCCTCGCCTTTCCTGAAGCACACTCCACAGCAAGATGCAGTACACAAGAACTATCAAAAGGGAGCACTTTTGAGCCACCAAAATTGTGTATTAACCTAAAAACCACAATCTCCCAACTACAGACAATGATACTATCTCAGGTATTTTATGTGCTAAAATGATCATTAAAAATTAAGCACCACCTATAAGCTGCCATTTAGAATATTAATTTACCTTTACTAATCATCTTTTTAACATGAGGCTAAAAGAGTGCACTTACCGTTGGGATATTCAGGCTCAGTCCAGGAGATGTTAAAGGAGTCAGGTGAATATGAGCGCGCTCGGGGGGCTGGGACTCCTTCTGGAACACTCTCATCAGTGTAGGCCTCGCTGGCCTCACTCACCGTGCACCCACCCGCCGTGCAGGCCTACACAGAGATGCAAAAACCACGTGTCACTCTGGGTCCCAAAAGTTTACAGGGACATTGAAGAAGGGAATTCATAAGGAGAATTCAGATAACGCTCCTCTTAACACCTCCCGCCCTCCCACCAAGTAAATTTTATTTCAATGCTGGGTTTGACATTAAATTCACTTGCTTTTTAGGGCATGAGACCAACAACTCCAATAATAATTAGGAAATAATCCAGGATGTATGAATGTATGAATTATAAATGTATCCTAAATTGCAGCCCAGAGGTGCAGGGCATACATTGACTGGGTGAATAGTCCTGCTGAAATTAGCCTTACTCAGAGGTTCTCATAGTCAATTAAACTCACACACACACTCACACACACACTCACACTCACACATACTCACATACACACACACACACTCATTTACACACCCACGCTCACACACACTCACACACACACACACAGTCCACCCCATGAGAAAAGTTCTAGGGACACGATGAAGATTACTTCAAGATAAAACAAATGATTTCTAGGGAAAAAAAAAATGTATATTTATGTATAGCAACCATAATTGTACTTTTATTCTATGATGTGACAAATATATTAAGAATATAACACAAGGTGAAATTGAACAAAACAATATTTCTCATAAATCAGTCAATACAAAGCAGTTGTTGAGTGACTGCTCAATGGCTAAAACAGCCAAGTCATTTACTTAGCTGCCAGAGGAGATGGGCTTCCCACATGACTGAAAAACTCAAGACCATCACAGAAACCCCCTGCTTCCTAATATAGTATCGCTAATGCCAATAAGGGCAACATGAATGTTAAAGATACTCAGTAACCTCTGCAAGTGCATGTCCAGCACAAACTGAAAAAAATGGTTAAGAGTATTAGGAAAGTATGTCGCTATGTAACCTGTCGGATAAGCATCTCTCCAGGAAACAGAGACGTACGCACAAGGGTTTTCCAGCCTAGATGCGCCGGTAAATATTGCAATTATACCCTCATAGAACAATGATATTTGAAAACCGGACTTAAGCTTTGTTCAGCATTTCCTTAGGTTACAGCTTTAATTCACACAATGAAATTTAAAAATCTTTCAAAGAGCTCTCAATTTTATCAAAATCAATAGGAAAATTAAGCAAAATCATAGGACAATGTAAAAAGCAGACAGTTATTTAGTCCCTTTTCATGGAAGATAATGACTAATACAGCAATTAAAAAATGATTAAAAAAAGTATTGCTCAGGGCTCAGCCACTGCTTTTAAGTCTGACATTGCGAAAATGATACTTAAAGCAGTAGATTTTTCTTTTTCCCAAAGATGGAAGGTTGAGTGGTTTTTTAATAGATTTTTTAAAAATACATATTGAAGTACTATACTATTTTGCAATGTTGTTGCAAAGAATTGCAAATTCTCCATTATAAGTATAAACAACCCAATCAGTGGTCAATAACAGTGGGGATCAATCTCACTTTCTATTTTAAGAATGCAGCAGTGGCGTGCGTCTTTGGGATAACAGCTCAACAGCTTCAGTAGACGGGTTAAATTGTCGCCTATGCATTCAATTGCCTTAAGATTGGGGACCTAATTAACCTCTGTGGGCTTCCTCTAATTCTTGGCTGTGGCATACGCATATATATCTAGGAGAAAACCAGGCTCCTCCTGAGAATGGAATCTCTGCAAATACACAAGAATCAATTAAGCGTGTGGCCCTGACTCAGAGCTCCGGGACATGCCCTCTGGTAGCCTGAGAAATAACTACCTGATGATTAAAATACAAAAATTAAAAAAACAAAACAAAACATTTCAAAAGTGCTAAAAGTTCATCAGAAAACCCAGCACGTAGGTCACGTAGAACTACTAAATTATCAAAGGAAAAATGGTCACAAGAGCATTCTTTCTAGTCATCACAAAGAGATAAAACCCATCCACTTGCATTTTCTAGATTTTGTTTTGTCTTAGGGAAAAGCTTGCTGCAGCGTCTTGCTGTTAAATTCACGGCACGCTAGGATTTACTTCTGATAGTTTATTTGCCAGTATTTTTTTTTTCTCATTCACATCCTAAGTAATTTCCCTTGCTATCTCTCCCCAAAGAAATATATAATCACATATTTTTGTAAAGAAAGTGAATTGAAATGTTCTTTGTTTTGAGAAGTTTCTGCTGCCTTCTGGATTAACGAAGACATCCTCTGGTTTGGAAAGACACTTTATCGAGCAGCGTCATCAGAGACAGTAAACTAGTCACTTGACGAAGAGGCATCTTAAAAATCCAAGGAGTTTGTGAGACAACTTTTCTTGTAAATGAAACAGAATTTATAAATTCTGAAATAACAGAATTTCCTACATAAATATTTCCTTTTGACCTGTGCACGTTCTTTCTGTGTACATTTCAAGTGGCTAAGTGAACAGCATGGTATCTTAGTGTCTTCAGTGAAGAAATAAATGTTCTTTAAGTTGTTTCCGATTGCTCTGATCTCACCAATATCATCCAAATCGAACTGAACCAATCAGTATCTAGTTTGACCTGCCAGCACCAGAGGCCACTGCATGCAAGGCAGCCGAACGCTGATTAAAATTCTGGTTTGGAAAAACTCAACAAAATAATAGTGGGATTGATCAAAGATGGCTTTACTAAACTGCAAAGTCTTTGAAAGCCTCTGAGTCATTAAAATAAGATGTTCCAACCTAGCTCTATAGCTTTCAGCAATTACAGCCACTTACAAACAAATTCACAGGCAAAGTCATAATACTATGTGAAATGGTAACTTCTGACCAAATAGGGGATTTGAGTTTGATACAATGAAAAGCATAGCTAATAAAACTGTATCTACTGCTTTTGAAACCATCTGGAATCTCCCAAACTAGCATTCTCTTTTCCAATAGTTTGTTTTCAGATAAACAGGGACCAGGTTGTTGAGAATACAGCGTATTTTAAAGCATGAAGGAAAATAACGAAGCTACTTTATCCATACATGATCTTTTGAAAAGTTAAGCTCGTCATTTCCAAGAATTTTTCCAGGGAATATATGTGATACCTAAAGTTCATCAGATGGCAAAGGTCCAGCAGTGATATAAAAATTGTAATACCATACCTATACTGACAGCTGTCTGTACGAATAGCTCTTTATTTAATTGCTAATTTATTATTTTTATTGTGATTATTGTTAGCTGCAGTCAAGTCAGTTCTGACTCACGGCGACCTTATGTGTAACAGAACACTTCACGCAGTCCTGTGCTGTCCTTACCACGGGTGGTAGGTTTAAGCCCATTGTTGCAGATACTTTGTTAGTAGCTCCTAAACTTCAGCATATCCTTTGCTGAGTGCAGCAACAGGCTACTCTGTAGAAACAACATTTACTTTGGAACCACACACAGTCCCCAACTCTGACACTTCCCAGTAAATTATTTAATCCATATCAGAAGTCTCAGATTCCTTATGAAATCAATGGACTTACAAAAAACAAAAAAACAAACCAAAAACATTGCCATAGAGTCAGCTCCAACTCATAGCGACCCTATAGGACAGAGCAGAACTGCCCCATAGGGTTTCCAAGGAGCAGCTGGCGAATTCAATCTGATGTTTGTTGATTCATTCAACAATTGTTTGCAGAGCTTCCAGTTTCTGTCAGGGACTATGGATGGCCTAGGAGATTTGCAAGATGCAGTCTTTGCCATTCAGGAGTTTATAATCCAGTTAATTTGGGAAAATTAAATGATGTCAAATGAATAACATACCTATCACAAGCCTGGATTAAATCATAGTGGTTCAAATCCCCACGTTTCTTCCTGTATTCCAAAGGCGCTTCAAGGCTTTGTTATCTGCAGGTTTTGTTTTTCCAGCACTCAGTCAACATGCTAAAACGATCTATAAAAGCAGCCCTGCCTGGCTGAGAACCTGACCTCCATCTACTAATCGAATGACCTTGAAAGCTAGTTATTATATTGAAACTGTGAAATATACAATAATTCCTCAATTAACCAGGATGAACTTAAAATGTTCTGGTTCATTTAATTTACTGGTTAACAGAGTTAAGCAAAAAAAAAAAGAACCTTCTAGTTAAATACTTCCTGAAGACATACGAGTGTATTTTCTGCCCTCATAAATGGAGTGAAGTTGCAAATAATTGTGTGCAAGTTAATTTCTCCAGCGAGAGTTAAGGCAAAGACTTTCACATTTTCATGACATCCTGCAGCAACATTATTCGGTGGTGACAGATCTCGTTTGACTCCACAGAATACTGTCAGGGGTGGGGGGGGGGTCACCTTTTCAGTATCAGAATTTTAGGGCTCAAAGAGACATTAAAAATTATTTAGTTCAATGTGCTAATTTGAGGCTGGAAGAAAATAAAACTCAGTGTGGTTAAGTGAATTTGCCTCAGGTCACACAGTTCGTGGCGAAATCTGAAATGAAGCCGAGGGGAGCAGACTCCTGGTCTGGAGGGGTTTATTTTTCAAAGTATTACAGACTTATAAAAATACAGGAGATTGAGGTAAGTTTTGATTGACTGCCTAGCACACCCGAAAAATTGCCTTGGGAGTAGGACTTTGTTTCTTACCATTTGCCTCCTCCTGACAAAAACCACGAACACAATAATTTCTGTTTAATTTTGGCTGTTTCCCACTGATTGAGACTTTCCTTGCTTTCGATATTACTACTGTTTTGAAAATAGTGAGGATTTCTGCATTCACTTCTGAAAATCATGTTAATATACTTTTTACTTCTCGGGTAATAAAATGGTAAATAATCAAAAATGCCGTTTCATAAATTTATATGCTGTGCTGAACACCTAGGCACCTGGAATCAGTTTCGAGTAGGATTTCTCTCTCACGTGGTCTGATTGCCCTTGTTTTGTGGCTTCAAGTCAGACAGTTAACAGTACTTGAACGTAGCTTATTTTCTCGTGGTATAATATTTAGAGCATTCAAGAGCATGTTAAGTAAAATGAATGCATACACAGTGTCTACATAAATGTAAATTTATTCATAATCAAGAGCAGAATATTTTCTATGGCATTTATCAAAGCAAATATCCTTATATAGGTATTGCTATAAAATGAAGAGTGTGTTTAAAACAAATAGGGACAATCTCATGTTTATATTCAGTTATTTTCAGATGTGCTATTCAACTTAAAAAAAAGCATTATATTTCATCCAAAAACAAAAGGAACTACTGAGTATAAATTCCACAGTAATATCAAGGTCTTTATAAAGACCTTGGTTTAAGAGTGCTTTTTTGCATTAAAAATGCTATTGTCTGTCTACAGAAACCCTTAAACTATGTTGACTCTGGGTTTTATTAAGTGACTTTTTTTTTTTTTTTTGAGATAGAAGTGTAATGTAAACCAGAATATAATAGTAATCAAGAATATCTGGGGGTCATTTAAACCTTCATTTAGAAATATAAGATCAAAATTTCCATACTGTGCATTCTTTTTCAAATGAATGCAAGGTCCACAGGGAAATAACCTTATTAATCCAAGCATTTTAGAAAACGCTATCAACAATTATGACATTCTAAAAATAATTAAAAAAAGAAAAAGAAAGAATTCCTGATAATCCCAAATTAGATTTGGGAAAATCTACTGACTCAGATAGTTATTCTATCATTTTGCATCATACATAATTAATATGTAGGTAACGGATCAACATAATTTATATTTAGGATGTGAAGTAAGTTTTCAGCGTAAATATCATTATTTGAGGGTTTTTTCTCTTTCTTTTCTTTTTTAAGTGAGGGAGAGAGGAGAGATGGGCTAAAGAGAAGGGAGACGGAGGGATGGATGGGGACAGAGAAAGTGACAGAGGAGTGAACTTACTGCCAGCTTGACGATGTATTTATTGCCAGGGAAAAGGTTCTGTAGCATGTGATCCTGAAAAAGTTCTGTGCTGTTATAGATGACATCCCAAATTGTAAAATCATGCGTGTTATTTGAAATATATAACACGTAGCGTTCCAGAATTCCATTTACTTTCCTTGGTGGTTGCCACCTGGGAATGCGGAAATACAGCATTATCATCATCATTCATTCAAGTCAAACCTGAAATGTGCAGGATTTCTTTAAGGACACATAAGAACTTGGATTTGTGCCTCTGTAAAAAGCGCTCTAAAAGCTCAATGGTGATTCATAAATAAAAAGCAAGTATTTAATAAGCGCCTACTCTGAATGTAGAAAGAAAATAGGGCACAGTCCCTGCCTCTATTTACGTATAATTTTAATTATCTATCAATACAAAAAGGAGCCCTGGTGGCACAATTGTTAAGCATTTGGTTGCTAACCAAAATGTTGGCAGTTTGAACCCACCTAGCCACTCTGCGGGAGAAAGATCTGACAATCTTCTTCTATAAAGATTACAGCCAAGAAAATTCTATGAGGGCAGTTCTACTCTGTTATACGGGGTTGCTGTGAGTCAGAATAGACTCGACAGCACCCAGAAACAACGGCAACAATAGTACATATACACACACGAGTGAGTGCTTGATTTTGAAGTTAAGGTATAGAACAAAATTTGGGAGAAGTAGAATTTCTAAGAAATTACGTGAAATGGGAGAGAGTTAAAACAATGTACTTATCTTGAGATATCCAGTAATCTAACATAGATGATATGTATAATTACAGAATCTAGTAAAGTTGAGTATTGGAGCAATTGAGGTAGTCAAGTAAGACTTCTTGAATGAGGCGACACATTAACTAGATACATAGATTTTATACTTGATATATGGGATATATGGATTGCATTTGGATTCGCAGAAGAAGAATGGAGAGCTTTCCAGATGAGGGAAATGGATTAGAATGTGCAGGTGAGAATAAACGGGACAGGCATCGTACAGACATGGGATTGGTACATTAAGAAATATATACCAAAACCAAACCCATTGCTGTCAAGTAGATTCCGACTCATAGCGACCCTACAGGACAGAGTAGAACTGCCCCATAGAGTTTCCAAGGAGCGGCTGATGGATTCGAACTGCTGGCCTTTTGGTGAGCAGCTGAACACTTGACCATAGAGTAGTAGGAAGTCTTGTTGGATAAGTAACGTGGGCTTGGCTTTGGGGCACGCTAAAAGACAACAGGAGAGTTTAGACTTGGAAGAATGGTGTCATAAATCACGGTGTTTTCCAGCTTGAATTAATGACATAATTCATTCAGTCAAAACGCCTTTTACAGATGAGAAAACTGAGACTGAAAGAAATGAATGAACAATATTAAATCGTATTAAATTAAAACTGTTGGTGATGAGGCCAAGGTTAAAAAGAGGTCTTGGAAAGTTTAATTCAATGTTACAATACACCTTCTCCTCCATATATTAGGAAATGGGCAAGAATCCGTCACTTCAGAAATAATCTGAACATGCCTATATTTGAAAGTTCTTTGTTGAATTCGAATGTAAGGGGACAAGAAGGTCCTGGTTTATACTTAAAAACAAGGGTATATAGAAAGTGAGCATCTATATATGTATATATTGTCTAATTCCACATCATTACACACAATGCACCACATATTAGGGGCTCAAATCAGCCATGTTAGTGGTCAGTTTTTCCTTCACTGCAGTCTGCACAGAATCTGTGCACATATGTAGCTCAGCCTGATTGCATAAAGACAAAATGGAAATTAAGTTGGCAAGTGATAATCAAAGCTTCCCAGAACCACTGAACTAATCATTTCTATGCATTTAATCACAATAAAATTAATTTTATGTCACGGCCCTTCTCCTGATTGAACTCACTGGGATTCTTGCATGAACCAGTGTGTGGAAGAGACAACATTTCTACTTACTGGACATATATAGTTCTAGAATCCAAGACGGTCAAAACTGGAGATTCCACGTGTTCTGGTGGCAGCTGTGCCGTGTACAGGATGACCCAGGAGCTGTTTGTGCACCCCACATGTGTGCATGCACTCAGCAGAAAGTGGTGGGGTGTAAATACTGCCAAATCTAGTGGTGGGAGAAACAAGAATTTATTGATCATTATACTTTTTATTCAGGTAATCTCACTCCTCTGTATTCCTACTTAGAACCGCTAGAGTAAAATTCAAGATAAAAATAAATCAATGGCAATGGAAATAGTAATAAAATATAGGTTGTTTTCTTCCTTAAATATACTATAAAAAACCAAACCCACTG
>NW_004444123.1:183012-184459 GCF_000243295.1 Trichechus manatus latirostris | reverse complement strand
ACAATGACTTTGTACTTGTAATTCCCTTTGTCAGGTTCCTCTTTTCTCCTGGTCCACCTGACCAATTATTATTTGACCTTCAAGTCGTCCAGGCTCTCTGCAAATGCCAGTTTCTTTCTAAAGATGTCCTAACACTGCCTACTCAGGACCCCTGGCACAAGCTGGAGCTCTCACCCTCTCCTCTGTCTACCACTGTACTTTGCACACACCTTCAGCTTAGCTTTTACAACAGTGTGTCACAATTATTTGTATACAAGACTGTCTCATCCATTAGACTGAACACCTTGAAAGAAGGAATTGTGTTATTTTCTCTTTGCATTCTTGGCATCTAGCATAATGGCTGGCATGTTGAAGGTTTTTAATATGTATGTTTGAAAAAATGAATAATTAATGAAGGAGATGATCTAGGTACAGTTGAGCTAGGTATAGAAGCTGACCAAGAGAGTGGAATAGTACCCTGGGCAGAAATAATCTCTCCCTCTGCTGAACTCCCCTTAGCACTTTACATCTATCTACCATCCTAATGGATACCACACTCCCTTCCATTAAAACAAACTAATCTGTAATCTACTAATTCAATTCTGAAATTCTCTGAGCACTTCATTTACAAAGGTACTCAGTAATAATTTTGGTGAGTGAATCTAACCAAAGTTAAGTAAACTTTATCAAGATTTAAACATTGCTTACATTTTTACAGTAGCAGAAATAATTGTTATTTTCTGTAATGTTTTTGAAATAAATTAGTCACAATCTAAGTAACACATATTCTTAAATCTCATTAACCTTGAATCATTATAATTTCATGTTTAAAAGATTAATGAAATGCAACCTGATTCAGGCAAATAGATCTGGCATTGCGCTGATAGCAAAGGTAAACTAGGAAAAGAACGCTTTGATTTTCATGCAAAGTCAAGTCAATCGGTTAAACATGTAGGTAACTAAAAGAAAGGCAAAAGACAATTTTACAGTAAAATTAGTTACTTCAGAACAAACAGATGGCCATCGAGGAAAGATTCAACCTTTTTGAATAAACCTCACGTTTTTACAGATTTTATGCCACAAATATACAATAGTGCTGAATTGAGGTCCGGTACCCCCAAACAGCGTGGTGAGATGATATATTGCAGAATATGTATATATTATCCCTAGACTATTCAAGGTATTGTGAAGTTTACAGGTTAGAAAGATGTTGCCTTTTAGAAGATAGAATGGTTTTAAATTGAATGTCTAGCCTGATGTTATATATTAAATAGTGTTCCCCAAAAATACGTGTTAGAACATAATCCTGCTTGAGAATAGGGATTTCTTTGTTACGTTAATTAGATCGTACATGAGTAGGGTGGGTTCTAAATCTAATCACTTCTGAGTTATAAGAAGAGCAGATTAGACACAGAGATACGCACACACAGGGGAAGGCAGATGCCATGGAGAACCATCTACAAGCTAA
>NW_004444123.1:181200-182336 GCF_000243295.1 Trichechus manatus latirostris | reverse complement strand
TACAGACTGTTGTGGCAAGAACACAGGTATGAAGACCATTTAAGAGGCTGTTGTAATAATCAAGTAACTGGAGGCAGTAAGAAGTGGGTGAATTCTGGACATATCTTAATGGAGAAGCTAACACTATTTTCCAGTGCGTTGTAGGTCTGCCAAAGTTGACTCCAAGGTTCTTGTCCTGAACAAAGGGAAAGATGAAGTAACTACTAATTGGGCTGAGGAAGACCACAAGCAAAACAGGTTTTGAAGGGGAAGATAAAGAAGCCGTGCGTTACACATGGTAAGTTTGAGATGTTAATTAGACCTCCAAGTGTAGATGTCAATTAGGTCATTTGAATACAAGTTTGGAATTCCGGGGAAAGATTCTGGCTTGAGATACAATTTTGGAAGCTATCATCAGATAGATGGTATTTAGAGTAGATGAGAACACAAACGGAGTATGTGTAAATAGAAAAGAGGAGAGATATGAGGACTGAAAACATCCCGCGGCACCTCACATTAAGATGGCAGGGAGAAAAGCAGGAAGCAACCAAGCAGACAGAGAAAGAAGGACCAGTAAGGTATGGGGAAAACAAAGTGAACATGGTGTCTGGGAAGTCAAATGAAGAAAGTGTTTTAAGTGTCAAATAAGATGAGGACTAAAAATTGACCATGGGGTTTAGCAGTATGGCAATCATTGATCATCATGCAAAAGAAGTTCCGGTGAAGTTGTGACCATCGAATCCTGATTGGAGCGGATTTATGAGGGAATGGAAGAAGAGGAATTAGAGAAAGTGAATATAAACAACTTTTTCAAGAAGTTTTGTTACGGAGGAAAGTAGAGACATGAAGTAAGAGCTAGAAGTGGAGTCAAAAGAAGAATTTTTTTAAAAATAATTTAAATGAGAGAAAAATATGTTGTATGCTGATGGGAATGATCCAAAAGAGAAAGGAAAATTGATAACGGATGAAAGAGAGGACAGGTTTGCAGGAACTTTGTCCTTGAATACGTGAGAGCCTGGAATCTAGTACAAAAGTGGGGAGGTTGAACTTAGTAGGAGCCAGGGCAGATAACCTGTAGTAACAGGTGGGAAGGAAGTCTAAATGGTTAAGCACTCAAATACTAATCAAAAGGTTGGCAGTTCGAATCCACCCAGAGA
>NW_004444123.1:175380-176541 GCF_000243295.1 Trichechus manatus latirostris | reverse complement strand
GGTATTGTTTTCCTGATTTCCTTTTTGTCATTCTCTTTATTGGTGAATAGGAATCCAACTGATTTTTGTATGTTTACCTTGTATCCTGCTACTCTGCTGAATCTTTCTATTAGTTCCAGTAGTTTTCTCATGGAGTCTTTTGGGTTTTCTATATGTAGTATCATATCGTTTGCAAATAGGGACAGTTTTACTTCTTCATTACCAATTTGGATGCCCTTTATTTCTTTTTCTTGCCTTATTGCTTTAGCTAGGACTTCCAGCACAATGTTAAATAAGAGCAATGATAACGGGCATCCTTGTCTTTTTTCCTGTTCTCAAGAGGAATGGTTTCAGCCTCTCTCCATCAGGATGATGTTGGCTGTTGGTTTTGTATAGATGCCCTTTATTATGTTAAGGAATTTCCCTTCTATACTTATTTTATTGAGAGTTTTTATTAGGAATGAGTGTCGGACTATTTCCAAGATTCTTAATCTAAAATCTGCCTTCTCTGACCACAAGCTGGTTAGCTGGTTCAGTTCCCTTCCCTTCTTCCATCTGTCACATCTATGCAATCACTGCTTTGTCACCACACCATCCAGTCTTTTGGTACCTTCTTATTTGCAGAATATCAGAAACATTTGTATTTCCCATGCTATTATCTTTGATTATCCATTTCAAAGCCACACTCTCCAGGTCTCTGGAGTTCATCTCCTCTACAGTGTCTGCTATTCCAATACCCAGCTCTGGGTAAATCGCATATTTTTCTAATACTTCTCATATCTTGAAGATGCTTCTGAGAAACATCACTGAACATATTGAAAGAGTTTACTATAGTTTTAGGTTTTCCATTCTGAACTGGACACTTAGAACTACTTCTCAATAACTGACTTGTTCTCTTGCTTCTCCCTTCACTGTATTTATCTTTTGTTTCACCTTTCATGGTTCTTCCAAGTCTCTGGAGGAGCTGAGTGGGATTTAAAATTGGAGTCCTCAGTTATAGCTCCTGCTTCTGAATTCCTATGATACTTCTTGGTTTCTGTGTCACAGGGGCAAAAATTAATATAATTTTCATATTAACCTATATTTTTTTAAAATTTCCTTGTAGTGTCTGACCTCTTCATATCTTTCCTTCATTTAAATTCTGATTTCATTATCTAAGAAATGAATGTAACTGGTCAGGAA
>NW_004444123.1:172793-174550 GCF_000243295.1 Trichechus manatus latirostris | reverse complement strand
AGTGAGGTGGACTGGCACAAGAGCCTTAAAGATGGATTCAAACATGCGAGTGATTGTGAGGATGATGCAGGACGGGCAACATTTTGTTCTGTTGTGCATAAGGTCGTCATGAGTCGGAGTTGACTCTACAGCAGCTATCTATCTATCAAAAATAAAGATATAGATATACATAGAGCTAGAGACAGGGATATGTCTTTTAGACATGCTACATGGTCATTTGGCACCTCATCTATGCTTATGATGATCTTACAGCCAAGATTTTCAAGACTTGTCCAAAATTCAGTTTTATTCCAATTTTTTTTTTTTTTTTTTAGACAAGTTAATTCACAGGAAGGAATAAATTATTTGTTAGGTGAGATTTCTGGCTTGGGAAATCTGATTGCCATCTGCAACAGAAATTGAGGATTTTCTGAAAACTATAAACTCAAGAGTACAAAGAAAGTCAGTCTGATTAAATAGCTTTTTAGACTACCAAGTCATTTTTATACCTGTACTGTCCACCCCAAAGTGGAATATTCTAAATGTATTTCCATAAGAAGATGAAGTGTCACTAGTGTCCTTTGAATAATGAGGCATGAAAAAAGAAGAGGATAGAACTTAACATGATACATGGCAGAGAAAGCTGCACAGATGGCCTGATGGGGGAAATCCTTGGTGAAATGGAAGGAGATGAGTGTGAAAGAGAAAAAAGAAAATTGGGAGAGAAAAGAGGAGGCGGTATCAGGTGTGGGGGTGGGGGGAGTAGCTATGATGAAAAAGGAACAAATGGAATGCAAGATTACAAAAAGTAAGTTAATAACAAAAAGAGGTGACAATGAAGGCTGCAAGCAAAACAAGGCTAAGGTATTCTGTGGCAATGAAGCCATAAACAAAGCCACCAATTTAAAATTTCAAGCAAAGAGGAATATAACTATAACTCTCCCCTCCTAGCATAACGCAACTGATTTGGTAATATGTCTCTACAGATGTGATTAATCCATTCAAGGGCAACGTAATGGATCAACGGATCCAAACAATTGCAGGTATGTACACAAATCTGAGTTGAGTAAATGTAGGGTAGGGGAACCCTGAAAACATAAGGCCACAGTTTGTCAGAGCCCCTTAGCAACAACATCTTGTTTTCCATTTGCTTGATTGCATCATTTGCATAAGATCAAACACAGGGAGTGGAGGACAGGGAAAAACAGATCACTCTAATATGCATTAGAAATGGATCCACAGGCATTATCCTAAGACATGTTACAAGGAAATGCATCCCAGTGCATGGAAACCTCACCGATTACTGTCAAGCAAACTATAATTTACAATACTGGCCATGAATTATATGCTATTTTACGATTGATTTCATGCTGTTGTTCAGAGAATTTCATTGATCTCAATTTACAAAATGAACCAATAAGTAGGCAATGATTTTCTTTGAACTCTCGGTGTAAACTGAGGAATTTATATCTTCTTGTTTGTTATATATTCTTACTTATTCCTTCCCTTAAAAAAAAAAATTAAAAAGCAGTTCTTGCTTCTTTATTATATAATGCTTGCCATCTGGTTCTTTTTTAATTTTTTGGTGATGCTTTCTTTCTAATACCATTTCCGAAATGAAAAATACAGCACCTTTCTGATTTCCCTCTCTCCTCTCCATCTTTCCCACAAATCAACACCTGGATGTTTAAAAAATTTGGAACAATCTAGGTAGCTGTTGACCACATCTCCTTCTGTCATTTGGTATTCCAACCTGGGAAGCACTGCTAGGTTATCGT
>NW_004444123.1:169872-171530 GCF_000243295.1 Trichechus manatus latirostris | reverse complement strand
CTTACAGGCATAGCTTTATGACTCCTAATACCATGGACACTCATGAGGGTTGAATAGAAAAACTTCATTGCAATAAGACAATTAGCAATATGGGAAGGAGGACTCGGTGATTGCAGCAGGTGGCATGTGGTGGGGGAGCCTAGTCTACAGGGATTTGTCAGTCACTATTTTCTAAAAAACAAAAAAGAACCATTATTGTCAGTTGTGATAATGAGGGATGATGCTTCCTCATTTTCCTCCTTTCTTTTTTGGTTGGTTAGAACAAAAGGCTTCCATGCAAAACTCCTTAGGCTGACAGACAGCGTTCTTAGCCAGCTGTCTTCCAGCCTGGCTTCCTGAGGATCTCGAATACTCTAGTTTAACAAATTACAGTAGATTGCACCCGAGGTTGTTTTTCTTGGCTACTTTTATAATCTAACCCTAGAGCAGTCTCCTCCCCTTTCCCACTGTCACAGCACCCACCCCCCGCCTCTGAACAAAGGTTGATATAGAACTAGGGAGTCACTAGCTCATTTTCAATTGTCACAAATGCTTTCATCTCACAAACTAAAGAGTAGAGAATTGAGATAATTTCCTAGGGTTATTATGTGCGGTGGTTAAAGTGATGGAATGCTAACCTAAAGGTCGGCAATTGGAAACCACCAGTGGCTCTGCGGGAGAAAGATGTGGCAGTCAGCTTCCGTAGGGATTTACAGCCTCAGAAACCCTACGGGGTCCTATGAGTCAGAATCAACTCAATGGCAGTGGGTTTATTATTTTTTTTAACAGGTAATTTTTTTCTTGAAAATTGGAGATTTTTTCCGAGACTTAGGTAAATACTTGCTACTGTAATATTCTTTAATAATGTTAGAAGTAAGAAATAACCTTAATATTTTGCAAGACAATGCTCTACTCATGTGACATGAGTTAAAAAACAGAAGTGAAAAATGAGACAATAAGAACAATGATAATTGTCTGACTACCTGTGGCAGAAAAAGAATAAATTTATGAATCAGTGTTCCCCAGAGAATACAATAGTGATAAAAAGACACTGTTGATTCAGTAATGACAATGACTGTAATATCTGCCAGGCACTGTTAAGTACATTTTATACTCATTTATTTTAATCCTCTAGACAACCCTGTGAAACAGATACTGTTATTCCCAACGTACAGATAACAATATTTAAGCTCAAAGGGAACTCTTATAAGACCTAAGTCAAACGCCATCTGAGTTCACTCAGAAAGCAGGACTACAATTGGGTGTTCTTATGTCCAAAGACCATGCTTATTTCCAAAGCTGACTTCTCCCAGTTCTTACCCTGAAGCTACCTGAGGCTAGTTTCCCAGTAAAATCCATAAATATTCGTACTTACTCCAACGTAGCACTATACTTGGTACTGTATGGCATAAAAGAAGTAGAGTCTCTGCCTCAAGAACCACAATATCTCTTTTGGGTAGCAAGAGGTGCACTTTTATGTTTGGCAAACTCTGGACATACATGACCCTGAAGAAGAATTGACGCCTTTGAATTACGGTATTGACAAAGAATATTGACTATACCTTGGACTGTCAGAAGAAGGAACAAATCTGTCTCGGAAGAAGTACAGCCAGAATGCTCCTTGGAAGTGAGGATGGTGAGACTTTGTCTTAGGTACTTTGGACATTGTCATGGTTTGA
>NW_004444123.1:164735-165531 GCF_000243295.1 Trichechus manatus latirostris | reverse complement strand
CAGTGTCTAACTTATTAATTTCTGAGTTAACTAATACTTTGTGATGATTTTAAATAAAGTGATTCATGTTAGGTACCTCATAAGACATGTTTATATTTGTCTGGGTGTCTCTGACAAAGGGGGTGGCCAGCCTACTAGAAGCATATTTGGATGAGAACTGGGGAGCAGCCTTCTTGACACTGGGGGTAGAGGCTGGCAGACATGGAAGAAGGGAACAAATCTGGGAGCCCTGCTGATTCAGATATATCTGAGTATTTTTGGGCATCTCGGAAGATGGCCCAGCAGAAGCTCGTTTGTTGAGGACTAACAAGCATTTTGAAGAACTCACCCTGAGAGAAGAAGCGCCATGGCCTCATGCCTTGCTTTGAACAAGAGGGAGATCTAAGTTTTATGTTTCTTTATTCAGCTTTGTCTTCTAGTTAAGAGTGAAAACAAAATAAACTGCTGTGTTAGTTTCTTTAAGATGCTGGAGAGCACTTGGTACTCCTCTAGGACTCAGCTAAGAAAGAGTAATACAAAAAGGACAGCCATCTCCCACCACATTTACTACAGCCGCATTCGGCCTTGGTATCAGGAGGAAGACAATCATCAGCAAGGCAAAATGGCAGAGGACCTGACTGAGCAGCCTTGGTGCCCACCTGGCCTGGTTGAGCTGCGGTGGCCCCTGGTGGGAAACTATTTCCCCTGGCACAGACCAAGCAGTAGTAGCAAAGCAATGTCCCTGATGCCCAGGGAGAATGGTGTGTGACTAGAACAGGGCCATGGAGATGCCCGGTGGAGTCACTCTGGCACTTGG
>NW_004444123.1:160772-162200 GCF_000243295.1 Trichechus manatus latirostris | reverse complement strand
ATAGGAGTCTAGGGGTGGTGTAAACAATTAAGCACTCAGCTACTAACAGATATGTTGGCAGTTCAAAATCACCCAGAGGCACCTCGGAATGAAGGCCTGGTGATTTACTTCCAAAAGGTCACAGCCACTGAAAATCTTGTGGAACACAGTTCAACTCTGAAATACATGGGGACGCTATGAGTCAAAATCTACTCAACAGCAACTGGTATATTTTATAAAAGTTAGGAAATATGATACCATAATACAAATCCAAAATAATTTATATGAATCAGGGATTGCTTGGCTATCCCCAAGGAGCCCTGGTGTGCAGTGGTTAAAGCGGCTGACAGCTAACCCAAAGGTCGGAGGTTGAAATACAGCAGCTGCTTTGAGGGAAAAATATGTGGCAGTTGGCTTCTGTAAAGATTTACAGCCTTGGATACCCTATAGGGTTGCTATGAGTTGAAACGGACTTGATGGCAAAAGTTTGATTTGGCTCCATCCAAATGCCTCTAAAGTATATATTAACATTGCACTTAGATTTAAATAATTTAAAACAATACCTGACATTAAGTAGTAGTATATAAATCTTTGTTAATTAAAAATAACATTAATAAAAGTGAGCCTGCCTTTATTTATCCACTGATTTATATTTTCCTACTTATGTCACTAGACCCCTAGGTGGTACAAACAGTTTGCAGTCGACTGCTAACCTAAAAATTGGCAGTTTGAACCCCCTCATTGTGCCGTGAAAGACAGGACTGGCAATCTACTTCCATTAAGATTACAGCCAAAGAAAACCCTATGGAGCAGTTCTTCTCTGTAACTCATGGGGTCACCATCATTTGGAATCAACTTGAGGACAAATAACAATAGTTATGTCAGTAAACTAGTTCTTTAAATCTGGGGGCCATATGTATGTACATAGCAAAGACATTAAACTAGAAAATTTTGCACAGTAGAAATGAGTAAAAAATGAAGAGCAAAATCTCCCTCATACCTCTAACCCATAGTTCTCCTTAGAATACTGAGCACTAGGAAAAGAGACCCTGACACAAACTGAAGATTATTATGATGGATTTCACTGATAAAGCTGGTACTAGGTCGATCTGGATTTGTCTTTTTATTTTTTTTAAATGCAGTTGCTATTGTGGAAACCGAAAGCCCGTTACAAACGCTTTTATAGGCAGTACAGCTTTACACACCATTGAATGGCAAAAAACAAACAAACAAATAAAACAAAAGATAAGGTAATAAATAAATACATCAGCAAACCTCGGTGTTAGGGTCGCTATGAGTCAGAATCGACTCGACGGCAAGGGGTTTGGTTTTTCGGTTTGGATGTTAGAGTCCAGACTTGTATAATCCAAAAAAACAAACATACAAACAAACTCATTGCCATCGAGTTGAATCCCACTCATAGCGATCCTAAGGACAGATCAGAACTGC
>NW_004444123.1:153276-154410 GCF_000243295.1 Trichechus manatus latirostris | reverse complement strand
AGCCTAGCAAGCCCTATGGAGCAGTTCTACTCCGTCACAGGGGGTCGCTGAGTCAAAATTGACTTCTTGCCTCTAAGTACTCCTTACTATTGACCCAGGGTGCCCAAAGCCCTATTAAACTGCACCTGGTTTAATTTTCTTGAAATATACATTCATTCACAGTTCTGGGGCTTTTCCTCTGTTTTCAAATTCTATTCTAAAGCCCACCTCAACTTCACTTCCTCTGCAAGGCTTTATCTTCCAGATTGAACTGATCACGTCTTCCTTGGTTCTCACACCTGTTACAAATCTTACCACCCACTGGCCAGCGATTTACTTAGTTGTGTATATTTCTGCCTGAGCAATTGAACTGGGAATGGTAAGAGCGAAAAGGACAATATCCTAGTCGCATGTGTAACTTCAGTCTCCCATGGAGTGACTTGTACAGAGCAGATGCTTAACAAATACTTGCTGGATTAAACTGAATATAAAGATATGCTAGAAGAGAATTTTTACATTAATAAATAATATTATAACAATTTTATTATTATTTCTACTTCTAACACCATGTGCTTGTTGATCATTTACTATTTTCACAGAAGAGTTGTGAGCTCTGTACTAATCATTTTTACACGCATTATCTCACTTAATTCTCACACTAAGTAGCTCAAGTAGACAGCTATTTTCACTTTACCAGGATATCAAGGTTTAGCAAGGTCACACAGCAGGTAAGATGCACACCTGAGTGATTCTGCCTCTGATCCCTCTGGTAGGCAGAATTCTAGGAATGGCTTCTACTGGCTCTCACTCTTGTCCAATCTCCCCAGGCCTTTGAGAGTAGGTGGAACCTGGGAATATGATGAGATATCTCTACTGTCATTATCTTAGCTTATACAGGAAAAGAGAGACAATCCTGGTGGGCGCAATCTAATCACATGAGCCTTTATAATCAGAGTTTTCTCTGGTTAGTGGCAGAAGTAGTCAAAGATGCGTAGCATGAGAGAGATTCAATGCAAGAGAGGTTCTCTGTTGCTGAGATGGACACAACCATGTGGAAGGACCTGGCAGTGGCCTCCAGAGGCTGACACTGGCCCCCAGCTGACAGCCAGCAAGAGACAGGACCTCAGCCCAGTCACGGCAAGGCACTGAACTCTG
>NW_004444123.1:151125-152498 GCF_000243295.1 Trichechus manatus latirostris | reverse complement strand
TTTTTGTTTGTTTGCTTGCTTGTTTGGGTGAACATATGGCCAATAGAAAATCACTTTCAGTGATACTTCAAGCATGTGCCAATCTCTACCATATCATGTTTGACCCTGATATTGAAAGAAATTAATGGAGACGTTGACAAAAGGTACTGGTTTTGGTGAGCTCTGAATGTTAATGGTTAAGGGCAAAATGTGAGCCATGCATTTAAGCCTGCCTAGAAAACCTGCAGTGAAAAAGACGGGTCACAGTAGTGAATAAAACACTAGAATGAATCCCCAGACAGCACCTTTCCTTATTTGTCTTCCTATTCTCATTGCTCTGCATAGATGGAACCACTTTCAATTAACTAGAGAGCCAGCCTTGTACCTGATTATTCTGTGGCAGTAAGGAGGCAAAGAAAGTGCATATACACCAGCCTTTGAAGGGATGTGACAGTGAAGGTGAGGAAGGCGAGGCTGGGAGGATACCAGGGATTTAGAAAAGACATGTTTTTATTGTTTTTGGTTTTTCCACATTTAAGAGACTTGGGCCTATACAAGTGCTGAAAGAAAGAGGTAGTGCAAGAGGAGAGATAAAGACACAGGAAAAGTGAGGCTAACTGATAGAGAAGCCCTCACCAAGGCAGGAGAAGATAGGAGCCAGAGGAGGATCAGCCCTATGCAGGGAAAGAACACATCTTGTTTCCTACAGGAAGCAGGGACGTGCAGATTCTGATACAGGAAAGTGGTTCAATAGCAACAAGCTGATGAATCCCATCTGAGTACTTCAAGTTGAAGTGGGAAGCAACACCATCTGCTAAGGTTCAGCAACATCAGAGCTTGATGAATTGCTGACAGTAACTGCAGAGCCTGCAACGGTGAACGAGAGACAACGTAGACTGGGAAAATACAGGAAGATGGCAGGCAAGCATGTAGCAGCCTATTGGAGATTAGAGAACATCTGATATCAGAATGGCGTGCTTATCAAGTTTTCTTCAGCAGAGCTCAGGTTTAAGCATGAGAAACACAACTTGTTGAATTGATCTAGGTTTGATAAGTTTCCTGTTTAATATTTTGGAATAATAGCATTCCAAGAAAGTTGAGAAAATTGAAAAGAAAGCATTTCAAGTTCTATATTCTGGAACTAGGCTAAGAGAGAAGGAAAGACAGAGTCTAATACAGGGGAGAATTACTATGGGGTAAGGAACTGGAAATTTCATAAAAGAACAGGAATATTTTTAGTATAAGTAAATGAGCCAAAGAGGTGGACAAGTCGGTGTTTGAGAATAGATAGTGGGATATTTGAACTTAATATGTTAGATACGGAGCATCTGTAGGTGGTGGCAAGGACCTCCTACAATGAGTCAGAATCAACTTGACAACAACGAGGTTTTGGG
>NW_004444123.1:147974-150175 GCF_000243295.1 Trichechus manatus latirostris | reverse complement strand
TGTTCACCATTGAATCCTCAATGCTTAGAAAAGTATTGAGTGTCTACATGGTGGTTGTTGTTGTTAGGTGTTATTGAGTCGATTTCTACTCTTAGCGACCCCATGTGACAGAGTACATGGTAACCCATTGCTGTCAAGTCAATTCCAACTCATAGCCATCCTACATGGCAGAGTAGAACTGCCCCATGGGGTTTCCAAGGCTGTAATACTTACAGAAGCAGACCACCACATCTTTCTCCTGTAGAGTGGCTGGTAGGTTCGAACCACCACCTTTTAGACAGAAGCCGAGTGTTTAACCCCTGTGCCACCAGGGCTGTTTGAGTACATAGTAGACACCTAATAATATTCATTGAATGAATGAAAAATTCAGACAGAAGTTGTTTTATCTCTTTTATAAGTAATTTTTGTTACTATCATAGGATGAGTCAGTTTGTAAACTGATGTTGGTGGATGCCTTATCCTATCTAATTTTTTTTTTTAGGTATTTGAGGGAAGTTTTAGAATGTTACTCATAGCATCAAATACTCAACCACACATAGTTTAATCAAAAAGAAATATTTGATGCATATGGGATAATTAAATGAAAAATTCTAAGAAGCTACAGGAACAGCTTACTTCATTAAAAGTGTTTATGAAGTATAGCATATTAATTACATCTGAATTATGCATTAGTATTTGTTGTTATTTACCTTAATATATTAATTTCCTGATTCTCTGTGTTTTTTTTCAATTCATGTCAACTCTGTTCTGTACAATTTTATTAAATACCAATTATTCTTATTCTATGGTAGGTATCGTAGGGATTATGAAAATAAGTAATAACGTAATACCTGCATTCAATGCACTTACATTCTTGTTCGGAATCATGATTTAATCCTTTAAAATAAGTTAATATTGCAAGACAGAATATATTTAAGTGACAATTGTGTAGAGAGTAATATGGAAGATTGTGTGAATCAAAGGAAGATAGAGGAATTGAGCTAGGTCATCAAATATGTATGAGGTTTTGATGGTGGTAGATAGTGCTAGAGGCGTGGAGAATAACATAAATGATATTCGACAGAAGGAAATGAGTACAGTGATCAACCCAATCAACTGCAAGCTAAAGACCAGGGAGCACTTTAAGTATTAATTGACAAGTTTGGTCAGATTCCCGAAATGGACTTCCTTCATACCAATTTTACCAGTATATATTAAATTAGGAAGAAAATACTGCAAACTTCTGCTTTCTAATAACCAATTTAAAAAGAAAATCAAAAGACACCTTCAGAGAAAAGAAAAACAAAACACCAGAATCCTAGTCCCGGGAGATAACCATGGTTAACACTTTGGTGTATATTCCCATGTGGAGCCCTGGTGGCACAGTGATTGTGTACGCACACATTCATACCTATACTTTACCAAAATAGACTAAAGTGCTGCATGCTGTAGGTTAATATGTTTGTTTCTCGCATCTTTCCACATTATTAAATATTTTTCTACACCATCACATACAGTGGTCAGAAAATATTCTATTGTTGAATATTAAGGATGTTTTAGAAATTTTGTTGTTGTTGTACATACACCAGTGTATTTCATGTGCTAAATTCTGATCGCACAGATAAAGCATTTGGAAAATGATTTCTCAGATTTAGATTCAGAGGAAGAAGTAGACATTTCATGTCACAAATCTTCCAATGGCTTTCTAGAAGCCAGACATTTAACTCCTGACCCTGTCTTAGCAAATTCCCGGACCTACAGTGGGTTCAGAACATAGGCGTAGGAATACCAAAGACTGTGCACTGATTCTCTCTTCCTCCTGCATTCTCCAGAGAAAGCCAGTCACTGAAGACTAGACACTGTTTGTTCCCATTTACAGGAAGCACTAAAGTAGCAGAACGAATACATGCTGTGAACAGTAGGATTGGGGCCACCCTAGTCAGGAGACAAGACTGAAGACAAAACGGGGGACTCTTCTGTGTCTTGACGGGGATTCTGGTTCCATGGATATGCTCAATTTATAAAAATTCATCAAGCTGTGTACTTACGAAGTGTTCTCACTTTCCTGTACAAACTTCTAATTTACTAAAAAGTTAAAGAGTAAATTGAAAATAATGACGGCTCCCAAAATACTCAAAATAGTTGACAGCCTCTATTTATAGAGGGCTAAGTGGAAGGAGACACTTATTCACTTTTTTTAGAATTTAACTCAACTATTTTTC
>NW_004444123.1:144725-147036 GCF_000243295.1 Trichechus manatus latirostris | reverse complement strand
ATTTGGATGCACTGCATTGTAGTATTCAAAAATGCAAAATTAAAGAAAATTTCTAGGTTAAAGTGACGTTTTATTTTGCTAAGGAAGAATCGATTGGAAACCATCAGTAGGAACAAATATGATTTAGTTCAAATTTGTAGAGTTGATAGATTCCTTAGAACGTTTGGTTAGAAGTCCCTAACTTTTAAATGCCCTTTATTGTGCCATAAGCAGTGTAGCTTTTTCTATAATAAATTTCTCATCGTAAAACTTAAGTGTTTAGAAGGTTCAAGGTGAGTATTTCTATTTTGCTGTTTATATGTAGTTCGTTTTGAACTTGACAAATAAGATAATAAGGCAGACATTTTAGCTCTTTCAGCTGGTTACAGATGTAAATACTTATCGCCCATCTGATTGTGCCAGAAATCCATCCTCTCTTCTTCCCTCTTTTATGCCCTGTCCCTCTCCCTCCTTCCTTCCGTTTCCCTGTTCCTCTCTCTTCCTGTTCCTTCCCCCACCCCCTCCCTCACTCACTCACAGGATTCTTACATTGTTCTTATCCACACCTACTGCCTTGGTCTTCACATTAGAAGCCCAGGTCCTGGTGCAGGAGCAGTGGGAAGATGCCATCTAGGGTGCTAAGGATCAGCCACTCTTATTCAACCATAGACCATATCGATTTATTAGATGATACTCTTCAAAACACTCATGTGCTATGGTTTGATGTCATTTTTTTTTCTGTGGAGTCCCTATTGGCTTTCCCCTCTTTTGCGTTCTGGTAGTTACAGAAAGTAATGGTTAACCGATTACAATTCATGTAGCAATAAGTACTGTTGTGAGGTATCACCATTCTTTCCTTACCAGGTAGCCCGACTCACACCAACCTGCTTGTCAAGTTTGTACCATATTTCTCCCGATTACTACCATTGTGGGATCTTTGTTTCTCAAAACTTTGTAGGTTCTCTGAAACAGCTCACACACTTCTTCAAGATTGCCAGTTTCTGGTAGGGTGCTCATGTAAAATGAGAATGATCTGGTTGGCTACAGTTTGGATAGTTATCATCAATCAGGATGCTATCTGACCTGAACTCTGCAACAATCCCAGTATGCTGTGCAGTCTCACAAAGGTTTCTTTTTCTACCTGTCTATGAACGTACTGCATACACACAGCTTAAATGGCCCACAGTAGCCCTGCTGGTGATATCAATATCACTCCTTCAATCTTTCGATAATGTTTTTAATCATAAGCTTTAAAGCACAATTGTTTTTACTTTGAAATTCTTAAAAATCTGTTACAGGACAGAAGTAAGAGATTAATAGAGATCTTGCAAAAAAAAGATAAATGGTACCACCAGAATACCACAAAACTGGGGGAAAAATTAATTGAACCTATACTTTTGATAAATATTTATTTTTTGCAGAAGAAAAATGCATACTAGTTTAAGCTGTCATTATACTAACCTACATCCTATTTTTCATATTATTAGTAATACATAATGTGGTAGTTTATATTCAAAAATAAAACTAGAATGTATACACCTGATGTATTTATCCAGAAATACACCAAGGTTACTATGGTTACGAAAAATCCATTACCTTTGAATACAGAATGAAAAAGTTTGACTTAAAGTGTGTGCTATTTATTATAGCAAACATCAACAGCCTTTGGGAGGTTCTCTAACTGGATTCATTTTTCAGTGTCAGAACTGACCCACCATACCACTAGCTTATGGCCTATGCGAGGCAAAAAATTTGAACTGTATGCATTTTTAAATATATTTTGTACTAACTCAAGGTGCAGCAATGCCTTTGACTTTTAATGCTTCATATTTAGGAGAAAGCAGAAAAAAACGGAAACCACCTAGATGCTAAGTGGCTTCTGAATTGAAATGCATGGACTTGTACCTGTATCTGCCATGGCAGCAAAACATAAAGGAAAATGTTGGTTCCATGTGGAAACTTCAAAAGAAACTACAGATAGAGTAGGAATTAGAAAACAAATGTTGACACCTTGAATGTTTAGGAAAGACCATTAAAGTCAAGTTATTAAGAAAGTTTTTTGATAGTAGAGAGGGTAAAGAAGTTCAGGAGATTATAACCAGAAGAAAAAAAATACGAAACATAGCTCTTGAAGAAGTTTAAAAATTTACACCAATTAAATATTTGCCCAATACTGTGATCAGATAAATCAAAGAAAAAATGACAGATCATTAATAATCATATAGAAAATTATTCAGTATAACTAGTAGTTAAAGAAATACAAATAAAAACAAGATAATATTTTCCCTTGTACAGTTATCAAAGATTTAACAATATAATATTCACTGTTGAC
>NW_004444123.1:142013-143551 GCF_000243295.1 Trichechus manatus latirostris | reverse complement strand
GCCAATTACTAACTAGAAATTTTTGACCTCTCTGGGCCTCAGTTTTGCTGGCTGTAAAGTTAGAATGATTATATATACATGTATACGTTGTTGTCAGGCGCCATCAAGTTGATTCTGACTCACAGTGACCCCATGCAACAGAGTAGAACTGCCCCATAGGGTTTCCTAGGCTTTAATCTTTATGGGAGCAGATCTCCAGGCCTTTCTCCCATGGAGCCGCTGGGTGGGTTGGAAACTCCCACCTTTCAGTTACCAGTCAAATGCTTAACTGTTGTACCACCACCACACACATGTATATGTTATGAATGTAGTGTGTATATATACCCGTATATACATATATACTGAATGTTATGCATAATGTTAGCACTAGAAATGCTCAATTATTGCTATTATATATCATGATAATCTATATACATTTTTTAAAATGTGACCCATTTGTGCTTAACTTGTTTGCAAACATTCCCATAAGTGTGGCTAGCTGACATATTGTCAGTATTGAACAGAGCAAGGTGATAATATATTTAGTAAATGATATAAAACCCACTTTTGATGAGAGAAAAGGGTATAACTCATTAGTAGACAGGGTTCACTAACTTTGTCCAGTGTAATCAATACTATTATGGTGAAATGTTATGAGGCTGAGAAAAAAACCTTATGAGTTTATTAGGTGAATGAAGAAAATATACTATCCTCTAATCTCTTTGGGGTTAAAATGAAGAGATCCTAGTGCCCAGTGATTCTCAAAAGATGGAGTACATAAGAATCACCCAGGGTTCTTATTTGAAAAAGCATTCTCCTGGGCCCATTCCTACAGATTCTCATCTGCATTTTTTACCAAGAACTTCTAGTGATCTTAATGCAGAAGAACCATAGACCACACTTGAAGAAGTTCTGACCTGAAAATCCTCAAGATCAGTGCCTCCTCAATCTGGTTCGTATCCAGAATCACTTGGGAAAAGATTTTCCAAAATGTAAATTTTGAGGTTTCAATCCAAAGAAGCTGAGTCAAATTTGCAAATGTATGTTTAAAAATGTATTCCTAATGATTCTGATGGTTCCCTGGACCATGGTGTTGTACCATTGTATATGTACCCCACTGAGGGAGCATCTTACCACTAGGGAATAGTGGTGGGCTTTTATTTATTTTGTTGTTTTTAACATGATATTATTTAGAATTTATTTTCACTCTTTATTAAAATAGCTTTTACTATTTGCTTATCCAGATTCACTAAACTACAGCAGCGCTGAAGACTTTCAACCTATTGTCACAGCTTTGCTCAATTTCTGAACCAAACATTGTCCAAACGATCATTGAAATAAAGCCTTCCTCCCTAAAGCCTGACAGGTATCTGCAACCCTTTTGATTAGCTAGCTCCTTGGCTTCCTTTGTGCAATCCAGTATGTCAGCAAGGATTTTCTCTGAAGCTCACCTTAACATTCTCAGCTTAGGCCTCTCCTAACTGACCAATATTGCTGTCCCAACACATTTCATGTCTCCAGCCATTTGGGAATGATAGCCACAAGGGATAGAGCTGCTT
>NW_004444123.1:128341-130726 GCF_000243295.1 Trichechus manatus latirostris | reverse complement strand
GTGCTTCTGGGTGGACTGGAACATCCAACCCTTTGATTAGTAGCTGAGTGTGTTAATCCTTTGCACCACCCATGTACTCCATGTTGGATCTAATGGGTGTGACTTCCCATCATGCACTATGATATGTTTTGGTTCTTCAGAACTCCTTCATGTATTAAGTATCAGTACAAGTAAATTGTGTAAAGTTCATACCATGGAGTATTTTCATTTTTTATGATATAATACTTCTGTGGTCTAGAAAAGTTTTAGATAAAATGGCTTCAGATTATTGTTAGGGAGAGATTAATATCCCTTTCAGCTTATCACATGAGTTCTGTATTCTACAGGATACAATAATTAGAGACTCTGTCTACTAAGTGCTAATAACGGGCTGGTTGTTTCATATATGGCTCTAATTCTCTCTAAAATTCTGAAAATCATAGTTATTCCTGTTTTATAAATGTAGAAACCAAGTCTCAGAGAAGTTAAGTAACTCGTTTGAAGCCATGCTGTCTTCAACGTAGCTGGAATGCTTGGGTTGGTATCAAAGCCTACTCCTCACAGGTCCTGTGACCCTGAGGAAGTTATTTAACGTTCTATGCCTCCATTTCCTCATTTGTAAAATAGGGGTAACAATAATATCTATTTCACAGGGCATGTACTACAGAATTCTTTCCAACCATGATGAATAAACTATAAAAGTAATAGTTCTTATCCTTTTAAGTTTCTCAGACTAGAACCAAAAAAAGCAAACCAGTTGCTGTTGAGTCAATTCCGACTCTCACACTAGAGATGAGATGAAAACATAGAAGCCCTGAAAATGCAGTTGGGTGAATGCCTTGAAACTGTCCTCAAATAGCTCAGAATCTGTATGTGCCCCCATGAACTGTGAGCACCAAGAGAGGAGGGACGGTGTCTGACTGGCTCCCTGTCATAACCTTATACCTGGCATTAATGTGAATGAGTGAATGCATAAATAATTAATCCTGTCTCTGACTCTAGCTTGTTGCGATTTTTCATAAGGAAGTTACTATCTCTATGCTTCCATTTTTTTATCGATCAGTTTTTGATTCATAATGCCTAACCTGATAGTCAAATATAGTATACGAACGTAATGTAAAATACATGAATGCTCCAGGTGTTTTACAAATCTAAACACTGCACAGACACCAGACAACATACATAATGTAAGCCTCTGTGTTTAAAAAGTTTTTTTTCAACAATTTACTTGATTTTATTTTAGTGCCTTATGAAATGATCTGGATACGTATCATATGTTTCATCTCAAAGGATCTAAAAGTCAGACTACAAGGAGTCACACATCTGAGTCTTAAGATTAGTCCACACTGGTGAGGTTTTGAAAGCAAGTAGCCCCATGCATGGGACAGTGGGATTTATCTGAAGTGACATCACTGAGTCAGTCAGGAACTGGGAGAATGACTGGGTCTCAGTTTTAATCCTGTGGTCATTTGGAGGCAGAGTTATATATTGAGCTCTGTCTGCTTCAAATATTTTCAAGGTCAACTCTGGACTTGGGTAACAGTATTTATTAGTGGAAGGATCTGGGTGAGAAGTGGTGGGATCTATAGTAGAGAAATACAGTAAGACAGCCTGGGTGGAGGAGCTGAGAGGCAAGATGATCCTTGGGTTACTTTTTAAGCTTTGGGCTGGATCATAAATCTAATGTGACCATAAAGATCATGGAACTGAACTGAAGTCATTTAACAGGAGAGGAAAATAAGTAACCCAATTTCAGAAATCCAGTTTTCAGATATTCTAATAAGTGTAGAAGTCTTACCTGTGACTGTGTAGTTCTCCCCATTGCCTGAATAGATTAGCATCCCATCCATGTATAACGAGTACTGAGTTATAATGCCATTTGCTTGTTTGGGTGGTTTCCAGGAGACTAACAAAGAATTGGGAAGAGATTTGGCTACTGGTGGCTGAACCTCTTGTGGGGCTGTAGAAAAAAAGATTTATGGAGTCTAATTTTAGTTTACTTTTCTCATTCAAACTTTTTAGACCCAAACCAATAAATCATGGAATAAGCCTGAAATCCCATGCATGCACATGTTCCTGATTCGTGGGCAGCTTGTCAGTAATTGCTTTAGGAACAGTGCTAAATAACTGTCCTGAATTTATGAGAATTTGCGTCAGTGATGGATGGTGAGTACTTATAACAGTTCAGTTGATTGATGTTTGTGTTACTTCGTCAAAAGTATTATTAACCCATAATGTCTACGTGGAGCTGTGTCTATTAAAGCGAATAGAACAGATAGAGACCCTGCCCTCGAAAAGCTTTTGATCTAAGATGGGAAACATTGGTGAGTTCTGTTCATAAAACCCGCTGCTGTCAAGTCGATTCCAACTCATAATGATCCAACAGGTCAGGGTAGAACTGCCCCA
>NW_004444123.1:119446-127930 GCF_000243295.1 Trichechus manatus latirostris | reverse complement strand
TTCCGACTCATGGCGGCCCCACGGGTGCGGAGCAGAGCTGCTCCATAGCGTTTTCAATGGCTGTGATCTTTCAGAAATAGATTGCCCGGCCTGTCTTCTGCCTCATCTCCGGGTGGGTTCAAAACACCAACCTTTAGGTTAGTAGTCAGCGTTTTCCTGTTTCACTACCCAGGGACTCCAAATTAGGTGTACTTCCTGGAAAGGCTAGAAGTTTGTGAATTTCTTAAATAATGCAAAGAAAATAGTGAACAGGATGAGTAGAGATTCCTCTGGGGCATAGCTGTGAGAAGTACCAGGTTAAACCTGGGCAGGGAAGGTAGTGGATGTTGGGAAAATAATGAGAGACGTGGACAATCTGGCCAATTTTGAGACTGGTGAAAGCACTTGTATAAAGAGAGGATGAGCATGGACCTTGGCAGCTGGTGATGACACATTAGCTTTTGTCAGTAACCCAGGCGGCGAGAATATTGAGAAAATGCTAGGCAGATCACTGATGGCACAGTCCAGGTGAGGGGCGTTTGCTTGGGTCAGGTGCAAAGCACCAAGAGGACAGGCTCACAAGAAGGATTTTAGGAAATGCTTCGTGTCAGTCTCCTCAGATGGCCCACGCCTTCCTTTCTCCCATACATCTTCTGCGCATGTAGTTCTTGCTGAAGGTTAAAAGCGGGAGAGGGAGAAAGAGGAGGGAATGGATAGATACTGGGAAAAAGAGAAAGAGCAACTAGCTGACTCCTTTCTCCTAACAATCAAGCTTTTAAATCTCCTCAATAACGTCAAACTAGATAGCATAAGAAATGTGCAATTTCTCTCCGCGAGGAGAGAGAAACAGTAAGCAATAACGCTTCAAATGTCTTGAGAGTTGTTATTTCTTGAAGTGATGTGTGCTGACGCTTGAGCAAAGCTTTCGCTCTGGAGTGCTAAAATATTTTCTCTTTCTCACTGCCTTCCTAACATAGGCTTTCTGAAACATTAATTTATGCCAACAGTTTGTAAGTTCCAAGTACAGCAAAAGTGAGACTTAAGTCCGAAGGAAACGAGCAGTGATTAATAAATGCCTCAATTGGCATTTGGAGCTTCCATCATCCTGAAATAATTGTTGCCCGTGCTGGTGGTGAGCAGTTAAAAGATACCATGGAAATCAACCGTTTGATTCCCAATTTCATACTGTGCCATACAATCAATTCTTTTTAGTCAGACTGTCTTTAGATTTACTTCTGAGCCACAGTAAAATGAGGAAGCTTTCATTAATCTTTCAGATGCTTCATATTAATGACAAGACTCTTGCATGAACAATGTAACAGCAATTAAAAAGCCCATTAATCTGCATTACAGCTATTAAAGATGCATGTCATTAAAGGGTATGGAGTTTGATTCATTTTCGCACCCCCCAAAAAATGGAGCAATTATGGCCTGGCAATGCACTTTGTCATCAAATTAGGTTGGGGTTTTCCAGCAAATGGCCTTGCAGCATTTAGCTCTTCTCCTATTTTACTATTCATGACTGAAATGTGGAAGTCAAGACCTTTGAAATTACTTTACCTTCTTGCGGAGTAGAGATGTTCAGTGCATGTGGGCTCTCGGTGCAGCCCGCCAAAGTGCAGGCAGTTAGGGTCACTGCGTAGTTTCTGAAGGGTAGCAAGCCTGTCAATATGCCTATAATGAAAGAAAACAAAAGAGGTTTACATGTTTACAGTAAGCGGCTATAGACAACATTGTGTGTGTGTGTGAGAGAGAGACAGAGATCAAGAGATAGAAAATGAAAACATATGCCTCTTAAATTCATTTCCTGCCAGTCTGCTGAGTGAAGGATGGGGTAGCTAGTGGGAAAAAACTGTGAGACCCACAGATTATTAAGACCCCTCTAAAAGGAGCATTTTTCTCAAACGCATTGCTCAGACACTAGCGCCTCGCAGTATTCTCCTTTCCTCCAAAATGGGGGTCTGTAGACCTACAGTTTGTGAAACACGGCATGGTACCTCCCCTCTTAGATAGTTAGGATGCATGTTAGCCCATTTCAGTATCCCAGAACTCCTGCGGAAACAAAGCTGTTTTATTTTCTCCAACCTAGCATTTCTTCAACCTGATTTGACTAGAGAGCCCTTTTTATGTGGCATCTATTAACTCATGTCAGGAAATGCTACTCCAAAGAGCGGCTTCATTAAGTTAACTCTAGGATTCACACATACAAGCTATTTGTTTATGTTGCAGCTAACAAGTATGCAAATTCACAGGGTTGCACAATTAACAAATTAGATAATTATGCTTTTGTACTTCTACTTGCAAAATTATTAGTTTATTTAATTAAGACACCTGTCTTGAGCAGAAGCGTTGCACATGGAAGTGTGGAATTAACCTGGCTCAGTGGCGGATATATGAGATTGTTTTAGCAATTAAATGTACGTGTAGAAATTAAAACACATTTTGTTTGCTGGTTTTCATAATCAAGGCAAAAAGCTCTTTATTTAGATAATCTTGTGAATTAAAGAAGTATCAAAAATATAATTTGTACATTTGCTTACCACTGTTTTCCACTGCAGACATTTTCCAGGGCTGTCTTTAATCCTAATCACATAGACTATCATCGTTTTTATAAAAAGATTGGCCCGTTTCTTGTTTTCCCTTTATCGGTTAAACCTTCAATAGCCTAGAGAATATATTATTGTTTTAAGATGCCAATATTGGTGACCACTTGCATGATTCAAATGCAAATTGTAATGTACATGGTTGCCTCCCCAAAAGCAAATTTTAAAGATTAGAAGAGCAAAGGGCCAGGAAAGAAGCAAAGACCATAAGCCATTGTTGGCTTTGGCACCACTTCCCCTCCATCCCTAGTGCTGCCTGAAAGTCTTCATTCCAGCAGCCCCCCGGGACTGCCCTGTGCTCCCAAAGCCTCTTTGCCACACTTGTGCATGAAAATATCCATCCCCTTGGCACCACTGTCTCAACTCATGGCCAAAGGAGACAGCAAGCCCATGAACTAATTTGCATACATGTGTGACCTTCTTATGCCAAATTCAGATAGCTCTCATTTCAAAACTCCCTCATATCATAGTCTTCTGTTTCTCTCATTCTTGCCACTGTGATTGCCATATCCTCTTGAATCTTCCAGACCAGGACCCATGTTCTGAGTTCACGGTTTTTTTAAGAAGTTGTTTCTCCTTCCACTAAACATCATAAAAGAAAGCTTACATCCCCACATCCACATCCTCATGATGTAATAATAACCTTTTCAATTTTTTTTCAAGAAGCAGGTCAGGGTAGTGGCAAAGAACAGTAATGTGGGAGCTTGACTGCCTGGGTTCAAATATCTGGCTGTCTGGATGTGGGCAAGTTGTTCAGAGTTCCCTGCCTTAATTGTCTCATCTATAAACAGATAACACTAGTGTCTACCTTTAAGGAGTAGAGCGATAAACAACATCACAATAAACAGAAAAAATTGAAGTTGTCAACGATTTCATTCTACTTCATTCAACACTAATGCCCACGCAAGCAGCAGTCACGAAATCAAATGACACGTTGCATTGGGCAAATCCACTGCCAAAGACTGCTTTAAAGTTCTGAAAAGTAAAGATGTCACTTTGATGACTAACGTGCACCGGAGCCAAGCCATGGTATTTTCAATCACCTCATGGGCAGGAGAATGCTGGACAATGCAAAAGGAAGACGAAAGAAAAATTAATGCATTTGAATTGTGGTGTTGGCGAAGGATACTAAATATACCGTGGACTGCTAGAAGAACAAACAAATCAGTCCTAGAAGAAATACAACCAGGATGCTCCTTAGAAGAGAGGATGGCAAGATTTCAGCTTCTTTACTTTGGACACGTCATCAGGAAAGATCAATCACTAGAAAAGGACATCATGTTTGGTAAAGTAGAGGGGCAGCAAAAACGGGAAATCCGCAATGGCCATGAGGGACTCAAACATACCAATGATCATGAAGATGGCGCAGGACCTGGCAATGCTTTGTTGTTACACATAAGGTCACCACGAGTCACAGCCAACTCGATGACAACTAACAACATTTTGAGGAGAGGTTTCACAGTCATCTGTAATATCTTAACCACTGGTGGTGCAGTGGTTAAGACTTCAGCTGCTAACCAGAAGGTTGGCAATTCATATCCACCATCTGCTCCTTGGGAACTCCATGGGGCAGTTCTACTCTATCCTACAGGGTTGCTATGAGTTGGAAATGACTCAATGGCAAAGGGTTAGGTTTTTTTTGTTTGTTTGTTTTACCTCAATGGGTTATTATCAATAAAAATAAGTTCAGGGATGTTTTTACTTAAGTTTTTTACGTAAGTACAGAGCTTGAACACAGAGCTAAGTCCGAGCTATATCATTATTGCAGCCCAGCTTCTGCCTCACCATGCTATGAAATTATTTTTATCTTTTAAAGATCACTGTGATCCCTTAAATACCAAACTCAGTAACCCTTCCTCGGTCCTTATCCCCCTGTATTTATTGGACCTTGACCTCCCTCAGCTGCCTTCTATACTATTGAATTTTCCTGAGTTCTTCTCCTAAACGGCCGGGAGCTCCTTTCTTTCTTTGGCCAGCTCATCTTCCTCTCACAGTCCCCTAGATAGTTTTTGCTTCACAAACCTGTGTCCTCAGGTTTCTTTCTGTTTCTAAACACTTGCCATTGGCAAGCTTATCAAGCTCATCTCTAACGTAATAACCAAAAAACCAAGTCCGTAGCCATTGAGTTGATTCTGACTCAGAGTGACCCTATAAGACAGAGTAGAACTGCCCCACAGTGTTTCCAAGGCTGTAATATTTGTGGGAGCAGACTACCATATCTTTCTCCCACAGAGCCACTGGGTGGTTGGTTTCAAACTGTTGACCTTTCAGTTAGCAGCCAAGCACTTAATCACTGGGCTGCCAGGGCTCCTAGTCTAAGATAGTAGGAGGCCTATATTTAACTAAGAAGCCCTGGTGGTGCAATGGTTAAGCACTTGGCTGCTAAACGAAAGGTTGACGGTTTGAATCCACCATCGACTCTGTGGGAGAAAAGACCTGGTTATCCACTTCCAGAAAGATTACAGCCTAGGAAGCCCTATGGGGCAGTTCTACTCTGTCATATAGGGTCGCCATGAGTCAGAATTGACTCCATGGCACACGACAACAACATGTGTAATTAAAGACAAAGAACAAAAAATGGTCTTTGAAAGTATATTTCAGTATTAAATTAAAAAAAAGAGTACTGGGAAAAATACCATATTATATATGTATGTATAATGGAATCTTAGGCAGACAATGTGGTATGGATTCTGTCTCTATAAAAAATCCCAATGAGAGAAAATTGAATTTTTATTGTTGATGTTGGCTGCCATTGTGTCAATTCTGACTCATGGTGACCCATGTGCACAGAGTTTCCAGAGCTGTGGCTTTTCAGAAGCAGGTCGCCAGTCCTGTCCTTCACGTGCTTCTGGCTGGGTTTGAACTACCAACATTTTGGCTAGTAGTTGAGCTCTCAACCATTTGTCCTTCTCCCATTTAAGAGGCTTAGGGTGTTTATAATAGTGTATCTGACAGTGAGAACTTTAAAAGGTTGGCATGAGTATGTAGCTCGTCCTTTGGGAGACTTCACAGAGAAATCTTTTCTTTGAAATATTTGCAAGCGTCCCTTCCACAGGCAGGCCAGATGACCTCCCTCTCCACCACAAAACTCTGTGTAATCAGAAAATGGTCACCAACCATGTCAGGTAGCTTGCTGGTCCCTTTTGATAATGGAAGAGGGTGAGCTGAGAAAACATTTAATAAGCATAAAGTAAGCATTATTGATGTCTTAAAAGTGTTAGTATCCCATGAAACCCAAGAGTGTTGGTATCTGTATTGAAATCATTGGCATCAACAGGACCAGAAGTCTCACTGCTAAGCGATAATGCATCTTGCATTCATGCTTAACATTGAGAAATTCTGACATACCACACCAAGGGAGTTGGAAGTAAAGTAAGAATATTCCCTTTGAATTGCAGCCCTGTGGGCTTCAGTGGGTACAGAAAGCCAGACTGGAAGAGCAGGGTCAGGGACTTGATTTAAGAGAAGAAAGCACATCACAGGACAAAGTTCAGGAGCCCCAGTGCACATGGCATCAGACTGTATGCTCTGGGGATTCCCGCCTTGTAGAAGGCAAGGTCCTTATCTTAGAGAATCTTGCAACTTAAGTCCCTTACAATGATTTGGGGAACTCCCTCTTTATTTGCCCTATTTTCTAGCAACTAAAAGTATGGTTTACCCAAAACTGGGCACTGAATTGTTGATGGATTTTCCACGGAGACTTCTCATCCCCTTAGCTTCTCTTGGTGTCTCCCTCACTGTAGGAGAACCCACTCCCATCTCACCCCTTCCAGGGAGCAAGCAAAGGAACAGATATTGTTTCTTTTGACTGACAGATTATTATCGCCAACCCTTTCTTTCCTTTACTCTACCCTCATGTTTCAAAGGAGCCGAAAAGAAATATTCATAATTGGAGGCAGCCAGACCACCTAAGAGAAAATCACTGTGGAGGTGACACCAGCTGCGCACGCTTTTGTGCCCCTAATAGGACTCAGTATGCCGAGAAGCCGTAAAACCACCCAGAATGAGCCTGCTTTGTCATGGAAACATTTTGATTAACCCCTCGGACTAGATGCAGACAAGAATAAATGCTCTGCCTGGGGACCCAGCCTGAGACGCAAAGCAAAATGGCATCCTTTTTAAACCCAAACACATTTTGGAGAAGCACAAAAGGACGCCATTCATATTTACATACTTCAGCAGACTCCTCCTCCCACCCCCACCCCCAGCTGCCAACCTAGGTGTTTGGCCGGCATCCACTGTAATCTGTTCTCCTTCATTATGTTAATCTGTGGGCGGAAAGATTTCTGTCATCTTCGAATCGCTTGTACAGCAATGGTAAACACCTTGGCCTGTCTGTAATTGGACAGGTGTCTGCATTGATGTCACCCAGCTTTTAATTCAATTAAAGAACTGGCTGCTCTCCTAGCATTACCCACTCATTTCCGTTGCACTCTTCTTCTGGCTGTGAAATCTGCACCCTGCAATTGCCTACCCAGAGTCCAAAGTCAGCAGTCCCATCACAAAGATCACGCACGCGATTTTAGATGGGCTCTGAAAATCCAACAGTATTTTTATGTTAGCAAAGGTATTTGGAATAATATGCAGAATTTGTTATCTCTCTCCTTTGTTTCTTTGCCTTTAAATTCTATGTTATCTAAATGGTGTCTTCTACCTACTGGCCAGTAATTAGGGGCAGTCACAGCAAACAGAAAAGGCTTTTTCTAGCTTCCTCTCCCCTGGGCTTTCCTGCAACTCAAGAGAGCTCATCAGAGCACAATGCTCTTATTTATTTGCTGGCGTTTCACATTTGGATCAAGAAAGTGAGGGTGGGCAAGAGCAAGGCACTTATTAAGGGGACCATCTGGTGAGGGATACTGCACAGGCGGGGCTGCTACAACTACCTGGAGCCAGAATGGACGAGCCCACTTTTACAAGAAAACCAGGGAGGGGAAGGAGAGCAGAAAAGAAGAAGGAGAATTGCCGGGCTCAGAGTTCAGCTGCAGTGTTGATGAATTCTAATTTTTAAGTAAACATTCCAGAATAAGTTTTGAGCTGCAAGCCAACCCAGTGGATGGATAGAGTAAATCAGTTCAACATGCCATGCTTACCACCCACTTAGAGGAAGCTCTGAAAGTAAATTAAAGTTCTAACACAGACGTTTTGACACAGTGACCCCATGAAACTGAATAATGACATTTGTTAAATATGGATGAAAATTTAATGGTCTAACAGAGATCTGGAAATGCACCCAGGATTCTTCTCCTCTTGTTCATCATGGTCTAGGGGGTGGGATAGGTTGTTGTTGTGAGGCTTTTTGGATAACATTTTTTTAAAAAAAATAAGGATCCCTCATATTTATAAAATGAAAGTCAATTTTCATTTTAACGAAAAGGTGGAACAGTAAACATACTCACCTCAAACCTAAGGTAATTTATGGAAACTTTCCAGCTAACTCTATCCCTTTAATTTTCTTCAAGTGGACTTTCTGACCTTGTACATAACTTCCAGGAGGAATGCAGAAAACCATGTACCATGGACCAAAGATCATGCAGCTTTAGATGCTTACAAAGAGGAAAAATAATAATAATTTTCATTTTCTTTATAAAATACAGGGTCTAATGCTGGTGTGTTATCTGGTTAAGATTCTCTCTGCAGGTTTATGTGTAACCTTCAATCATTAAATAATGCTTCAATGGTAAGAACTACGCGAGTCTCTGTCTTTTTCATTCTGTTTCTCCAGGAGGCTTGAAGCCCCACGCTCGTGTTAACTCTTTATCTAATATGAAGGGCTGACATTAAAATCACTGGAATGCTCCAAGAAAATATCCGATCTGACAAAGCAGAGAGGCAGGCAAGGAGACAGGAGCTAAAGAAAAGAAAGAGAAAGCAAACCCATGCCTTGTGGCTCAGTGTCCCAAGC